>NC_056727.1:142334058-142469058 GCF_019279795.1 Protopterus annectens | reverse complement strand
TTCCCAATACATTAGTCCTACCACCTTTGTGATCTGTAAGTGTTCGGGCAGACGACATCGGTATCCTCTACTATAGGCAAGATAATGTGATGCATTTTTAAAAGTACTGTATTTAATTTTTTCTGTTACCTAATTGTGTGTTTCACTGAATAGTGTGTGCTGTGTGTCTCTCTGCTATAAGAGGGGGTGGTGGTCTTCTCACTTCTTTGTTATCTGATATTTAACTGTTAGCCTAGAGGGCTTCCTCTGTACTTTAAGTGCTAGCCACAAAGTTTGAGAATTCATTTTATGCTCAACTTCTGAGAGAATTCGTTAGCTACAATCACCTGCATTAGAAGCTAAAGTTAAGTGCAAAAATGCAGTACAGTATTTTAGTCTTCTGTTAGTACAAACTTGCAGTTTTAAAAGTACTGTATTTCAATTTTTCTGCTACCTAATTGTGTGTTTCACTGAATAGTGTGTGCTGTGTGTCTCTCTGCAGTTAGTTCCTCACCCACCATCACTGTTCTTGTCTTGGTGTTAGTGTTGGTGGCTCTGGAATTGCCCGCCCTTCCTGTAAGTCTGTATTTGAAAACTCCTCCTGGGTCCATCTCATTTGCTCACTTAACCGAGTACAGTGAGGTCATATTCTGAGTCTAGTTTTCACTCTACTTAATACAGAGAGAAGATTTGAGAATGCCAACCCACTTAGGTTCTTCCTTCCTCTCTCCTTTCACTTTACTAACAGAAAAAATGCAGTTTATTCATCTGCTTTTACTGTATTTGTGTTTCCTCCTACTTTATTTTGCTTTTGCCTCTTCTTAAAAGTACTCAATTTTATTTATTCTGCTGCATTTATTACTGTTTGGTAGTAGCCTGATTAAATTGTAACTGTTATTCTGAGTCTTTTGGTTTAAGCACTTGGGCTTCATTCTGATTGTTTTACATTAAGAAGATTTGTGGTCTGCACTGTTGTGGCAGGACAGGTAGCTTACATCCTTCTAAGCTGGGAATTGCTGATTGAAGGCTCAGTGTCTGCTATTCTAAAAGTGTATTGGTTCTGGTTTAAGCACTTGAGCTTCAGGCCAGTTATTCTACGTTAAGAAGATTTGTGGTCTGTACTCTTGTGGGAGGAGAGGCTGGATTCTTCCCTTCTGAGCTGGGAATTTCTGGTCATAGGCTTATTGTGCCTGCTTATTTGAATTGTTTATTTCTGAAATTGGTGCACCTTGTTGCTGTAGCATAGATCAGATTCAGGCCTGCTGAATCTAGCTTTGTTTGTATAACTTGAGCACTGATCCAGGCCATCTTTTTTTGGAGAAGGTTCCCCTGCACCCTAGTAGCAGGAGTGCGCAGTTAGAACTTGTTTGATTGAAGACTGCTGGAACAGGGCTCAGTTCTGAGCTTTTTTCTCGTTAATTGGGTTACTAGTTTAAATCAGTTTGTTCATTTTCTATTGTTTTATATATATATATATATATATATATATATATATATATATATATATATATATATACAAAATGGTACTTTATTCATCTGCTTTTACTGTATTTGTGTTTCTTCCTACATTGACTACAACTCTGATCTGAGATATATAACAATAAGTATCCTTTTAAGTGCATTTGAAGTGTTTTGATTCTATCTGCTTTATTTTCAGAAAAAAAAAAAAACAAAAACAAAACGTGTTTCCTGCCTTTCTAAGCTAGTATAGTCCACTTTTCAGGTTAGTGCTGAATTCAGGGCAGTGTTACAAATCTCTGTGCTTGCCCATACCTAAATTGGATAGAAGGAACTTTCTCTGTTCACCTGTGAGAGAGGTGGGCTTTGAGCAGCCTATCTGTCCCTGGAGGAGTGGTTTCAGTCCAGAAATTAGTAGTTTATTGGCCATTTTGGGCTAATTTCTCTCATTAATTTCTCTGCTATAAAAACCACATTTGCCCAGTTTTGTGCACCGGGCAGTGCCAGTTAGCAAGGGTATAACTAGTCATGGCTCCACAAAGTCTCCTCTTCAATTTTTCCCTTGGAACTAGACAAACTTTCAACTTAAGCACTCAAGCCATTCATTTCTCAGCCCAGCACTTGCTCAAAACTCATAGCAAGCACTTATAAACCATAGCATTAGACCCCTCCTACACTGTACAGAAGGACAAGGCTCTCTATTCGGCCTTACGAGCCATTCAGTAAAACAGTTCACTGTACCTATCCAGGCATGTCCAAAGGGCAATTTCAGGTGTACTCTCCAGTCCAACTGGTGAATCTGGGCATTTTGTGGCAATGTTACAACTGCCTCATGTATGCAGACAACCCTCTCCTCCTACCACCAAACACTAATACATGCAAGAGATGCAATTATACAGCCAAACTTGAGGCTAAACTCTCCCAACCCAAGACTGGATCAGACAGTCAAGAGGAGAATGGAAATACTTGCATCACACCACCAGTCTCACATAGACCCATTAAACCAGCACAGGCAAAAAACACACATAAATACACAAAAACATACTCAGAGGCTCTAAATAAAAATCTGCTAAAGCAACAGTGACCTCCAAAGCAGATATCCAAACAACCTCCACCCCCCAACACAAACCATGAATCACATACTTCACAAAACCAGTGTGCCATTCAATCACAGCCCTTAAGGCAAAATAACATACCCAACATGCTAGTATTAGGTGACTCTATAGTCAGGCAGACTGATGTCCCACTCACTAGGCTGAATAAGGAGAAGATTACTGTTAGCTGCCTGTCGGGTGCCAGGATCCGCCACATAACAAAAGCATTCAGGTCACTCCAGAATAAGTACAAATATGACTCTGTCATTGTCCATGTTGGTGTGAATGACCTCAGCTGTACCTCCCTGGACTACATGAAAAGAGACATGGAAGAGCTCTCTGATCATGTAGCCCAGGCCGGTATGACCCTGACCCTGAGTAGCATCTTGCCCTCACCAAGAATGACACCACAGTATAAAAAAAAATTATCAATTTCATCAATTGGCTAAGTTTCTGGTGTCATTCAAAGGGGATCCAGTGTCTGTCCACCTGGGATGACATGCTCGACAAGCCACACTGCTTCGCTAGAGATGGCTTGCACCTGTCACCCTTAGGCTTTTGAATACTGGCCAAGGCTCTTGCCATCCCCATAGTGCCTTTTTTAGGCAAGGCTCAAAAGACAAACCCACCGCCATAAATGGCACAAGTAACAAAAACTGAGGGTAATGCTACTCAATGCCAGAAATCTAAACCTCAAAATGCATGCACTCGAGGCACTCCTCAGTATGGAGAAAACTGATATATATGCAGTAACAGAAACCTGGTTTAAGGCTCCAGAGAGCACCCCAGCACTACCAGGCTACAACTCATACCATACATTTTGGCCAAAGAACCCGGACCGAAATACAAAAGGCGGGGGCATATCCATATTCATCAAGGATACCCACACTTCCAGGTTAGTGGCACAGCATGATGCTTCAGAGATCATCCACGTGCAACTAACAATGGGCAAAACTGCAATTCAAATTGTATCTTGCTACAGATCACCCACTGTGTCCCAGGACCCTCATTCCATGTTTCTGGAAACACTGGGAAACATAAAGGTCTTACCAAACACCCTAATATTGGGTGATTTCAATTACCCAAACATTAACTGGGAGGAAAAACTCAAGTACTAACTCCCTTGCCCAGCATTTCCTAGAATATATAAAATCAAATGCCCTGGATCAACTGGTCAACACTCCCACCAGAGGTGACAGCATATTGGACTTGGTCATCACCAACATGGATGACCGGTGTTCCACACCAGAAGTCAACCCCTCACTGGTTAGATCTGACCATAAATAAATCACTTTGGATATCCACATTCCGCCCCCACCCCCGGACAAGGAAACCACCGTGAAAAACTTTTCAAAAGCAAACTTCACTTAATTTAAGACTAAGGTGGAAAGTTTCAAAGCCCCCATGCTAAAGGATAATGCTGTCCAAGCTGCAAAATCCTTTACTAATGCATTCTACGGGCACCTACAAGAATGCATGAATCGTGCTATCCCAAGCAAAACCAAAACTCACTCCTCCAAGAAAAGGAAACCAGTCTGGTGGACCCCTGCCATAAACAAGCTATACAATAGAAGGAGTAAATTAGTACAGAAAAGAGTAAAATCCCAAGAAGGGAAGACATCCCTGATCAGTATCAGCAAGAAACTACGATCCCTCATAAAATCATCCAAGGCGAGCTTCGAAAGAAAAATTGCCAAAGACTCCAAAGATAACCACTAGGCATTCTTTAGCTATGTCAAAAATATAAGTGACAATGCTCATATCTGCTCGGAGTTAGTGCAGAATGGCACAAAATACAATGAACCGACTGATATTGCCAACATCCTGGCAGGCAGATTCAGTGCAAACTTGACCTCCCTCACATCCTCAAAAGGGCCCATAACCATACCAGAAGAATGTAGAGCCCCTGAAATCACAGATATTCAGGTTAAAACAGCCCTCTCCAAAGCCAAAAACACAGCATCAATGGGACTGGATGGTGTCCCAGGCTGCGTTCTACACGAACTCAAAGATGAACTAACCCCTCACCTAAATACACTGCTCAAACTCAGCCTCTCCACAGGCTACGTACCTATAGAGTGGCACACAGCAATGGTTATTCCACTTCACAAAGGTGGAGCCACAACAGACCCCGGGAACTATCGCCCTATAAGCCTGACTAGCTTGGTCTGCAAGGCTATGGAGTGCATCATCATGGAACTCATTTACAGAGACACTGGGAACCTCCAAACACTGGACCCTACCCAGTTTGGCTTTGTTAAGGGCAGATCATGCCTCCTAAACCTGGTGGACTTCTTTGAGACAGTTACCAAGGCTATAGATGAGGGAAAGGTGGTACACACAGCCTACCTAGACCTCGCAAAGGCCTTCATCACCATTCCCCATTCTGGTATTATAGACAAGCTCACCAGCCTGAACATAAACCCCTACGTCACAAGATGGGTTGCCAACTGGCTCATGGACAGAACCCACATGGTGAGAGTTGCAGGAGCTAGGTCCGACTCTAAACCAGTTACAAGTGGCATTCCCCAAGGCTCAGTCCTAGGACCCCTCCTGTTCGGCATATACTTCTCAGAGGTACAGGCAAGCACAGGAGGACTATGGCTGACCAAGTTCACAGACTACTGCAAACTAGGGGCTATAATTGACTCGCTGGCTGACACAGACATCCTCCAAAAGGGTCTCACTGAGACAGATACCTGGTGTCAGAATCATGGTCTCAAGCCAAAAAATGCATAGTCTTCCCCTTTGGAAAAAACAAAGTACCCACAAACTGCCACATAGGTGGTAGTCCCATAAATACAGAAGACGTAATAAGGGATCTGGGAACCCAAGTAGATAGTAATCTCTCCTTTGATAATCACATTGCCAAAGTGGTTAGAAAATCCTTCTATGTGGCCCACCTAATCACAAAAGGGTTCGCATCCAGATTAAAGTAGGTCATTGTGCCCCTCTACTCATCACTCATCAGACCCATCATAGAGTACAATGCCCCATTTGGGGTGTACCTTACAAGACACTTGCAACAGCTGGAAAGACCACAGAAGTATCTCACCAAGAGGATCACTGGCCTCAAACAGATGCCCTCTGCAGCTCGACTGAAGAAACTCTAGCTGTACTCGGTTGCATACCGCCTACTCAGAGGTGATCTCTGCCTGACATACAAGGCCATGTCCAACCCAGAATTGATGGACATGCTCCACCTAAAGAAAACCTTATCCCCTCAAGCCACATGCTCTAGGGATCAAAACCTCACCACAACAATAAATAGGACATGCTGGAGGGATAGATTCCTGTCCCAGAGACTTTCCATGCAGAGCTCCTCACTAACACTCTTCAAGAGAAACCTTGACGAGTGGATGGGAAACAGAAAGTTTAATCTGGGGATCACTTCATTAGCTCTGCTGGACAGAGGCACAGGGAACTAATCTAAGGGGGTGGTGAAAGCCAACACATTCTGGCTAGGCATATAAATGCCTTTGGGCAGATAGCCTAGTACCTACCTATGAACCTATACCTATATGTACAATTCCAAGGGTGTGCCCATTTCACAGTTACACATTATCTACTGTATGTCTGGCGTACTTTACCCTCTGTACTGCTTGTATATATAGCCAAACAGCTATGCTATGTCAGTCTTTCAGATGGTGACATATATTACCACCATACATTTACAATGGCTTACTGCTAGCATGTGTTATACTGGTGGGAATTGTCTTTGGCACTGCAGTTGTGAGGACTTGGCTCTGTCATCAGCAGAAGTGTGCAATGGCCACCAGGTCATACCTCAACATGCATACATACTGATCACTCTCACACAATATGAAACACACACCAACCTAACACACACATACCTGCATATTGTGCAAATGCTACACTCTGTCCTGCTACCTTGGCCACCTCCAGTCATCTGTGCTCCACTGGTATTATACCTACACATAGATGTTACTACATTTCTACATAGGATTGAGAGGGCACACCTGACTGTTACTACATGTCTACATAGGATATGGGGGTTCACACCTGATGGTTTCTACATTGCTACACATGATTGGGGGGGGGCACACCTGACTGTTACTACATTTCTACATAAGATTGGGTGGGCACACCTGACTTTTACAACATGTGTACATCGGATTGGGGGGGCACACCAGACTGGTACTACATTTCTACATAGGATTGGGGGGCACACCTGACTGTTACTACATGTCTACATAGGATATGTGGGTTCACACCTGACTGTTTCTACATTGCTACACAGGATTAGGGTGGCACACCTGACTGTTACTACATTTCTACATAGGATTGGGGGGCACACCTGATTACAACATGTGTACATCGGACTGGGGGGCACACCAGATCGGTACTGCATTTCTACATAGGATTGGGGGGCACACCTGACTGTTACTACATGTCTAAGTAGTGTTGGCGGGCACACCTGGCTGTTACTACATGTCTACATGGGATTGGGGGGGGGCAGACCTGACTGTTACTACTGTCTACATAGGATATGGGGGGGCACCTGACTGTTTCTACATTGCAACACAGGATTGGGGGGGCACACCTGACACTTGTTCAAATTTGCTATAACTGTACTGGTATGTCAGGTACTCCATTTCATTATGTTTTCTAACCTATCATGCTAACTAGAGGCATGTCAGTGTACTACAGGTCCTATGTTTCATTGACCTACATATTAGGTTCTGACTTCCTACCCTTCAGAACTAACATCCCACTGCCTGACCTGATGTAGTCTGTCTGTGTAGGCCTGGGGGGGAGGTTACTTATAGACATCATTCAGTGGCCTTAGCACAGCCTTTGTTTGTGTTTGTCTACACCTGTCCTGCTGGCTGTGACTGTTGTTGGGTATGTGAACCTCCCTGACTGGCATGTGTGTGTCATATGGACACACATGTGGCCCAGCACATTTCCTGCAGTGGGTTTTGTTACCATGTGTAGTACTGGCTACTATGGTGACACCCATATTTGTTACAGATCTCATGCTACCACTATTGGTGTCTGCTATCTGCTGGCATCACATTCAGCCACCCGATTCCCTTGTATGCTCACATCCATACTCTAGATACAAGTAACAACACATACTACTACATTCGGCCATTGTTAGCTTGAGTAACTTACCTTGTGGGTTTGCCAGTATTGAGGATGGTGCTGAAGGGCTGCCTATGTCAAATGCACATAGGGCACTCCCTACACATGGTTGAGCACAGGTAGTGTCATGTTTGGCATCCCTTTTACTGTATGTGTGAGTCAGAGAGAGGTGTCATTTCACAGGTCCCTCCTGTGTCAGTGTATGTGCTATGCATTGCCTCTTTGCCAAGGCCAGGGCATACTGGGCATGCCTCCTTCTGCTTACTGGGGTTGGCTCAGGCTGTTTCTCCTCCAAGTCTTTCTGTACCTGTGCAGGCCTTGGCAATGGTGGGGGGAGCTGTGTGGCCCTGCCCCGTGCTGTTCATGCTGCAGCTGTTTCTGCAGGATCATATTGTGTAGCGTGGCACATACGATGACAATTTGGGTACATGTAGCTGGTGACTACTGCAAAGCTCAACTGGATTTGTCCAGGCACCAAAACCATGACTTGAGCATCCCAAACATATGCTCTGTTATAATTCTGGTCAGTGCATGTGCCTCATTATGGAGTTCTTGTTCAGGTGTGTGTGTGTGCATTTCTGATGGGTGTCATCAGCCACGGCTCCAGTGCCTAACCAGCATCCCCCACTAGGTGACCGTAAGGGATGTCCCCATTGGCAAATCTCTGGTACACCTACGTCAGATGGCAGATGTAGGAATCATGATAGCTTACAGGGAAGCCAGCACACACATTCAATATTACGCCCTGGGCATCGCACATGACCTGGCAGTTGATGGAGGGGAAGCCCTTGCGGTTGATGTAGACCCTACCCCGCTCACTGGGTGGTGCTTTGATGCATATCTGCGTGCAGTCTATAGCACTCACTACCTCAGGGTATTTTGCTATTTGGTGGAACAGATGCATATTGCTGGCCAACGTCTCACAGGTGTTGGGGAAATATATGTGTTCATCGGCATGTGCTGACATGGCACCCAGGAACTGATGGAGTACCCTGGATGCTGATGCCTGTGAAATCCCCATCATATCCCCAGTTGGTCTTTGGAAAGTATCTGTAGCTAGTATTCTTAGGCCTACACATACCTTGGTATCCACTGGGATGAGTTCCCCTCTGTTAGTTCTGTGTGTCAGGCGTGGCCAGCACAGCTCAACAATATGCTGTAGGAGGTCCCTGTCCACCCTATACCACTCCACTATCTCCAGCTTATGTAGCCCCTGGTAGGTTACCATGGGTCTGTACACACTTCTCTGTCTCCTCACTGTGGGTTGGTCAACAGCATTCACATCCTCACCACCCTCAGCCTCTTGCACATGTTATTGTATGATAGCTATTGCAGCCCCTATCATTTTGTTGTTTTGTTTGTTAAAAGTTCCCCGCTTGTATACACAGGTGTAGAGTATGGGAAAAAACAGTTTATAGTAGTGTTCTGGGCTGGGCTAGTCTGCTGCCTGTGTAATTGGCTGATTCTGATACATTTCACTTGCCAGCTATGCTAGATCTCCTAGATTACCTTCCTACTGCTGTTTTCCCTTCCCATTGCCTTCCTGTTTAAGCCCGGGGGAACACCGCACTAACACAGTGCTCAAATGTGCACAGAGCTGCTATTTCCTGGTTTATGTTTTTTTTTCCTTTAAAACCCGGTGTGTGGCTCGTATACCCACTCAGGCAATGTAAAGAGTGCTAGGCAGACTAGGACACACCCCCTTGCGTAGTTCTGCTAAGCTAGGAGCAAACCCGAGCCACAAGGCTCCAATCCACTTACAGTATGTCTGACACACCCCGCTATAATATCAGCTAACTCCTAGGCTTGCACCAAGCCATTCCTGCTCTTACACTGTTGGGTGCTGACTAGCATGCAGGGGAAATCTGAGATTCAGTATCATTCTCCTCATTTGCATAGGATTGCCTGCTGATGCATAGTTACCTGTCCCACACTGAGCCTCCCCCCTTAGCAACCACTATTCACTGGCCATGTTGTCTTCTGCCTGCCATTGAGTATAATGGCAAAATAGTGATTTTGGTTAGAAGGCTTATTTTACTTTTTTTTTTTTTATTTATTTTCCATCCGATCCCATTTGCGCGCTGCTGCCCTATGCTTAAACAGCCGAGATTGGCTAAAAAAAATAAAAATTGATTTTTTTTTTTTTACAAATGTTTTCCATGCCAATGGCCTTATAGTTGGCCATTGGCATGCTTTCTACATGATATCCACCCTCTATTTGGAGCTGTCATGGCTCCGTTTTGTAATTTGCAGAAATGTACTCTGTTACTGGCAGAATACATTTCTGCAGATTACACTAGTCCTGCACGGCCGGTTTCCAGCTTCCTGGATTGCAAATTCACCTCATTTGCATGGATTTCTCCTGCAAATGGGGTAGTTTGCATACAGGGGCTGATTCTGTGCAGGACTAGTGCAGGAGCGCTTGTGCATATCTCTACAGGTTATTCCTGGATCACACAGCAGGCATATTGCCTGCTGGAGCTCCTGCACTAGTCCTGCATGCCGTGCAGGGCTTGCAGTATCCGGGGGTATATCTAAGCAATTCAGATCCTGTGTCCCACTCAAAAAAATCATAGGGATAAATAATTTTATTCCTACTAAAGAACTCATGTTTTTAAAGTTGTAACATATATCCAAGCCCTGCAGTAGCAATCTTCTTGCATCTTACTTATATGGACAAAAACTGGTATATGACATTTCAAGAATTATTGTTATTAAACTAAAACCCTTAACGTGAGTTTTAGGAAAAACTAAGATGCCAGAAAACATTTAACCTTCCCATTTAGAGCAACTTTCAGCTCAAGTAAATAATACATCTGAAATTATTTTATTTTCCCCAATGTATATCCCACATTTGGTATACTATCTGCCTTAGCAAGATGCAAATTCTCCATACAGATTTTCTTTGGAAAGGTATGAAACCCAGAATAAGTAGGAAGAGTTTTTATTTTCCTAAAAGCAGGGAAGCTTTGGACTTTCCAACTCATAACTTTATGTGAAAGCATCTCTAAACTAGAAATACTGTGGTGCTAGGCAATCCCCTAAAATGTTTTGGTTCTTTATTAGACTACATGATATAAATACGGACTCCAATAATCCATTCAGCAAAAGACCTCAGAAAATCTAAGATCCAGAAAGTTTAGAACCAGATTCAAAAAATTCTTTGATCTCCTCTCTAAACCAAGCCCTTCTCTCATAAATCTTATATAAAGAGTATGTGATAATATTGTAAATAAATCATTAATACACCTGCAACTAAACTAGTTTTAATGGCATAGAGGGAGAGAATGCCCTGAACATGATCTAGGTGACCCAAGCTCAATTAGCAGCTTAGGCATTTATTACAAATAACAGGTGCAAAGGCTTGTCCATCCCTTCATTCTTTGGAGGAGGGAGTAGAGTGCATGCTTGGGTTGTTGATTCTCATGGCAGAATCTAGGTAGAGACCAGAGACCACACAGTAGTTCAGACCTTGAAGGAGAAAGGGCTGTTTTGAGGGGTTACATTACTTGCAGAACACCACACTGTCAATCTTACTTTGCCATGTAAAACCCTAGAACTGCTATCTGGGCAGGTTCGTTTGGACTAAGGTTAAAATTAGAAAAGCCTATGCACTAATGGAACAAACTGGTCTATAGAACACACAGAGGGAGGACATGAGGATGAAAAGAGTAGACACAAAAGAAAACAAAAAATAAATAATAATGGGTGAGTTGGGTAAGAAAGGCCGTATTCTTTCTTGTTGATATTTGAGATCCTCAGTCCCGTAAAGTGAAAGATTAAGTCTTGTTTCAAAATCATCATCATCTTCAGATTCCCTGGTGGTGTGTGTGTGTCTTTCGGCTTTTCCCGGTTAGGGGTCGCCACAGCGGAACTCCGGTCCACTAAGGATTGGCAGTAGATTTTTACATGCCGAGTTGCCAGCTCTGACACACAACCTTCAACGAAGGTATGCCCATTCACACATGTCTCCACACAGAAGACGCTCTAGCTGAGAATCGAACAGGACAACGTCATACTGTGAGGTGACAACGCTACCGCAGCACCACCACAGTGTACTGTTTATTGGCTATTTCAGTAAAGTACCCAATAATAATAATAACAAATGAGTAAGAAATCATGCTACCATTATTTTAAATACTATGGATACTACAAACAACCTTATTTTTAAACACTTTTATTGTGTTTTCACTTGTGACAAAGGCAAGCTTTATAAACTTTACATTTACAAACATTATATATCACGTATATTGTTCCAACAATATAATCAGTCCAATAAAGCATAAATTGTTCAATTCCTGCTTTCTCTTAAACCCCATTCCTCCTCCAAAACATTTTTCTGCATATATTGTTCCTAGTTTCCATTTTTTTCTATTTAATTTACTCTTACCATTTTCTAAAGAACCCACTTCCTGTTTTTTATCTATGTTACAACATTCACTATTTTAAGTAAGGGTGGTTTAGACTTTGATTTCCATTTTCTAATAATTCCTTTTTTGGCAGCCACTAGAACTAAACTTAAAAAGGCCTTACTAGGTCTAAACAATTCAGATCCTGTGTTCCAGTTAAAAAAAACATTTCCTTAGATACAATCATTTGCTCAACCAGTATTCCTGTCAGAGTACTCTGTAGGGAATTTTTAAAGTCTGCCAACTTATTACACTCTCAAAACATATGTTCACAGTTACCTCTTTCTTCCCCATTACACAGCCAACATTTGCCATTTATCTGATGAAAAATTATTTGGAGTCAACTTGGGGTACAAAACTATCTATGCAAACACTTCCAGGCAAAAATCATAAACCTTCTAGACTTTGTTGCATATCTGGGAGCAATATATATCTCCTCCCATTCTTTCTGTGTGAATTGCTTATCTAAGCTCTCTTTACAATCTTTTCAGTCATCCTCTGATTGATTCCTATAGTGTGTGTGTGTGTGTGTGTGTGTGTGTGTATACATATATATATATATATATATATATATATATATATATATATATATATATATATATATATATATGGGTCCCCTTCAGATCATCGAACTTTTAAAAGCTCGACTTTCATATGACAGAGACCATATGATCGAACTTTTAAAAGTTCGAACAGTCTGAATGGAGATCTCCATACAGCGTGGAAAGGGAAGATTTCCCTTTTTCACAATGTAGTGCGATCTCGGAGTTGGTATATTTAAATAGCGGGGGGGGGGTGCAGGGGAGCTTGCCCCCAGCTAGAAATGTTTAGTTTATTTTTTGATTGTTTTATTTATTTTTTTTTTTTTACATGTTCGAACTTTTAAATGTTCGATCATATGGTCTTGACCATATGAAAGTCGAACATTTGAAAGTTCAATCATGTAAAGTAGACCCATGTTTATATGTATGTGTATATATATATATATATATATATATATATATATATATATATATATATATATATATACATATATATATATATTTATATATAATTATCCCTTTTTAACAGCAGTCTCTGTTCTAGATTCAACTAAAAACTCAACCAGTACAGATCTTTCACTTAGGATTGCCATATCTCTTTCTATTTGCCTACGTCCCTTCAGGAAATTCCGTCTGCCTCTTGCTTATTCTCTCTATTCCTATTTGCAGTCATCCCTATCAGCAGAATCTCCTTTCTCCAATCCCATGTTGGCTTAGTTTTTCTGCTATTTTAAGAATATAATATTCAATCCTTTTTAATTTCTCCAAATCATTTGGGTTTCTAACACTATAATGGGAATGCACCCCATTCCTAAGTCAAAGTACGACTAAAGTTCATGAAATTAGTATTGTTTCATTTTTTGATGTCAGCCAAAAGTGCTCTTTGCAGCACTTGCAATGTGCCCAGTAATGACTCCTTCTGCAATTCGTATAGGGTTACATGGATTGGTAACATATCTAAATACGAGTGTAGATTCTTTTTTATAAGACCCATTGCTCCAACTACTACTGGAACTGTCTGGATATCTTTCTTCCACATTGCTCTCGTTTCTGCCTGCTTATCCTGATAGTTTATGACTTTGTGTCTCTCTCTGTAGGCAAGACACTGTAGTCACTGGGTGTAGCAATTTCAATGATCAATGCTACTTTTGATTTCTTTTCTTGGACCAGTATATATTTTTTTCTACCATCTATCTTTTGAACTGTTGGTAATGGGTGATTCCATGCGATATAAACTTCATTTTCTATGATGCTTTGTGGCTCACCTTTCCAGTGTTTTTCAGCCACTTCAGTACCATAATGTTAGCACAAACCCCAGTGCAACAGTCTTGCCACATTATTATGCATTTCACTATATAGTCCTTTTGCCATTAGTACGTCACAACCAGCAGGGAGGGGTGCGACTGTTTCCAGTTCACTTTTATAACTCCTACATCTGTCTGTTTCTCCCACATGTTCAATGGACTTTATAAACCAGCATGTATGTAGCCCACTATCTTGGACTGCCAATATTAACCTTTCATCTCTTGGTTTGAATTTGCCACTCCTTAACCATTCCTGCGTTCATTCGTGATCAACATGAGGTTCTTCCAGTTTTCTTTACTTGCAACTATATTTATGTTTTTCCACATTTCTTGTCTTCTCATCTGGTCTTTCACCTTATATTCTTTCTTTTGTTTTTTGGCACACTCAGTTGCTGCTTGATTTTTATCTACTTCTGTTTTGATTTCCATTCCTGCTTGATGCCAATATGCTTCTGCTAAATTAAGCAAAGAAGTCATCTTAGATTTATTCTCCTCATGTTTCAAACCTTTCACTATGTTTGGGTCTTGTGAGGTCAGCAGATATGTGTGGAGTCCCATGATTGCAAATATATACATGTAATCAATTTCAAGGATGCCCATCCCTCCTTCAGAACGGGGAATATATAATATTGGTATACACTGATTTTTATAAATTATTTGGTGAGCATGAAGCATCTTTCTTGTTTTCCTATGTAATCTATCCAGTATGTTTTGGGGCCAGTCAGTCACTCCAAAACCATAAGTTAGGATAGATAGAGTAAATTCATTTATAGCTTGGATTTTGTTCCTAGATGTCAACACTGTTTTCAGAATTAATTTAAGTATTTTAAAGTGTTCCTTACTAAGTTTTATTCACATTTGTTCATGTTTTATTACTGATCCTTCACCAGTTCCCAAATATTTATACACTCCCTCTTGCTCAAGTTCTTTTATATCACTTTCTTGTCCCAAACTGATGTTTACCTGGTGCTGCAGTTTTCATGGTTTAAAGTTTGTTTTGCACACATCAAGACCAAATGACATTCTTATATAATCTGAAAAAGTTTTAACAACCTGCAGCTGTGCTTTCAGTTCCTCATCTGATGAGCTATATAGTTTTAAATCATCAACAAACAGGAGATGAGAAGTCTTTACACTTTTGTTGTTTTATAGGAGCCAAATTGTAGCCATGGCCTAAGCTGTTAAGTAGACAGCTTAATGGGTTAATGGCAAGGCAGAATAGCAGTGGTGACAGAGAGTCACCATTGAATATCCCCCTTTGAATTTTTATCACTGGGATAATAATCTGCTCTTTATCATGGCTTAATTGCAAAGTGGTCTGCTACTGTTTCATGGTCACTGTAATGTAGTCAATTAGTGCAGGGTGCATCTCATACATTTTAAGCACTCTTTTATCCATGAATGTGGGATACTATCAAATGTTTTTTTTTATATAGTCAATCCATGTCACACTTAAATTCTTCCCCTTTTTACAGTTCTCCAGTATGACTTTATTTAACAACAAATCATAATTTGTTCCATATGATTTTCATTTATTGCCCTTTGTTCTACTGCCATAATTGAACTATGTCTGCATCAATTCCCATATATAGTTTCTACGTCTTCGGAAGGCAAGCTATTAGTCTATAATTTTTAGGGTAGCTTGCAGGTTCACTCTTGAGAAGGAGCATTGTTTTACCTGTTGTTAGCCAGGTTGGTTCTGTTCTGGGTGAGCATATAAATAGTTCTTACTCACAGCTAAATCCTCATGCAAAGATGTTAATACTTTTAACCAAAAGTTAGGTATTGCATCTGGGCCTGGGGTTTTCCAATTAGAGGCTTTTCTTAACTTTGTCTCAGTCTCTCTGGCTGTTACTTCATCCCATTTCATATCCTGCACCTTTAAACTTCTTATTCTTTCTTTTACTTCCTCTATCTATTTAGCATATTTGTTATGTTCCACAGGATCTTCACAGATACTTCTCCAAAATGTATCTACTTACTCTTTTTTTTTTTTGATGGTCTTTCAATTCCTTTTACTTTACTTCACAATTCTCTATAAAACTTTTTTGAGTCATCAAGAAATTGTTTATTTTTTAATTGCTTTATATTTATCGGTGTATTTTGTAAATTTTTCCACTCGTGCTGAAATTTTTAGTTTATTGCGATAGTGCATGATAGATCCTGGTCTGTTCTAATACTGTACATTGCTTTATCACATCTATCTTTCTTGGTATTTTTGTTGATCTATTCCCTCTTCTATAGTCTTCTAAGAGTGACACTTCTTGTCTTAACTGCTTTATAGTTTTCTCTATTTGATACTTCCATGATGGTATTCAATTTCTCCCCTTCCTTTCCCTTACTACGCTGTGTTCTTGTGCTAGAACTTGATCATTTATTAATTTAGTAGCACAGTAATATATCCTGTTTACTTCTGTTATATCACATGTATCGTTATGCACAGTTCTAATTAGTGCATTCATTTGTTTTATCAGACTTCTAACTTTTTGGATTTTATTGACCTTCTGCAGTCTATTTCTCTCATTGATCTTAATATATCTATCCATGACTTTTAAATCAAGCAACTCTTTTCTTAGCTCATTTTCTTCCAAACTGAGGGTACATCCCTTGTTTTCCATTTTTTGTGGGCATTCTATAGAAAGTTCTATAGCATCTTCCCATGGCACATACTCCTCAATTTCATCCTGTGCCATCTGTTGCTCTGTCATGTGGGAACTCACTGGCCTATCACTTCTCAGCATTGACTGAATCAGAGTTTCCACAGTTTCCTGTTCCTTTTCTTGCTGTCTAGCTTCAAGTGAATGGTTATACTGATTTCCTATGGAAGCCTCCAAAATATCTTGATATGGCACCTGACCAATTGCTTCCTGTTCCACTAGTTTCCCCTTCATTTGGATATCCATTGCTCTATCCTGTTGTGGTGCTTTCTACATTCTATTTTCTTCACTGAATCCTTCACTTTCCAGGTATCCTATAACCTCAGTTTCTAATTCTTTAACTTCTCCATTACTAATCTCCTTTTCTACTTTTCCTCTTTGTCTTCTTATTTTTTGTATTGTAAAGTTTTCCATTCTGGATTCCTTTGCCTGTATTTCTCTTCAAATGTCTTTGATGCTGTTATTTTTGTATTGGTTAGTTTTGCTTTCTCCTTTGCATAAATATTAAACCATATTAAATCTTTTTTTTTCTTTTCCATGCCCATATTTCTTCTTCAGATGTATCCTGATTTTCCTGTTTCTCCTTACTTTGAGGACACTTTGGGGACTCATTCTATCATGCTGTGATATAACATGTGTTAGACCTTCTACACCAAATCCTTCACTTCGTAGGCACTCCATAACTTCAACTTCTATTTTTGTAACTTCTACTTTACTAATCTTCTTTTCTACATTCCATGTTTGTGATATTATTTTTTTTTAATTGTAAAGTTTTTGATATCTGGATGCCTTTGGCTTTATTTCTCTTTGAATATCTTTGGAGTGGCCTTCTTTATATTCATTAATGTAGCTTTTTTCTTTGCATAAATATTGCACTATATCAAATCTCTCTTTCTTTCCCATGTCCATATTTATTTTTTATATTGTTCAAATATCTCTCTGTTGTTCATATTTACACACTTCCTCAGATACTACTTTTTCCAAACAGATCAAAGTTTCTTGTTCTATATACTGTTTTTCACAAATCTGTTGTACTAATGAGTGCAGATTTTTATTTGAGGCTTCTGACAGTTTTTCTTGCAGAAGTATTTTTCTTTCTTCTAATTTCTCTCATTCATTTTGTATAGCTTGTGTCTGGAAATTCAGAGCTTTTTGCATAATAGTAACAATACATAATTTCTTTCTTATCCTCAATAGTACACTCTGTCATCTTTATGGCTCTTCTTTGGCCTATCAGTTTTTGTAATTTTTGTGGACTGCTACCTCCTTCTACAGTAGGGGGGGGGCATTTTCCCCTGAACCTGGTCTGGCCCCATTGTAGGAATGTTTCTGTATTTTGAGGATTCTACACTGTCATTTTTTCCAGTTCCAGTGTGCCTACCAGGAATGGGCAATTTTTTATTCTGGGTTTTGTGCACCCAGCTATCTCTTTTAATTTTTGCCCTATGTCTAACCATGATACAGTATATGCTATAAAATACAGTCTATATATCAGTGTTGCCTTGGTGACTTTGTGAAAACAGGGTCCACCTCGCAAAGGTACTCACCAAGACTTGAGGATTATTTCAATTAAAGCACTACTCCTCTTCTTTGCTTGCTGACTTTTCATCTCTCCGTTTGGACCCTGAATGATAATAATATTCTGTATGACTGTTGTTATTATCCTTAAGGATCTGCAACCAAAAATCCCCATCTTTTCTTATTTCTTGAAATGTCCCCCACTGTTTCATCATCATCCTTTTCTACTTTGAATTGTAGCTTTCTGCTTGTTTTATGTATAAGAGCCTTAACTGTGTAGCTCTAAAATATCATTTCAAATAGGGTAATCCTAAACCTCATTGTTCTATAGGAAGGATTAACTTATCCCACTTGTCTCTTGCCCACTCCCCCTCCCAGATAAATTCCTTCAACTCCTTATTAATTACTATCTACAACTTCTCCTTTCATTAATAAAATATAACTGACCTGTGTATAACAATAAAGGGAATAAAAACATTTTTACTGCATGTATCTTTTTATTCATATCCATAGGCAAGAGTTTCCAGTTTCTCAGTTTTCATATTATCTTTTGTTTAGTTTCTTCCCACATATCCTTATCTTCTATAACAGCCCCACAGATTTACTAATCTACTGTGTAAGACTAGATTAGTCTTACATGGAAGTGCCAATGTAAGTGTATGATGGCAGCACGCCATGCATATTAATGAGGGCACGCTGCCTCAGCTCTAAAGCTTACATGAAGGGTGGATGAGTGTAGGGGGTGTGTCGAACTGCTGAGCAGTCCAAAAATCCATGTCCCTGCAAAGAAGAAATGCCACAATTTTGAGTTACATGAGCTTGTCCGCTCACATGTGTGCAATGTAACACTACACTCCCCCATATGTTAAACAACTTACAAAATTAAAAATAAAAATAATTTATTTATATTTTTTCTTCCGATATAGCTGCCCATAGTTGCGCGGGTTTGCCCATTGCTTAGCTACAGTTAGCATCTTAGATACCAGAAGAGGATAATAAGAAAAATATATGCCAATTAAGCACCATAGCAATGGCGTAGTGGTTAGAGCCTTCGCACAAAGCGGAGGCATTCCTGGTTCGAGTCCCACTACTGTACGTTTCTGTGAGAAATCTGTATACAAAAATATTTCCTGACATTTTTTATGTGTAAGTTTTGTAAAAAGCATTGAAATGTTAAATGTAGTAGTGAACGGATTATGTGTATATATTATATATATATATATATATATATATATATATATATATAGATATATATATATATATATATGTATGAAGATGAAATGGTTATGCATTCTGAGGCATGAGTACCCTATTTTAAGCAATATAAAGCACTGCTAAGCACATTTTACCATTATTGAGCTTATTTAAATACTATTGCGCGTAGCTGCGCACCACGCTAACCAGCGCAACTGCAACATATTTGTGCGTAGCTGCGCACCGCGCTAACCAGCGCAACGTCGAGCAAAGTCGGGCAATGTCGGGCAAAGTCAGGCAAAGTTGAGCAAAGTCAGGTAAACACGCTCACACCTGCTTTACTGTTCTTTAACCAGTCAGGTCTGTCCAGCAGGAAAATAAAAAGCAGTGACAGGGCTCGAACTCAAGCTAATGTGCACTATAGTCACAGTACTTAACCACTAAGCCATGACAGCATTTCACAAACGTGCACTTTCAACAGACACATATCTATCAAAGGAATTTTAAATATTGCCAACATCAGCTAAGCAGGCGTGCCTACAGCTGAGTTTTTCCAAAACTGGCCAATCACAAATAAGTGCGGGAAATGAGGCATATTTAAGCTCCACAGGTGAGAATACTTGCTATAAGTGGTTGTAGCTTCCTTCTGCAGTCAACATTACTGGTGTTGGTGAAGACATTCAATTTAGAGAGCAACGCTTGGGCATCCAGGAGTTGAAATTTATGGCTTGGCTCCTTGTCCACAATCAGGAGGAAAGACTCCTGCGGGGCCAGTATCAGGGTACCCAATATAAAATGGAGGCCTGGAACAGTCTTGCCTGTGATCTCACCAGTGCCACTGGTGTTCCTTGGACTGGTGAGCAGGTCTGGCACTGTTATTCTGACCTGAAGCGACGTAGGGAGGATCAACTGGACCAGTGGATCCAGGAATCCCATACAATGTGTAATGCCCCAGTATTGAGTAAGCAGCCATTGTATTAAGTAGTTAAGAATTGCTATGCTTGTCTATACTATGGATAGGTATGTCTCAGTATCACTGCATTTACTTCACAGCTGCAGGTGACCGGGCTATGAACCAGCAAGCCCATGAAGATAGGCTGCAAAGACTGCGTCATGAGGCAGGTTAGTAATTATTCTGCATGTACTGTTATATAAAATAAATGAGAGAGCCTTCAAAAAGTCTTTTAACCCAATAAATAAAGGTGTAATAATCCTTTAATAAATGTATGATTCATGGAGTGCATCTGTGTCATTTTCTTTGATATGTTGTTGTACTGTTGCATTCTACAAATAGTAGTGTTGTATTAAGCAGTGTCAACCCACACTTGGGTAGGCCCATATAATGTGGATGAAGGGAGTGCCAGTAGCTTGTATGCATATGTACAGCATATGTAGCATATGTAGCCGACTCCAAATCCAGCTCCAGACAAGTGACAAGTGGAGTACCTCAGGCTTCAGTCCTGGGACTGCTCTTGTTTGGCATCTACTTCTCTAAAGTACAGGCCAGCACTAAGGGACTCTGGATAACAAAGTTTGCAGATGACTGCAAACTGTTGGTTCATAGCCAGCATGTACAGGTTAATCTGGCACATGAGTAGCTTGGTATTGTGTTCCCCAGAAATGTCAGTATGCTGCCAGAAATGTAGGGAGCTGTTAACATATAACTGATACTTTCACCTGAACATATCTAGATATATATATGAAAGTAGATCTGTCAGTGTACCATCCTATCAGTAGTGTGTGTGAGCAGCTCTCAAAATATGTTGCAGTAACATCTGCATCTTGGACAGTTTGTACGTAAGATACAGCTCATGTATATAATGATCTAGCAAAATCCAATTGCACACTATAAGGACATTGGGTAATGTAATAATACATGTAAGGGACATATAACTGCAGTTAATTGGAATGTAGTGAAAACTAGAAGGATATATAAGTTGTTAATTGAGCTATCTTTTCCCACTCTACTGTATGTGCATAAAAATGCAATTCCACACCTCAGTCGGTATGTCTAATCTCAAAACATTTGTTGGGACATATGTCCTATTGGTTTATAAATATTTGCATTTATTTCTATGCATGTGCCCTGTTAAAATACTACAATATTGGTGGCATGTCGTCATCAATTCAACCTGCATGCTGTTGTAATGTCCACTATTGTTCCATATATGCATGTGTTATGCTTGCTTTTCAACTGTTGAAAATCTGGTGTGTTGGTTTAATGGGTATACGTCTGCATGCTGTTATAACTAATTGAGAATGTTGTTGACTGTTACTAACCCATATCTTTATTAAACTCTCCAAAACATAGTTTGTATATGAAGGCTGGTCCCAGCGGACCCACCTGTCACACCTCAGCTGGCCATGGCACCTGGCACCAGCAGATCTGGTGCCCAGCCTGGGACCTCCTCCTCTGTTGGCCCTGTGCCACCTTTGGGTGGAAGTGCTGCAGGGGATGGGGCACAGCCCCCCCGTGCAAGCATGGCTAGAGGGGCACCTATCACCCTTCGAACAGTCCGGGCTGTGGTGTGTAGAGAGATTGAACGTTCTGTTGCAGAACCTTTACGCCAGCTTGAGGCCCGAGTGGCGCAACTTCCGGGTCAGCCTGCCCCTCCTACACAGCCCTGAGCACAGCCACCCTCTGGACCGTGAAGGTGCAGTGGTGACTGCCCATGGGTGGGGACCTCAGTCCCACTGTTTCCATCTGGGGGCTCATGGACTTGCGATTTTCAAACATCCATCCCCGTCAAAGGTGTTCACCCACCACATGTGTCATATACTGCCCCTGTATGCATCTTGTTTGTCTTGTCTATTTACCTCCCCAACCTACCTCACCAAATATACCTACTTCCCCTACCCCACATTCCACTCTCAAGTGAAAAAAAGGGCAATCTGCTCCAAAAAAAAAATTACGCCCCATACATAGCTGCCCATTTTGCACACATGTCCACTGGACACATGAAATATTATTTAATTGGCATTACAACATACTTTGTTGTCCTCACCCCTCTCTCAGGGGTTGAAGGGTTCATATCTACCTCCAAATTTATTGCATATGCACAGCTGTTGCTGTTGAAGAAATGGGCAGCTATGGACCTTCCCTACACCTCATCCAAAAAAAGGAAGCCAATCTGGTGGTCCCCTGCCATAAACAAACTTTACAACAAAAGGAAGAAATTGTTGCAAGAAAGAGGAAAATCCCAGGATGCAAAAATCTTCCTTACCAGCCTCAGTAAGAAACTGAGATCCCTCAAAAAATCCTCCAAAGCTAGTTACAAAAATAAAATTGCCAAAGATTCCAAAGACAACCACAAGGCATTCTATAACTATGTCAAGAATCTAAATGGCAATGCTCAGATCTGCTCTGAGCTAAAACAAAATGGCATTAAATATACTGATCCCAAGGATATTGCCAATATCCTGGCAGCTCGATTCAGAGCCAACTTCACCCCCCTCTCACCCCCCCATCTCAATACCGGAAGATTGCCAAATTCTGGTAATAACGGCCACACAGGTAAAAAACGCACTCTCCAAAGCTAAGAATACAGCATCCATGGGACCAGATGTCATCCCGGGCTGTGTACTACATGAACTACAATATGAACTGGCACCTCACCTAAGTGTCATGTTTAATCATAGCCTCACCTCAGGTTTCGTGCCCACTGAGTGGCACAGAGCTACAGTTATCCCACTCCACAAGGGGAGATCCACCTTAGATCCCGGAAACTACCGTCCCATCAGTCTGACAAGTCTTATCTGCAAGGCCATGGAGCGTATTATCGTGGAACTTATAAACAAAGACATTGGCAACCTTCAAACACTGGACCCCACCCAGTTTGGGTTTGTGAAGGATGATCTTGTCTCCTGAACCTGATAGACTTCTTCGAATCAGTCTCCAGAGCCATGGACAAGGGTAAGGTGGTCCACACAGCCTATCTAGACCTTGCCAAGGCCTTTGACACCATCCCCCACTCTGGAATCATAGATAAACTTCCTAAGCTGGGCATTAATCCCTACGTCACCCAATGGGTTGCCAACTGGTTTACTGATAGAACCCACACTGTAAAAGTAGCTGATTCCAAATCCAGCTCCAGACAAGTGACAAGTGGAGTACCTCAGGCTTCAGTCCTGGGACTGCTCTTGTTTGGCATCTACTTCTCTAAAGTACAGGCCAACACTAAGGGACTCTGGATAACAAAGTTCGCAGATCACTGCAAACTGGGAGCCATTATTGAATCCCCAAATGATGTGGATACTCGACAAAAGGGCCTTACAGAAACAGATGCTTGATGCCAGAGCCATGGGCTCAAGCTCAATGCCAAGAAATGTATAGTTATCCCCTTTGGGAAAAAACATGTATCCGTGAATTACCATATAGGTGGCAGTACACTAAACACCGAAAGTGTGATAAGAGACTTAGGGACACAGGTGGACAGTGTTCTCACCTTCGATAACCACATTGCCACAACAGTCAGGAAATCCTTCTATGTGGCACACCTCATTACTAAGGGCTTTTCATCCAGAAAAAAGGAGGTCATTGTCCCACTGTACTCATCCCTCATTAGACCAATTATAGATTACAACGCCCTGTTTGGTATGTACCTCTCAAGACATCTGCAACAACTGGAAAGGCCACAGAAATACCTCACTAAAAGAATCCCAGGACTAAAGCAGATGCCCTACGCTGACCGCCTTAAAAACTCCAGCTATACTCTGTCGCATATCGTCCACTCAGAGGCAATCTCTGCTTAATATACAAGGCCATGTCAAACTCAGAGCTGTTGGACATGCTACACTTAAAGAAATCCCAATCCCTCAGAGCCACACGCTCCAGGGATCTAAACCTTGTCATCACAATAAACAAAACATGCTGGAGGGATAGGTTCCTGACCAAAAGACTCCCCAGACTCTGGAATAGATTGCCCATAAATGTCAAGCAGAGTGCCTCTTTGGTCCTCTTCAAAAGGAACCTTGACGATTGGGAGGGAGAAACGAAATTCACCCTGGGGATCACGTCAGTCACCCTGCTAGACAGGGGTCCAGGGAAGTAAATAGTGTGGGAAGAAATAGCCAGGGAATTGTTATGGTTAGGCTTGTATAGGCCATAGGGCTAATAGCCTAGTACCAACCTATGAACCTATGAACCTATGAACAACCATCCTGCACATCCTGAGCTATTTTCCATACTGTCTTTCCCTCTTTGTGCCCCTTTTTCACCACTTTCCAATCTCCCCATTTTTATTTTTTTTTTCAAATAAATTAGTGCGGGGTGAGCGGGAGTAAGCACTATTAAGCAGTAGTGAGCGGGTTTGCGCTGGTTTGCACTTGATTGCGCTTGGCTAAGCAATGCGCAGCAATGTGCAAACCAGCTCAAACCTGCTTAAAACTGCTAAAAAGGGCCTTAATCACTCTGAATGAAATATGTAAGGAGAAAATACCACTCTGGACACAGAAATAAATATAAAGTTAGCGCTTTTGTTTATAAAATATATAAACTTCTTCAGACAAAAGTATACAGGAAATAAACCATTTAAATAAGCATTCAAGAAGTGACATCATTTCCCATTCAAAGAAAAAAGTCACAATAAAAGTCCCATTAAACATCAAAATAAAAGACATGCCTCAAAATAAGATATCCAACTACACAATAGACCCATTGAACAAAACTTTAAATAAAATCCTAAATACTACAAATATATGCATAAAATATATATAAAAGTTAGAATGTTTAAATAATTGACTACAAAAATACAATAATAAATGTTATCTACATAAAGACTTCAGTTTCAAAACACTCATGATAGAAATAGTGTCATTCAGTCCAGGTAAAACTGAAGCGTTCAACTTAAGTTGCCATAAAAGTTCTTTCTCCTCAAGTTGCAAGGAAGTCGGACCTCCCCTAATGTTTTCAACAACCCTATCAATGATTAAAAAACAAAATTCATGTGTGGGAAAGGCCAAAGTATGTCTAGCCAGGGCATTTGCAATATTTGCTTTAGAAATGGCGTAAAAATATTCATAAATTCGATTTTTAAAAGCCCTATCAGTTTTGCCAACATAGAAAGACGGGCAATTCTGACATAATGCCAAGTAGACCACACCTCTTGTGTTGCAGTTGTATTTATCTGATAAGTAATATTTTTTCTTATTGATCATAAACATGTTGGTAACACATATAAACTTACACCAACGGCATGATCCACATTTAAACATCCCACAATGTGGGCGGTGACATTTATAATTTACTGTTTCAAGGATAGTTTTTAAGTTCCTACCTTTTTTAAAAATTACAAGAGGCCTTTCACCCACATAATTTCTTGTACTATCCTCGACTAAAAAGTACCAGTTCTTAAAAATGATATCCCTCAAAAAGGGAGCATCCTTAGAAAAAGTGGTAATAAAACCCAAATTTCCAAAGTTGTTGTTATTTTCATGCTCAAATTGCTGTGTTAAAGGAATCAGTGTGTTAGGTGGATCCATAATATCATTAACACACTCAAGATTCTCATTTCCAGATGAAATAACATAACTTAGAATTGGTTTAAAGTAACCATATGTCCTTTTAGATGTAACCTCAAAAATGAGTTCATCCAATAAGTTAATAGGGTAACCTCTTTTCATAAACATGTCCCTTAATAAACTACACTCATCCAAAAAATCTTCATCTAAAGTTACCATCCTAGCTGCCCTAACTAGTTGTCCCTTAACAACTCCCTTCTTCTGATGGAAGGGGTGGCAGCTAGAAAAATGGAGGAATGCATTTCAGTAAGTGGGTTTTCGAAAAATCCTAGATGTAAATGTGTGTAAAACAAAAGTTTTGACTAATTTTACATCTAAAAATGAAGTCTCTTTTTCTTGAAAGTCCCAAGTGAAGTCCAAGAAATCAGTGAAATCAGTAACTTTTTCAATAAATGATGCTGCAGAATGTCTATCACCCTTCCAAATAATAAAAATATCATCCAAATACGGGTATATAAAGCAGCCTTACTCTGGGAAACAGGGTCTTTAAATAAAAAATGTGTTTCCCAAAATGCCATTACTGTATTGGCAAAGGTTGCACCACAGGGAGATCCCATGGCTACACCTGTTTGTTGCAAATAGAATTTAGATTCAAAAAGGAAATAATTGTTAGCTAAAACAAGTTCCAGTAAGTATATGACCAAATCAATAACATGCCCATCCATTTTCTGGTCCAACATAAATTCCCTAACCCATTCACATCCAAGGTCTTGTGGTATACAAGTGTACAAGTCACAAACATCGATGGTAAAAAAATTTAAATCTTCATCAAAAGGAAAATTATTTAAAGAATCCAAAAAAGCCCAGGAATCCTTGCAAATTTGTTTTTGATTTTTTAGTAAATCTTTTAGTTTACAGTCAATGAATCTAGCACACCCATAAGTAATAGATTGCCTACCATCGATGATCAGACGAAAATGGGGTTTATTTAAATTCTTATGGACTTTTGGCAACCCAAATAATGTAGGAATAACTGGGTGTATAATGTTAAGAAAATTAAATAAGTCAATGTCAATGCGGCCTTCAATGAATAAGTCATTAATGAAACCTTTAAGTTTACGATAGGCTCCATTAATTTCATTAAGAGAAACACATACATAAGCTGCACTGTCCAAAACAAGCAACATATTAGTTGTATAATCAGCCTTATCCATAAAGGCCAAACCACCCCCTTTATCTGGTTTACATATTCGTATGTTAGCAAACTTTAGGCTATTCAAAGCATCTTTTTCCTCGAAAGTAAGATTGTCATCCAAAGAATTAACTGGATAATGTACATTTAATAAACTTCTAAAGTCATTCTCACAAATTTTTTCAAAAAGTGAAATAGAAGGATGTAAGGGTGGGGTAAAAATGCTAGCCACTTTGAAATCTTTAATAAGACTAGGAGTATTAGTAAACATCACATTCAAATTTAATTTTCTAGTAAAAGTCTTTAGGACAATCAAGGACCTAGCAATATTGCTCCTAAATGCAGGAACGAATGAAAGACCTTTTGCCAAAATGTCCACAAGCAATGGGTCAGGTTCAAAAGAGGAATAATTAAAAATGTTAAAGTCCTTGGTAGCATTAGTTATAACAGTCACAGAATCTACTACATTAATAGTCCCAACTGAAATTTCACCACGAGGACCCAAAGAGGTTATCTCTTCCTCCTGTTCTGAAACTTCCTTTTCTTCTGATTCGATTCTGAAAATGAGGGGCACGTTGCTGCCCTGCGTTGTTTGAATTCCTCTGGTTCTGAAAACCCTGCTGTTGGTGAAAGTTAGAACTAGAATCACTATTGGCATTCCTATTAGCTCGCCTTTCACTCCTTCTAACCGGAGAGCCGACATTTCTATTCATACTGTCAATATTATTGTGGTCAATACAATTATTATCAAGTTCAAAATGAGAATCATCACCACAAACATCAACAATTACACTTGAACTATTCCTTACATCATTCACAGGGTTAGAAGGGGGCAAGGGGTAAGCCAAACCCTTGTTATATGCTAGCGAATCCACGTTCATTTTTTAAATTTTATTCTCTCTAATTTTGTTCAATGCATTATCTAAACTAGAAAAAATGCGTAAAAAGTCAAATTTGTATCTTTGAAAATCCTTGTCAGACCTGATAGCATTATCCAAGTCTGTTAGTTCATTCTGTAAACAGTCTATTTGCTTCTGATAATTTTTTAACAAACATTCAATGAATTGAAGTCCTTGTTGGTCAAATAAGTTCAACAATTCTTTGTGGAACGTAGAGTTTAAAATAATACCAGTGGGAAAATCCCACTGTCGAATTCCCTTTGGGACCTGCTTCCTTTTGATACATTCAGTAAGATACTGAATTTCAATCTGAAGCTTTTTAAACTTAAACAATTTAATGTCAAATATTTTTAAGTTGTTAATTATGGTGTTCTCGTTCTCACAAGAATGCCCTGCTTGTGTTTCTACAGGAACTTTGTTTAAAAAGCTTGCCGGCTCTTTAAGCCAGTCATTCAAGCAGGGCAAAGCTGAAACAGTACTTACAGAGTTATCACATTCGTTGTTCACGAAATTAGCATTCACGACATTTCCACTGGATGTCCGGTTACCAGAACAAGGCAATGGAGTAGCGTTAGAGGTGTATGTAGTTGTAAAACCCCAATCCTGCGATCCTAGGGCAACCCTTGAAGTTGTAGCCACAGGCTGCGATGGTAAATCATTTCGAGAGCTGTTGCTAGCACTTCCGGTTACATGAGGCAAAACTCCTGCAACTTGGCTTGCAAAGGAGTCAACGCGTTGTGTCAACAGTTCAATCAACGCTGTGAGTTTCCCATAGCTGCTAGATACACCAGGTTCAACATTAGATGAATGGTTGTTAGAAGGTGAATCTGTAGATTCAAATAACGGCTGTGACCCAGTAGCAATACAATTCTCCATAATGCCACAGACAAACGAGTGCAAAACAAAAACTGAATGAAATATGTAAGGAGAAAATACCACTCTGGACACAGAAATAAATATAAAGTTAGCGCTTTCGTTTATAAAATATATAAACTTCTTCAGACAAAAGTATACAGGAAATAAACCATTTAAATAAGCATTCAAGAAGTGACATCATTTCCCATTCAAAGAAAAAAGTCACAATAAAAGTCCCATTAAACATCAAAATAAAAGACATGATTCAAAATAAGATATCCAACTACACAATAGACCCATTAAACAAAACTTTAAATAAAATCCTAAACACTACAAATATATTCATAAAATATATATAAAAGTTAGAATGTTTAAATAATTGACTACAAAAATACAATCATAAATGTTATCTACATAAAGACTTCAGTTTCAAAACACTCATGATAGAAATAGCGTCATTCAGTCCAGGTGAAACTGAAGCGTTCAACTTAAGTTGCCATAAAAGTTATTTCTCCTCAAGTTGCAAGGAAGTCAGACCTCCCCTAATGTTTTCAACAACCCTATCAATGATTAAAAAACAAAATTCATGTGTGGGAAAGGCCAAAGTATGTCTAGCCAGGGCATTTGTAATATTTGCTTTAGAAATGGTGTAAAAATGTTCATAAATTCGATTTTTAAAAGCCCTATCAGTTTTGCCAACATAGAAAGACGGGCAATTCTGACATAATGCCAAGTAGACCACCCCTCTTGTGTTGCAGTTGTATTTATCTGTTAAGTAATATTTTTTCTTATTGATCATAAACATGTTGGTAACACATATAAACTTACACCAACGGCATGATCCACATTTAAACATCCCACAATGTGGGCGGTGACATTTATAATTTACTGTTTCAAGGATAGTTTTAAGTTCCTACCTTTTTTAAAAATTACAAGAGGCCTTTCACCCACATAATTTCTTGTTGTACTATCCTCGACTAAAAGTACCAGTTCTTAAAATGATATCCGTCAAAAAGGGAGCATCCTTAGAAAAGTGGTAATAAAACCCAAATTTCCAAAGTTGTTGTTATTTTCATGCTCAAATTGCTGTGTTAAAGGAATCAGTGTGTTAGGTGGATCCATAATATCATTAACACACTCAAGATTCTCATTTCCAGATGAAATAACATAACTTAGAATTGGTTTAAAGTAACCATATGTCCTTTTAGATGTAACCTCAAAAATGAGTTCATCCAATAAGTTAATAGGGTAACCTCTTTTCATAAACATGTCCCTTAATAAACTACACTCATCCAAAAAATCTTCATCTAAAGTTACCATCCTAGCTGCCCTAACTAGTTGTCCCTTAACAACTCCCTTCTTCTGATGGAAGGGGTGGCAGCTAGAAAAATGGAGGAATGCATTTCAGTAAGTGAGTTTTCGAAAAATCCTAGATGTAAATGTGTGCAAAACAAAATTTTTGACTAATTTTACAATTAAAAATGAAGTCTCTTTTTCTTGAAAGTCCCAAGTGAAGTCCAAGAAATCAGTGAAATCAGTAACTTTTTCAATAAATGATGCTGCGGAATGTCTATCACCCTTCCAAAGAATAAAAATATCATCCAAATAACGGGTATATAAAGCAGCCTTACTCTGGAAAACAGGGTCTTTAAATAAAAAATGTGTTTCCCAAAATGCCATTACTGTATTGGCAAAGGTTGCACCACAGGGAGATCCCTGTGATTTGGAAATGAGAATCTTGAGTGTGTTAATGATATTATGGATCCACATAACACACTGATTCCTTTAACACAGCAATTTGAGCATGAAAATAACAACAACTTTGGAAATTTGGGTTTTATTACCACTTTTTCTAAGGATGCTCCCTTTTTGAGGGATATCATTTTTAAGAACTGGTACTTTTTAGTCGAGGATAGTACAACAAGAAATTATGTGGGTGAAAGGCCTCTTGTAATTTTTAAAAACGGTAGGAACTTAAAAACTATCCTTGAAACAGTAAATTATAAATGTCACTGCCCACATTGTGGGATGTTTAAATGTGGATCATGCCGTTGGTGTAAGTTTATATGTGTTACCAACATGTTTATGATCAATAAGAAAAAATATTACTTAATGGATAAATACAACTGCAACACAAGAGGGGTGGTCTACTTGGCATTATGTCAGAATTGCCCGTCTTTCTATGTTGGCAAAACTGATAGGGCTTTTAAAAATCGAATTTATGAACATTTTTATGCCATTCCTAAAGCAAATATTACAAATGCCCTGGCTAGACATACTTTGGCCTTTCCCACACATGAATTTTGTTTTTTAATCATTGATAGGGTTGTTGAAAACATTAGGGGAGGTCCGACTTACTTGCAACTTGAGGAGAAAGAACATTTATGGCAACTTAAATTGAACGCTTCAGTTTCACTTGGATTGAATGACACTATTTCTATCATGAGTGTTTTGAAACTGAAATCTTTATGTAGATAACATTTATTATTGTATTTTTGTAGTCAATTATTTAAACATTCTAACTTTTATATATATTTTATGCATATATTTGTAGTATTTAGGATTTTATTTAAAGTTTTGTTCAATGGGTCTGTTGTGTAGTTGGATATCTTATTTTGAGGCATGTCTTTTATTTTGATGTTTAATGGGACTTTTACTGTGACTTTTTTCTTTGAATGGGAAATGATGTCACTTCTTCAATGCTTATTTAAATGGTTTATTTCCTGTATACTTTTGTCTGAAGAAGTTTATATATTTTATAAACGAAAGCGCTAACTTTATATTTATTTCTGTGTCCAGAGTGGTATTTTCTCCTTACATATTTCATTCAGTTTTTGTTTTGCACTCGTTTGTCTGTGGCATTATGGAGAATTGTATTGCTACTGGGTCACAGCCGTTTTTTGAATCTACAGATTCACCTTCTAACAACAATTCATCTAATGTTGAACCTGGTGTATCTAGCAGCTATGGGAAACTCACAGTGTTGATTGAACTGTTGACACAACGCGTTGACTCCTTGGCAAGCCAAGTTGCAGGAGTTTTGCCTCGTGTAACCGGAAGTGCTAGCAACAGCTCTCAAAAGGATTTACCATCGCAGCCTGTGGCTAAAACTTCAAGGGTTGCCCTAGTATCGCAGGATCAGGGTTTTACAACTACAAACACCTCTAACTCTACTCCATTGCCTTGTTCTGGTAACCGGACATCCAGTGGAAATGTCGTGAATGCTAATTTCGTGAACAACGAATGTGATAACTCTGTAAGTACTGTTTCAGCTTTGCCCTGCTTGAATGACTGGCTTAAAGAGCCGGCAAGCTTTTTAAACAAATTTACTGTAGAAACACAAGCAGGGCATTCTTGTGAGAACGAGAACACCATAATTAACAACTTAAAAATATTTGACATTAAATTGTTTAAGTTTAAAAAGCTTCAGATTGAAATTCAGTATCTTACTGAATGTATCAAAAGGAAGCAGGTCCCAAAGGGACTTCGACAGTGGTGTTTGCCCACTGGTATTATTTTAAACTCTACGTTCCACAAAGAATTGTTGAACTTATTTGACCAACAAGGACTTCAATTCATTGAATGTTTGTTAAAAAATTATCAGAAGCAAATAGACTGTTTACAGAATGAACTAACAGACTTGGATAATGCTATCAGGAAGGACAAGGATTTTCAAAGATACAAATTTGACATTTTACGCATTTTTTCTAGTTTAGATAATGCATTGAACAAAATTAGAGAGAATAAAATTAAAAAATTGAACAGGGATTCGCTAACATATAACAAGGGTTTCAATTACCCCTTGCCCCCTTCTAACCCTGTGAATGATGTAAGGAATAGTTCAAGTGTAATTGTTGATGTTTGTGGTGATGATTCTCATTTTGAACTTGATAATAATTGTATTGACCACAATAATGTTGACAGTAAGAATAGAAATGTCGGCTCTCCGGTTAGAAGGAGTGAAAGGCTAGCTAATAGGAATGCCAATAGTGATTCTAGTTCTAACTTTCACCAACAGCAGGGTTTTCAGAACCAGATGAATTCAAACAATGCAGGGCAGCAACGTGCCCCTCATTTTCAGAATCAGAAGAAAAGGAAGTTTCAGAACAGGAGGAAGAGATAACCTCTTTGGGTCCTCGTGGTGAAATTTCAGTTGGGACTCTTAATGTAGTAGATTCTGTGACTGTTATAACTAATGCTACCAAGGACTTTAACGTTTTTAATTATTCCTCTTTTGAACCTGACCCATTGCTTGCAGACATTTTGGCAAAAGGTCTTTCATTCATTCCTGCGTTTAGGAGCAATATTGCTAGGTCCTTGACTGACCTAAAGACTTTTACTAGAAAATTTAATTTGAATGTGATGTTTACTAATACTCCTAGTCTTATTAAAGATTTCAAAGTGACTAGCATTTTTAACCCACCCTTACATCTTCTATTTCACTTTTTGAAAAAATTTGTGAGAATGACTTTAGAAGTTTATTAAATGTACATTATCCAGTTAATTCTTTGGATGACAATCTTACTTTCGAGGAAAAAGATGCTTTGAATAGCCTAAAGTTTGCTAACATACGAATATGTAAACCAGATAAAGGGGGTGGTTTGGCCTTTATGGATAAGGCTGATTATACAACTAATATGTTGCTTGTTTTGGACAGTGCAGCTTATGTATGTGCTTCTCTTAATGAAATTAATGGAGCCTATCGTAAACTTAAAGGTTTCATTAATGACTTATTCATTGAAGGCCGCATTGACATTGACTTATTTAATTTTTTTAACATTATACACCCAGTTATTCCCACATTATTTGGGTTGCCAAAAGTCCATAAGAATTTAAATAAACCCCCTTTTCGTCCGATCATCGATGGTAGGCAATCTATCACTTATGGGTGTGCCAGATTCATTGACTGTAAACTAAAAGATTTACTAAAAAAATCAAAAACAAATTTGCAAGGATTCCTGGGCTTTTTTGGATTCTTTAAATAGTTTTCCTTTTGATGAAGATTTAAATTTTTTTACCATCGATGTTTGTGACTTGTACACTTGTATACCACAAGACCTTGGATGTGAATGGGTTAGGGATTTTATGTTGGACCAGAAAATGGATGGGCATGTTATTGATTTGGTCATATACTTACTGGAACTTGTTTTAGCTAACAATTATTTCCTTTTGAATCTAAATTCTATTTGCAACAAACAGGTGTAGCCATGGGATCTCCCTGTGGTGCAACCTTTGCCAATGCAGTAATGGCATTTTGGGAAACACATTTTTTATTTAAAGACCCTGTTTTCCAGAGTAAGGCTGCTTTATATACCCGTATTTGGATGATATTTTTATTATTTGGAAGGGTGATAGACATTCTGCAGCATCATTTATTGAAAAAGTTACTGATTTCACTGATTTCTTGGACTTCACTTGGGACTTTCAAGAAAAAGAGACTTCATTTTTAGATGTAAAATTAGTCAAAAATTTTGTTTTACACACATTTACATCTAGGATTTTTCGAAAACCCACTTACTCAAATGCATTCCTCCATTTTTCTAGCTGCCACCCCTTCCATCAGAAGAAGGGAGTTGTTGAGGGACAACTAGTTAGGGCAGCTAGGATGGTAACTTTAGATGAAGATTTTTTGGATGAGTGTAGTTTATTAAGGGACATGTTTATGAAAAGAGGTTACCCTATTAACTTATTGGATGAACTCATTTTTGAGGTTAAATCTAAAAGGACATATGGTTACTTTAAACCAATTCTAAGTTATGTTATTTCATCTGGAAATGAGAATCTTGAGTGTGTTAATGATATTATGGATCCACCTAACACACTGATTCCTTTAACACAGCAATTTGAGCATGGAAATAACAACAACTTTGGAAATTTGGGTTTTATTACCACTTTTTCTAAGGATGCTCCCTTTTTGAGGGATATCATTTTTAAGAACTGGTACTTTTTAGTCGAGGATAGTACAACAAGAAATTATGTGGGTGAAAGGCCTCTTATAATTTTTAAAAAAGGTAGGAACTTAAAAACTATCCTTGAAACAGTAAATTATAAATGTCACCGCCCACATTGTGGGATGTTTAAATGTGGATCATGCCATTGGTGTAAGTTTATATGTGTTACCAACATGTTTATGATCAATAAGAAAAAATATTACTTAACAGATAAATACAACTGCAACACAAGAGGGGTGGTCTACTTGGCATTATGTCAGAATTGCCCGTCTTTCTATGTTGGCAAAACTGATAGGGCTTTTAAAAATCGAATTTATGAACATTTTTACACCATTTCTAAAGCAAATATTACAAATGCCCTGGCTAGACATACTTTGGCCTTTCCCACACATAAATTTTGTTTTTTAATCATTGATAGGGTTGTTGAAAACATTAGGGGAGGTCCGACTTCCTTGCAACTTGAGGAGAAATAACTTTTATGGCAACTTAAGTTGAACGCTTCAGTTTCACCTGGACTGAATGACACTATTTCTATCATGAGTGTTTTGAAACTGAAGTCTTTATGTAGATAACATTTATTATTGTATTTTTGTAGTCAATTATTTAAACATTCTAACTTTTATATATATTTTATGCATATATTTGTAGTGTTTAGGATTTTATTTAAAGTTTTGTTCAATGGGTCTATTGTGTAGTTGGATATCTTATTTTGAGGCATGACTTTTATTTTGATGTTTAATGGGACTTTTATTGTGACTTTTTTCTTTGAATGGGAAATGATGTCACTTCTTGAATGCTTATTTAAATGGTTTATTTCCTGTATACTTTTGTCTGAAGAAGTTTATATATTTTATAAACGAAAGTGCTAACTTTATATTTATTTCTGTGTCCAGAGTGGTATTTTCTCCTTACATATTTCATTCAGTTTTTGTTTTGCACTCCTCTGCCTTAGTCACTCTGTATGTGAGGGCCCTTGTTCTGCTCAGGAACAAAATAAAACACCACTGTAAGTCTCGAACCCCAGACCTTGCACACACTACACAACATGAAGTACCACTCAGCCATGGTAGATATACATCATGGTGGTGGTGCTTAAATAATTATATCAGGCATCCGAATGAGTGAATTTAAAGGAAAATTAGGAATACCATACCACACAACTTGTTCTGTGGATGTTGACCAACAGTTGTTGTCGGATTACATTACATGACTGTGATAAGAGAAGCAGCCATTCTAGCAGGAAATACTGTTACACCATCACTTTACAACCCCACACAGTATCACAGCAGGGCAGACACTGGCATATCTGTTTAGGGCAGAGGCTATACCTCTCAACTGTCCCTAATTTTCAGGGACGTCCCTGATTTTGACACAAATTTTAGCTCTGTCCCTCTGAATCCTTCCTAAAACTACTGACTTTGGGCAGAAAGGTGGTGAATTACACTTAATGAATAATGACAATAACTAAGAGTTAGACACTTCTTTTACTTCAGAAAAGGTGTATTAATTCATATGCTCTGATTCTCTCAATGTTTCAACTTAATGGCACTAATATTTTAAAGGTGTCCCTGATTGTCCCTGAATTTTTCTTGACTTTTCCCTGAGTCTGTTCAAATATGGACCTGATTGGTTGAGAGGTCTGGCAGAGGCAGAAACACACAGTCATATTAGCCTTTCTGCTGTTACACACTGTGCAAATAGCTATGGAAGGAGTTTCGGAAGCATACCCTTATGTAGGAATGCAACACTGAAATACAAATGGATGTAGCCATGTACTGGTAGCAACCAACTGTAAGAATGCCATTGCTCTATTGCTGAAAAGACCTGTGTGGTGCACAGACAAAAAATAACAGGCTATTCTCTGGCTATCATGTGGATAGGTCCACAGTTGTGAGTTACACAGACAGACTACTTGCCTTGATAAGCTAACATGTACACAGCAACCCTGTAAGTCCAACAAGATAAAATCCACACAATACTACTTACGCTCTCTGTACTTCTGCAACCCTACCCAAATGTAGAATATACCTGTGTGTGCAGGGTCTACCAAGGATGTAGGTAAGCATACTCACTGTACTGAAATGTGCCCAGTTTTTCTGAGCAGCTCATGCTAATGTCAACAGTAAAAAGCACAAACTGTTTAGAACTGAGTAAATTAATATTCGCAGTATAGCAGTTCACAAACAATTCTTGTGCCAAAGGAATACATCTCTATAACTAGCTTTGTATGGCAGTTAATTGTAACAGTTGAAAAGAAAGTACATCTTTCCATGTATCTTGGGGTAGTATTTTGAGGGGTGAGTACATTTCTACACTGACAAGTGGGTACTGGAAGCAGCAACATTAGGTCTGAGTACAAAATGTAAATCTCTGGCTACACCCCTGGCTTCTGATATAAGAACTATACCAGCCTTCTGTTTTAAACAATGATGTCCACACCAAACAAGGATGATCTCCATCTTAGAAAGCTGAAAGGTCCATGCCTACATGAGTCAGCAATTTATAGTACTGGGTTGCTATGACAGTGATTACTACAATTACTACACAGCAGGCTGCATGCACTTAGCAAATGGTGGCCACTAATTGGTGCAGATGCCATCACATGCTCATGTGCAAATTCCTACAAAAGCAGTCTGCAATCTCTGCCAACAAACTCAATCACTCTATTGCAGAGACTGACAGAGAGACAGAGAGAGAGAGATAGAGAGAGAGAGAAGGAAAAATAAATATTACCAAATTATACAAAGGAAAGGTATGTGACACATATGTATTTACTGGCATGTAGTTAGATGTTATTAAAGAATAGTCTACATAATGTGAAACATTCATATGTGGCAGCAGTACTTCTTTATGCACAGATGTTCTGCTTAACCTCTGCTATGGACAATACTGTGTGTACCTGTGGGCAGTGGGACATACCTGTGAAATGTGTAGCTCAGCATTAAATGTCAAAGATCTGATCCATGTTATATGTTTTCTGTACAGTAGTGTGGCCAATGGCTGTTGGGGGGATTAGCGCTGACATTATATAAACATGTGACAGAACAACACATGTATGATAGTCATATTAAAGTATAGCTTAGCACTGGCAACTGCTATAGCAGTCTAGTATGCTTATCTTGCATCTGTTGCCATATATATCCCCCCTAATGTTAGTCTGTGTTCATATGTGACACCTGTTTGTGTTGCAGCAAGGCCCGACAGTTCTGCTGTGAGGCCCAGAGACTTACAACAGTGTGGACCATGTGTGTGTATGTCACACACATACGGAGAAATATATATGTGTCATATATATATTCACATCTGTATATGAGCATAGAGCAGGGGACATATTGCAACTGTTTGTGAAGGGGGAGATATATATGTTGGTGAAGGTTAGTATGTGCATATTTGTATGTAGGTTTTAGTGTGTGACAAACAAGACAGTATACAGTGCTGGTATATGACATGTGGTGGTTAAACACTGTGGATGGTTTGTTCAGTTTGCAATGTTGAAGCCAGTAAGGCCTGCTAAAGCTACCTGGGCTGTGAACACCTTCAATGCATATATCCCAAGATTGTGCGATTTTATTACATTACTGTACACCTTACATCCTTTGTATAATTGATATTCTCACTATGAAAGGTGAAATGTATATGTGCCTATATATATATATATATATATATATATATATATATATATATATATATATATATATATATGCGTATGTAGACAAATTGATGTGCATATGTATATATATATATCTATATATCTATATTTATATATACTCATACACACCTACATCGACTTGTTGCAACAGATTATCTGTACTGTTGACTGACTGTGATGGTCAATATGTTTGTAAATACATCAAAGATATGTATCTGTGGGATAGCTTAGTGGGAAACTGTTTATGTTATGGTATTATGGGTCCTTGCTTTGATCCTAGCAAAAGCTGTGTATTCTGTTGCTAGGCAGAACAAGTGTTATTGCATACAGTGTGATTAAGTCCCTTGGTTTTAACTAGGGTGTGTCATTGGAGGCTAAAGCACTACATCTATGATTATTGATTGGTACCGATATTGAATGCAAATCCTGTGTGTACTGTAGTACTAAATGAAGCTCTGGGTCTGTACAGCAAAGTATGTTGTATGTCCACATTGCTTGCATCCACTGTTTTGTGTAGTCCCTGTATTCATCACAAATTACATTTCTCAAGACTAAGGTTGTGTAAGTACTGACACACAGTACTCTATAGTACACACTGAAAGCTTATCTGGGTCGGCATACCTTTGTGTCCTGTAATTATGCCTGATGTGTGTGTGGGTATGTCTGTAACATGTCCTTTGACATATGTGTGGTAATACATATAACTGCATATCTAGCAACATTCATAGTGTACTACAGCAGTATGTGCCCTATATTCCCAATTGTGCACATATTTTGGTCACTGGTTTGGCATTAACAAGTTGTGTGGTATAATAGTAATACATTTACTGGACCTTACACTGATTGTGATGGATGATATATTTCTTTACACATCAACTTGATGTATATCTGCTGTGGCTAGGTGGTGCATCGTGTTGCATACATTGTGCCAGGTACTCTTGTATAGTCTTATATAGTGATTTTATTTTGTTGCTGTGCAAAACATGGTTCATTAGATAGAGAGTGAGCAAGGCACTTTCAAGCAGTTGTGGGGTGAGCAGTTACAGTGTTTCACTCTCGATTAGCTTATAGGTTGCTATATATGGCAGTTCAGTGATATCTGTACTGTATAATGTTAAATGTGCCATATGACTTGCTCAGACATATTTTTGCATTTATGTCTTCCAGGGATCATGGCCCACCACAGGAACCTGGGTTACAGTAGTGCTGAAGATTATATCATTACTAGCAGTATGATTCAGCACTACCGTCTCATGTTTTTACAAACCAGCCAGGACCAGCAGGAGAGTACTGCAATGTGGCAAGATGTCCACAGGGTCAATGAGGTAGGCCTGCATAACCAGACATATGAGCAGGTACACCACCACTGCAGTGATCTTCTCAGACATGTCTGTCAGCGTGCCGCTGATGTGCGTAGACAACAGCTTGCAACAGGGGGTGGTGTTAATATCCATCCCTCCCTCACCAGAGTGGAGGAGCTGCTCATGAGCCTGGTGGCACCTGCCCAACAACAACAGCAGCAGACATACACCATGCTGGAGGTTGGAGCCACCCAGCAAGCACACATGGAGCATGCAGGTAACATGGCATATCTGTAGACTACTGTTATCTGTATTGGCAGATCATGCATATGTGAGATGTGGAGTGTGTTGTTCAAAGATGTGGAGCCTGTTGTTGTGCAATACTGATCATTTGGAACATAAACTGTAGCCCTGTGAATGTAAACTGCTGTTGTACTGTAAGACTGCAAACACACAGTAGCAATGCCACAGCTGTGGCCACTGACAAACTGTCTCATCTCTATGTAGGTACCTCTGGGGTGACATCAAGGCAGCGGACAGATGCTGGTGAGTGTGTTCTACATTTATTATTGTAAATAAAAAGTGCATGTCATAGTTAAGGTGTAGGCCATGTACACATGTAACACAACTACCCATAATGCATGCTGTGCATGTTTTGTGTAAGAGCATGCACATCTCACTAATGTGATTAGCTGCCTCAAACACATGCAATACCCAGACCATTTCAAACAAATGTGGCTAGACTGTAGTGACCATTGGATAGGCACAGTTGATATTCAACATGCACATAACATTCACATCTATGTCATACACAGAGCATTTTAACATGCTACACATAAAGGATTCCCAAACCCTCTGTAAAGACACACTCCAGTAGCCAAAATCTCATCCACACATTACACATAATATACCTGAGGGATAGAGGCCTATCCTGGGGCATTTAAACACTCTGCAACACACTACACATTCATGTCAGGGAATGCTCCTTATTGGCCTCATTAAAAACTCACGTAACAACTGGTTGTGAAATGGTGAATTTAGCCAAGGTAGTACAGTTCCGGCACAGCATGATTAGTGCTGGTTTGTGAAACATTTGTAGCCTCGAGCGACCACCTGATGCTTCATGATGATGGCCTATGGTGCTATACCCCATCCAGTTATTGTAACCACAGTACTACACATAGCTGTAATTGCTACACACCATAGTGATGCATGTGTGCACACATATGCACCTCTAAGCAGTATGCATACCAATCACCATTTGCACAACTGACACATATGTCTTGTGATGCTATTGAGTGGCTAGGTCATATGACACATATTGGGTATGTGTAGTGTTTAAATATGCAGTTGTGTTTTAGCATGTCATGTCATGGATGAGACTGGCATATCCACAATATGATCTACACTCACCATAACTACCGTACATTGGGTATGTGGCCGAATGGTATTCCATCAATTATCCATGCACCACTGATGATGTGTGAATACTCACCATGCATAAGCTAAAAATGTGTCCACAATTATTTGCTAAAGACACAGAGGCTGTAATCAGCATTGGATACCTATCTGACACACAGATACAGATCCAGCAATGGTATGTACACCTGTGAGTTATGGTGCACAGTACATCACAGGGTTATGAATACCTGCACAGCAATGTTGTGTCCATGTATGCATTGTGTTCCAGGGGGAGGGTCATCACCTAATAACAAAACACATGCATCAAAGCCATGTATACTGTTAGTAACAAGGACTGACTACACTTGCACTGCATGCTGTTGAGCAACACATTTCCTGCATGCTGACATGTGTGATATGACTGTTTTGCTTGTGATACTGTACCCCACCATCACCTGCTATTGTGTATGTTCTGTTATTGCTGGTGTTGGGTGTGTCTGCTTTTGGGAAGAGTGTAGTTTTGTGTGTGTGCATGTGTACATGTGCGCATGTGTGCATGTGCGCATGTGTGCATGTGTGCATGTGTGCATGTGGTCTGAAGTCATGTTCAGGTCTTAAAGTGTGTTTCTTGTTTTCCTCTCACAGATGGCGAGGTGGAGTTGGTTCAGTACAGCAGGGAACCTGATGTCACTGAGACAGACAGTGATCATGAGGATAGGTGTGTTGAGGTACAGGCAGGTTTGTCAGGGTCTGTTGCTGGGCCACCAATTGACAGTACACAAGTCTCCACCCCATCCATGCACACAGTCATACTGCCTGTACATCCATCATCACCATTGCCCTTAGCTGAGGGACAGTGTACGGTTGGCACTGGCCAAGACAGTGTGGTATCTATGGCACATGTATCAGGACACAGCAGCCATAGCCAGTTGTCTGGAATAGTACCACATAGGCAGATGCCCAGGGGTTCTCGTCAGAGCACTGCTGGTCATCATGCCCTGGCAGACATGCCACACCTCTTTCTACCACATGCATGTTCCAGGCTGTCATGGAGGCACAGACATGAATAGCGCAGTACACCAGACAGGGGCTAAGGGCACAGAGGGCTCATTACACCTCTGTAAATGACAGTATCCGTATCCTAGCAGGTGCCATATGTAACTACACTGAGGTCATTGATAGACGTTGGGGTGAGACATTGGATGTCCTCCACAATGTTCTGTCCATGTGTCAGGACAGTGCGGGATGGTTGAGATGGCAACATGGACATATGCCAGCAACATCACCAGCTGGAGGTCACTGTGGATGTCCAGCAAGTCACAGCCGCTCCAGTAGTGCCAGTACCAGCCCAGCAATGCTGGGGGGGCTGTCCATAGACCATCCTAGCAGACCATGTACACATGGCTCTGGCCAGTCCCAGCAGGGGATCCAGTGGACATTTGTCAACCTATTCGGATAGTACCCAATCCGGATTAGTACCTGATACTGTCTGTAGCACCCCTGGCAGGCACAGGTTCCGTATCTGTGGCCAGAGATGGTGATCTGTAAAGCCTGCCAGGTACAGTCTGTAGCTGTCTCACAAATCCCCATATATGGCAGCCACATGGTGGAACTGTGTGCATGCAGACACACACACATAAACCAGAAACCTAGGGCAAACACATACCTGCACACATGACATCAACATTGTCCCATAACAGTACTCATGGCCCTCACACACACACACACACTCACACACATGTTGATTGTATGGCTCAGTGTAGGCCTCTGGCATACCAACAACACACCCTGTGCATATGATGAAACCTGTGCCACCTCCTGTCATCTGTAACATTGATGCAAGAACAGGCTAACATGGTGCTGATGCACAGATTGACTTTAATAAAGTATAGCAATGGTTGCATGTGTAGCATGTTGTCAGCAATAAAGTGTAATGATATCCTTGAAGGTGTAGCTGAGCAGGCATGATGCATTAAAGCTGTAATTAGCAATGTTGTATTGTTTTCACCAGTGTTTATTCCAATTGTGTTTTGTTTGCCCATGTGCCACTTGGCTGATATGTGTAGTTGTGTCAGCATGTGTTATACAGTGGACAGTAAGTGTGGGGTGTGTGCAACACAGGTTTGCAGGTGTCTATTTGTGAACATGGTGGAGGTACACTGTCTGCATGTACATGCATATTGGACACATGGGCAGGGTGACATGCCCTGTATTGGCCAGTGTTAACACTCCATAGTTTATATTGGTGGCCAGTATGCATTGTACTGCACACAATTTGGAACTTGAGTATGCATGTGTATGTATGATATGGGTTGACACTGTGCTGTGGGTGATGCTGTTGTTGCTATCTGTCATTGGTTTGCATTACTAAGGTTAACACTGTCCCAGCTGCACAATCCTTTAGTAATGGACACTGTTCACCTACTGGGTTGCATGGACAGTGCTATCACAAACACAAGAAATTATCGCTTATACAGTAAAAGTACATTAGTCTCATGGATCCCTGCCATAAACTAAATATATAATAGAAAGTGTGAAGTTGTACCAAAAAAGAGTTACATACCAAGAGGAGAAAACCTCTCTGGTCAGTATCATTGGGAAAATACAAGCCCTCATTAAACATACAAGGCAAGCTTCAAAATACAAAATGGCAAGGATTACAAAGACAACACTAAAGCTTCCTTTAGTGTTGTTTATAATCTACAGGGGAAATCTCAAATTGGGTCACAGTTAATGTAAATGGTCACAAAGTACACATCTGACTGACATTACCAATTTCTTGTCAGGCAGTTTGAATGAGGATTTCACCACGCTGTCATTACACAAGGGCCACATTTCCAGACCTGAAGAATGTAAAACCTGATGATTCACAGACACTCTAGTTAAAACATCTCTTTACCAAAGTCCAAACCACAGTGGCAATGGTAATGGACAGTGTCCCTGGCTATGTCATACACAAGCTGACATATGAAGTCACCACTCACCTAAACACTCTGTCCAGATGCAGCCTCTATACAGGTTACATACTCGTGGAATGATGCACGGTAATGGTGTTCACAGCCCACAAGGGTTGAGCTACAATGTTTTCTTCTTCTTCTCCTTTTGGATGCTCTCATTAGGGATTGCCACAGTAGATCATCTGTTTCCATTTCTTCCTGCCCTCTGCATCTTGCACTGTCACACCATCCACCTGCATGTCCTCTCTCACCACAGCCATAAACCTCATCTTAGGCATTCTTCTTTTCTTGTTACCTGGCAGCTTCATCCTTAGCATCTATTTCACAATATACTCTGCATCCCTCCTCAGCACATGTACAAACCAACTTAATCCTGCCTATCTGACTTGGTCTACTAACCTTCAAACCTGGGCTGACCCTCTAATATACTTATTTCTAATCCAGTCCACCCTCATCACACCCAGTGCAAATGTTAACATAAATTGATTAAGGGTAGAACTATAACAGATCCTGGAAACTCTCACCCTATAAGCCAGACAAATGTTATCTGGAAGGCTATGGAGCACAGCATTATGGAACCCATTAACAGAGGCATTATGAACCTGCAAACACTGCACCATACCCACTTAGGTTCTCTAAAGGCCAGATCATGGCTCCTACACCTAGTAGACTTCAAGCCAGTAAACAAGGCTATAGGTGAGTAGGTGAGGGAGGGGAGGTCCACACAGACAAGCTATAGCTCACCAGCAATTCATACCCATCCCACATTCTGGTATTATACATAACCTCAGCAGACTGACCATAAACAATTGTTAGATGATGGATTGACAACTGATGCACAGATGTAGGACACCCAGTAACATTTGCAGCCTCCATGTACAATTCTATGCCAGTAACAAGTGGTATTCATCTGCACTCAGTCCTTGGACTACTCCTGTTTGGCATATAGCTTTCTTAGGTACACGGAAACACAGTAGGGATATGTCTGCCCACGTCTGATGAAAATGCATACTGTGGGCTATACTTTATTCTCCAGATGACACACACATCCTCCAAAAGGGTATCATAGAGACAGATACCTGGTGTCAAACTCATGCTGTAAAGCTATAAGCTAAAGAAAGCATAGTTATCCACTTTTAGAAAACAAAGTATCCCCAGAGTACCACATAGGTAGTAGCCCCCAAAATGTGGAACAGGTACTAATGTATACATAGAGTCATGTGTTTGGTCATCTCTCCTTTGATAATCACATTACCAAAGGGTTTTGGAAATCCCTCTGTGGAGCACATAAGCAATAAAGGGTTTGCATGCAGATCCACAGAGGTTGTTGCACACATATAATGATTAGTCATCTTTGCCAGACTTTGCTTGCTTTGGAACAGGATTCAAATATACCTCAAGCATAAACCCTCACTCACACTCTTCAACAGAAACCGTGACGAGTGGATGTGAAACAGAAGACATAGCCCAGGGATCACTGCAGTGGCTAAGCTTGTCACAAGCATACACAAGTGACCTAAGGTCTGGAAAGTGCCAGCACACTCTGGCAAAGATAACATATGTTTTCATGGAGAAAGCAAAGTACCCACCTATGAAATAATTGAGGTCACATGTATGTATATGACTTTACCCCACAGCTACCTTACATGTGTAATGCACATACAAGTGCGAGATTCAAATTCCTCCCTAACTACATTATGATACTACAGCAGTATGCATTTACACAATGCGCTATACACATTACTGGGATTTCATCTTTCCACAGGTATATTTGTAGGATGGTGACATCATCAGACTTGACAAAGATGAGTATACCACTTTTAAGGGGTGGGAGTAGTCTTCAAAATGGTTGTTTTTCCTCAGTAAGACACACACACTCACAGATGGCAAGAGCAGGATTCAAACCCCTACTTAAACGATATCGCACAGTATGCATTTACACAGCACGCTATACATATTACTGGGATTTCACCTTTCCACAGGTATATTTGTAGAATGGTGACATCATTAGACTTGACAAAGATGAGTATACCACTTTTAAGGGGTGTGAGTAGTCTCCAAAAAGGTTGCTCTTCCCTCAGGGAAATAAACCCACATGTGGCAAGTGCAGGATTTAAACTCCTACCTAACTACATTATGATACAACAACAGGACGCATTTACACGATGTGCTATACACATTACTGCAATTTCATCTTTCCACAGGTATATTTGTAGGATTTACATCATCAGACTTGACAAAGATGAGTATACCACTTTTAAGGGGTGTGAGTAGTCTCCAAAAAGGTTGCACCTCTCCACAAAGACACACACACAGTTGTCAAATGCAGGATTCAAACTCCTACCTAAATACATTAGGGCACTACAGCAGTATACATTTACACAACACACTATACACACTACTGAGATTTGACCTTTCCACAGATATATTTGTAGGATGGAGACATCATCAGACTTGACAAACATGAGTATATCACTTTTAAGGGGTGTGAGTAGTCTCCAAAAAGGCTGCACTTCTCAACAGAGACACACACACACAGTTGACAAGTGCAGGATTCAAACCCCTACTTAACTACATTAAGGCACTACAGCAATACACATTTATACAACGCGCTATCCACACTACTACAATTTCATCTTTCCACAGGTTTATTTGTAGGATGGTGACATCATCAGACTTGACAAAGATGAGTATACCACTTTTAAGGGGTGTGAGTAGTCTCCAAAAAGGTTGCTCCTCTCCAGAGAGACACACACACAGTTTGCCCAAAGGTTTTTCTCACATTTGCTAACCTAAGCAGGCTTATCATACTAGGTGCATTGTGAGTGTATTGTATGCATAGGCCATGACCATATCATATATGGGTTGATGCACCACATGCTGGCACACACAGGGTCAAACCGGTGGCTAAGCTCTGTCAACCCAATACTGGACAATACAGTTAAGAGGAGTAGGGTCATACAACCACAACACCTACAGTCTCACATAGACCTACAATATAAGCACCAGCAAAACACACACATAAATACACATTATCATACTCGGAGAATACAAATATTAATCCCATTCTGGAATTATAGCTAAATTCACTAAACTAGGTATAAATCACTATGTCACAAGATGGGTTGCCAACTGGCTCACTGACAGAAACCACACTGTAAATGTTGCAGACTCCAGATCTGACCTCAAGGCAGTGACAAGTGGAGTGCCACAGGGTTCCATCCTGGGACCTCTCCTGTTTGGTATCTACTTCTCTGAAGTACAGGCTAACACAGAAGGCCTCTGGCTGACGAAGTTTGCAGATGACTGCAAACTAGGAGTCATAGTCAAGTCCCTAAATGATGTGGACATCCTACAGAAGGGCCTCATTGAGACAGATGCCTGGTGTCAGAGCCAAGGCCTCAAGCTCAATGCCAAAAAGTGCAGTGTCATCCCCTTTGGTAAAAATCTGTACCCATGAACTACCACATAGGCAGCAATCTACTTAACACTGAATGCGTGATAAGAGACCTTGGGACCCAGGTGGACAGTAGTCTCTGCTTTGATAGTCACATCACTACAGTAGTCAGGAAGTCCTTCTATGTGGCACACCTCATCACAAAAGGTTTCTCATGCAGAAATAAAGATGTCATTGTTCCCCTCTACTTATCACTCATTAGATCCATTATAGAGTACAACGCCCCTTTTGGTATGTACCTCACAAGACATGTACAACAACTGAAAAGGCCGCAGAGACTGGCAAGTTGTCCACCTGTGTCCCAAAGTCTCATCACACTTTCGGTGTTAAGTATATTACCGCCTATGTTGTAGTTCATGGGTAGAGAGTTTTTATCAAAGGGGATGACAATGCACTTTTTGGCATTGAGCTTGAGGCCATGGCTTTGACACCAGGCATCTGTCTCAGTGAGGCCCTTTTGTAGGATGTCCACATCATTAGTAATTTCGATCATGGCTCCTAGTTTGCAGTTATCTGCAAACTTTATTAGCCAAAGACCTTCTGTGTTAGCCTGTACTTCAGAGAAGTAGATACCAAACAGGACAGGACCCAGGACTGAACCCTGTGGTACTCCACTTGTCACTGGTCTGAAGTCAGATTTGGAGTCTGCTACTTTCACAGTGTGGGTTCTGTCAGTGAGCCAGTTGGCAACCCATCTTGTGACATAGAGATTTATACCTAGTCTAGTGAGTTTACCTATAATTCCAGAGTGGGGGAATGGTGTCGAAAGCCTTGGCAAGATCTAGATAGGCTGTGTGAACCACCTTACCCTTGTCTACGGCTTTGGTGACTGCTTCAAAGAAGTCTATCAGGTTTAGTAGACATGATCTGCCTTTTACAAACCCAACTGGTTGGGGTCCAGAGTTTGGAGATTAACAATGTCTTTGTTTATAAGTTCCATGATGATATGTTCCATGGCCTTGCAGACCAGGCTCATCAGGCTAATGGGGCGCTAGTTCCCATGGTCTGTGGTGGCTCCCCCCTTGTGTATTGGGATAACCGTTGCTGTGTGCCATTCAGCAGGTGCAAAGCTTGAGGTGAGGCTATGATTGAACATGGTACTTAGGTGTGGTGCCAGTTCATTCTGTAGTTCATGTAGAACGCAGCCTGGGATGTTGTCTGGTCCCATGGATGCAGTGTTCCTGGCTTTGGAGAGTGTGGTTTTTACCTGTGCAGCCGTGATTACAGGAACTTTGCATTCTTCTGGTATAGAGATGGGCTCTTTAATGGGTGAGAGAGGGGTAAAGTTAGCACTGAATCTATCTGCCAGGATGTTGACAATATCAGTTGGGTATGTATATTTAGTGCCATTGTGCTGTAACTCAGAGCAGATCTGAGTGTTGCCATTGAGATTCTTGACATAGCTATAGAATGCTTTGTGTTTGTCTTTAGAATCAGTGGCAATTTTGTTTTCATAACTAGCTTTGGAGGATTTTATCAGGGATCGCAGCTTCTTACTGAGGCTGACCAGGGAGCTCCTCCACTCATGGGATTTTACTCTCTTTTGCAACAGTTTCTTCCTTGTTTATGGCAGGAGACCACCAGATTGGCTTCCTTTTTTGGAGGATAGCGTCTTGGTTCTGTTTGGGATAGCACAATCCATGCACTCATGTAAGTGCTTATAAAGTGCAATTGTGTAGGATTCAGTAGTCGTAACTGTATTGCTCATCTGCATGGGTGTCGTGAAGTTCACCACTTCTGTCTTAAGAAGCATGAAGTTGGCTTTGGAGAATTTTTTTAACATGGTTTCCTTAATGGGGGGTGGGGGCAGAATGTAGATATGTAGGGTAATTAGCTTATGGTCGGATCAGACCAATGAGGTGTTGACTTCAGGTGTGGAACACCGGTCACTCAGGACAATCCAAACCCTGTAACCAACACAAATAACCACAAAATGAGCTAAATGCTACTCATTGCCAGAAGTCTCAGCCTCCAAATGCACACACTCGGGGCACTTCTCAGTATGGAGAATATTGATATCTGTGCAGTAACAGAAACCTAGTTCAAGGCTCCAGAGAGCACACCAGCACTACCAGGATATTACTCATTCCATACCTTCCAGCATCAGAACCTGGACCATAGCACACAGGGTGGGGATGTATCCATATTCACCTACAGATCTCTCTACATCCTCTCTACAGGATATGTACCCATAGAATGTTGCACAGCAACGTTCTTCCCACTCCACAGGGGTGGGGCCAAAAAAGACCCTTGGCATTCCCACTCTATGAGCCTGACAAGTCTGATCTGCAAGGCAATGGAACCAATCATAATGGAAGTCAACAATAAAGACATTGGGGACCTTCACACAGTTGCGCACACCCAGTTTGGCTTCATCAAATGCAGATCATGCCTCCTGAACTGGATGGATTTTTTTGAGACAGTTACCCAGGCTACAGATGATTGAAAGGAGCTCCACACAGCCTACCTATACCTCGCTAGGGCCTTTGACACCATTCCACAGTCAGGTATCATAGATGAACTCACCAACCTGGGCATAAATCCATACATCACAAAATGGATTGCAAACTGGCTCATAGACAGATCCCACAAATTAAGAGTTGCTGGCTACATGTCAGACTCTAAAAAGGTAACAACTGGTGCCCCCCAGGGTTCAGTCCTGAGGCCCCGCCTGTTTGGTATGTACTTCTCAGAAGTACATGCCAACACAGGAGGGTTGTGGTTGACTAAGTTTGCTGGGAACTGTAAAGTGTTTGCCATAATAGATTCCCCGGATGACACAAATATTCTCCAGAAGGGACTCTATGCAACAGATGTGTGGTGTCAGAATCATGGCTTCAAGCTCAATGTGAAAGAATGCATAGTAATCCCCTTTGGGGAAAACAAAGTACCCACAAACTGCCACATAGGTGTTATCCCCTAAAAACCAACAAGGTAATAAGGGATCTGGGGACACAAGTAGATAGTCATCTTTCCTTTGACAACCATGTTGCCAAAGTGATTAGGAAATCCTATGTGGCCCACCTAATCAACAAAGGGTTTGCATCAGGATCAAAAGAGGTAGTGGTGGCCCTCTGGTCTTAAGTCATCAGACCCATCATTGAGTACAATGTGCCATTTTGGATGTACTCGACTAAGCATATCCAGCAGCTGGAGAGACCACAGAGGTACCTCACCAAGAGGAATACTGGCCTCAAACAGTTGTGTTATGCAACACAACTGGTAAAACTAAATCTGTTCTCTGTTGCGTAATGCCTACTCAGAGGCACACTCTGCCTAACATACAGATCCATGTCCAACACATAACTGTTGAACATGCTCCATCTAAGGATAACAAAATTGAGTCACACTACACACTCCAGGGATATGAACCTCATCACAACAATGAATACAACATGCTGGTGGGATAGAGTACTATCCCAGAGACTTGCCTTACTGTGGAACAGAGTCCCAATGTATATCAGACAGAGTCCCTCACTGACACTCTTCAATAGGAACCTTGATGAGTGGATGGGAAACAGACAATTCATGCCAGGCATCACATCAGCAGCCCCACTAGAAAGGGGCTTAGGGTACTAACTATTAGAACTAGGGCTTAGGAAACTAACCAATGGGGTGGTGAAAGCTGCACAACCTGCCTAGGCTAATATATGTCTTCGTGAAGATAGTCTACTACATACCTATGAACCTATGTGACAGGTAAATGTCTACAGAGAGTAGATGTGTACTTCATTGTACAGTCATGTTGTACAGCAGGCACATGCACCACATACACTGTAATGCTTACAGATACCGGTGGCTATTATGTACAGTAGGTGAGATGTGCACCTCATGCCTTTTGTGCCACTGGGATGTGTGCCGGGTGGGACAGTCCTGGATGGCTCCCTGTCATGGTCACCCTCTTACACGCATCTCTGCCCATCCATCTTTGGCTTATTATACTGTGTTTCCCCTACATATATAGGTAGATAGGTAAGTAATAGGCTATCTGCCTGAAGGCATATATTAGTATGGCCAGAGTGTGCAGCTATCACCACACATGGGGTTTGTTCCCTATGCCTCTGTGTAGTAGAGCTGATGAAGTCATCCATGGTGTGACAGTTCAGTTTCACATATATTCATCAAGGCTCCTCTGGAAGAGTGTCAGTGAGGGACTCAGCTTAATGTAGGTTGGGAGCCTGTTCCAAAGCAAGGGAAGTCTGTGTGTTAGCAATGTATCCCTCCAACATGTTCTATTTATTGTTGTGATGATTATATCCCTAGAGCATGTGGCACAGTGAGCTTCGGTTTACTTCAGATAGAGCATGTACATCAGTTCTCCATTGGACATGGACCTGTCTGTTGGGCAGAGATCGCCTGAGTAGACAGTATGCAACAGAGTACAGATGGAGTTACTTCAGTCTTGTTGCATGGGGCAACTGTATGAGGCCAGTAATCCTCTTGATGAGGTACTTCAGTGGTCTTTCCAGCTGCTAAAGGTGCCTAGTCAGATTCATCGCAAGTGTGTCGTGGTACTCTCTGATGGGTCTGATGACTGATGAGTAGAGGGAACCTCCTTTGACCTACATGCAAAGACTTTGGCAATTTGTGGGAACACATAGCATGATTTTCTAACCACTTTGTGAATGTGTTTCTGAAAGTAGAGATGACTATCCACATGTGTCCATAGATCCCTTATTATTACCTCCATATTTAGGGTGTTGGCACCTATGTGGAATTTGTATGACTGTAGCTAGAGGCCATAATTTTGACACCACATCTGTCTGACTGACACCCTTTTTAAGGATGTCTCTGTTGTCCCAAACATCGATCATGACAACCTTTTTGCAGTCATCCACAAACTTTGCTAACCATAGCCCTCGTGTGTTTGACTGTATTTCTGAAAAGTATACACTAGACAGGAGGGGTCCCAGGACAGAGCCATGGGGGGCAGCAGTTGTTACCAGCTTACAGTCCAACAGGGAGACCACAATTCTTACCTTATGGGATCTATCTGTGCCCCAGTTGGCAATCCATCAGAGGACATACGTGTTTATGCACATGTTGTTGATTTGGTGGATACGACATGTGTGTGGGATGTTGGAAGAGGGCTTTTCAAGGTTTATGTAGGGCGTGTGGAGCTCATTTCATTGATGTATGTCCTAGCTAACTGCCTTGAAAACTGTCTAGCAGGTTTAGGGACCATGATCTGCCCCTGACCAAACCAAAATGGGTAGGGTTGGGTGTTTGTAGGCTCCCAATAGTTCTGTTTATGAGTTCCATAATGATGGATCCCATGGCCTTGCAGATCAGGCTTATTAGGCTTATAAGACAATAGTTCCCAGGGTCTGTTGTGCTCCAACACTTGTGGAGTGTGCCAAATGTTGCTCTAACCCATTCAACAGTTTCATATCCTGTACAGAGGGTGAGTCTCAACAGACTGTTCAGGTGCAGGGCCTGTTTGTTTTGGAGTTCACATATGACATAGCCAGGGACACCATGTCATCCCATAGACACCATGTTTTTAGGTTTGGATAGAGCTGTTTAACCATTGTATATGTGATTTCTGGCTTTTCACAATCTCCAGGTATGGTAATGGGCCCTTTTGTCAGTGAGAGGGGTAAATATGTATGAACCTGTCTGACAAGATGTTGGCAATGTCGGTCATGTACATGTATTCATTTATACTCTGCACTGACTCAGAACATATATGAGTTTATACTGATATTTATGACATAGCTAAAGAAAGCTTCATGGTTCTCTATGGACTATTTGGCAATATTTTTGGCAGAACATGGCTTGGATAATGTTAGGAGTGCTCATTCTTTCTTGATGATACTGATTGGAGATTTATTGATCTTCTTTGGATTTTCACTTTCTTTGAACAACTTAAGTACGTGTATTACATAGTTTGATTATGATAGGGATCCAATATATTATATGGGTCTGTTTTCATATCACTGTGTGTACAAGGCAGGATTGGTGAATAGTGACATGTGTCTGGAGTAAGAACTGCAACTGCCAGATATGTGTGGCCCACGGCTGTACTCAGACATGGCCTAAGTGTGTGAGCATGCTCAGTATGACCTTTCAGCATGTTGTTGACTGAAATTTGCTAAATTTGTTTAAGTGTGTGAGTATGCCCACTATGGGCATATATATATACTAAATATGTGTGTGAAAATTCAAGTTGGTTTTTACTTCAGGGCTCACCTTTATGTTGTACATTGACAGGAAGCATGCTGTGCCTGCAGGGCTTCCATGAGTCAATTTGCATAGACTTATATACATTTCTACATACAGGGGGGACAGCTATTATTTGTACATTTCTACCCGGGGGCACTCCTGAGTGTTACTGTGGGTGTACATAGGATGAGGGGTACACCTGACACTTACGCACATTTGCTAGGCCTGCACTGCTATGTCAGGTACTCCATTTCAGTCTGTACTGTTGCCTATCATACTGGCTTGAGGCATACCACTGTACTACAGACCTTAGCGTCCAGTTACACGCATATTAGTTTGTGACTTCATAGCCTACCCAACCCACATCACACTGTCTGGCCTACTGTTATCTGTTTGCATAGGCCTGGGAGGAGGTTACTCATATGCCTCTTCAGAGGGCATGATACAGCATTTGTTTGTGTTTGTCTACAATTGTCCTGCTGGCTGTGACTGTTAGGTGTGTGACCCCCCCCCCCCAACTGGTATGTGTGAGTGGCTTAAGTTGTGTCTCTGCCAGTGAAATGCTGTCATGGCTTAGTGGTTCAGTACTGTGACTATAGTGCACAGTATCCTGAGTTTGAGCCCTGTCACTGCTTTTTATTTTCCTGCTGGGCAGACCTGACTGCTTAAGGAACAGTAAAGCAGATGTGAGCGTGTTTACCCGACTTTGCTCGACTTTGCCCAATGTTGCCCAACTTTGCCCGACGTTGTCCGATGTTGTGCTGGTTAGCAGAGTGCACAGCTATGCCCAATTGTATTTAAATATGCTCAATACTGGTAAAATGTGCTTAGCAGTGCTTTATATTGCTTAAAATAGGGCACTCATGCCTCAGGTGGTGCTGCAGGGCTGCCTGTCAGATGCACATAGTACACTCCCTATACATGTTTGAAAACAGGTAGTGTCAAGTTAGGCATCTCTTTTACTGTATGTGCGAATCAGAGAGAGTTGTCATTTCCAGGGTTCCTACTGAGTCAGTGCATGTGCTATGCATTGCCTCTTTGCCAAGGCCAGGGCATACTGGGCACGCCTCCTTCTGCCTACTAGGGCAGGCTCAGGTTGTTCCTCCTCTGAGTCACGCTGTGCCTGTGTAGGCCTTAGCAATGGTAGGTGGCTGTTTGGCCCTGTCCCATGCTCTTCCTGCTGCAGCTGTTTCCGCAGGATCATATTGTGTAGCATGGTGCATACCATAACAATTTGGGTACATATAGTTGGTGAGTACTGCAAGGCTCCACCAGATGTGTCCAGGCACTGGAACCATGACTTGAGCATCCCAAACACATGCTTAATTATGTTTTTTGTTTGTGTGTGTGTGCATCATTATGGAGTTCTTGTTCAGGTGTGTGTGCATTTCTGATGGGTGTCATCAACCATGGCTCCAGTGCATATCCAGCATCCCTCACTAGGTGACCCTCAGGGATGTCCCCATTGGCAAATCTCTGGTACAGCTGGGTCAGATGCCAAATGTGGGAATCGTGATAGCTTCCAGGGCATCCAGCACACACATTCATTATTATGCCCTGGGCATCGCACACAAACTGGTAGTTGATCGAGGGGAAGCCCTTGCGGTTGATGTAGACCCTACCCCGCTCACCGGGTGGTGCTTTGATGTGTATGTGCGTGCAGTCTATTGCACTCACTACCTCAGGGTATTCTGCTATTTGGTGGAAAAGACGCATATTACTGGCCAATGCCTCACAGGAATTGGGGAAATATATGTGGTCACCGACATGTGCTGACATGGCATCCAGGAACTGGTGGAGTACCCTGGATGCTGATGCCTGTGAAATCCCCATCATATCACCAGGTGGTCTTTGGAAGGTACCTGTAGCTAGCATTCTTAGGCCTACACATACCTTGGTATCCACTGGGATGGGTTCCCCTCTGTTGGTTCTGTGTGTGAGGCGTGGCTGGCAAAGCTCAACAATTTGCTGTAGGAGGTCTCTGTCCACCCTATAGTGCTCCACTATCTCCAGCTCATGTAGCCCCTGGTAGGTTACCCTGGGTCTGTACACTCTTATCCATCTCCTCACTGTGGGTTGCTTAGCAGCATTCACAACATCACCACCCTCAACACCTTGCACATGTTGGTTTATGATAGCAAGAACAGCCCCTAACATTTTGTCTGACTTAAGCTTTTTAAGCTTTCCCTCTTTGTATACTGCAATGTTGCAGAGTTCTTGAGAAAAAACAGGGGGGGAATGGTGTTTGCAGAGTTTAAAGTGCTGGGCTGGGCTGGGCTAGTCTGCTGCCTGTGTAATTGGCTGATTCTGATATATTTCACCTGGCAGCTCTGCTAGTTCTCCTTGGTGAACTTCCTACTACTTCTTTTCCTTACTTTTGCCTTTCTGTTTCCACCAGGAGGGAAGCACCGCGCAAACAAGCACAAACACGCGCGCACACTCTATGTGCATGTTTGCAAGGAGTTTCCTATCTTTTAACAGTGTGCACCTTTGGTTTGAGGTTTTCAAATAGGACAATTGTAGGCACGCCTCTTGCAATCCTGAGCAACTCAGGGCAAACACAAGCCACTGTGTTCCAATTAGCTTACAGCCTATCTGACACACCCCCCCATGATGTCACCTATATTCTACTGTTCTACTCACCTACTCCTACTCTTACACTCTTGGGACATGCCTCACATGCTGGGGAAAAATGGGATTCACTATCCTTATCCTCATTTGCATAGGATTGCCTAGTAATGCATGGTTACATCTCTCACACTAAGCTTCCCCCTCTTGGCAACCACTACTCAGTGGCCATGTTGTCTTCAGCCTGCCATTCACCTGCATGGCAGAATAAGCTTTTTAGTGAAAATGCTTTTTTTAATTTTTTTTTGTTTTTATAAGCGCCACACATTTGCACTGTACTGAGCTATGCTTAAACATCGGAGATCAGGGGAAAAAAAGTTAAATTGTTATATTTTTAAACATTTTATAATGCCAATGGCCTTATATTTGGCCATTGGCATGCTTCCTCAACTGTATGCATCCTTTATTTGGAGCTGTCATAGCCCCGTTTTGCTATTTGCAGAAATGTACTCCATTACCAACGGAGTACATTTCTGCAGCTAACACTAATCTTCCATGGATAGGTTAGTGTTTCCTGGATCACAAATGTACCTCATTTGCATGGCTTTCACCAGCAAATGAGGTAATTTGCATACCATGACGCTGTCCGTGCAAGAGTAGCTTTAGCAGCTCTTGTGCACGCCCCTGCCGGCTGTATCTGGATCACACGGCAGACATATTGCCGGCATGAGCTCCTACACTCTTCTTGCACTCCGTGCAAGCTTTTGTAAACCCGGCCAAGTGTCTTTTTAACCCATACTCATAAATACTTCATTTTATCATGTCCTCATAAATATGGGTATTGCTGAACCAATTCATGGGTAAGCACATAGTTTATAGCTATGGCCTTTGTTCTATCTTCATTAATATTGTATCCTCTGAAAACTCAGAATTGTCTCAGAATGCTCCACAACACTGAGTTGTTCTTTTCTGGTTTTATCAGGTACAAAATAATAACATATGCAAATAAAGATGACGTTTCTCGAACACCATAGCAATAATATCCTTGAATTTCTTGGTTCCTTATTTTGTTCGTCAATGGTTTTAAATGTAATGCAAATACCAAGGGGGGAAGAGGACACTCCTGCCTGTTTCCTATGTTCAAACACAACTTATCAGAGAAGAACCCCCCACTTTGATTTTTGCCTCCAGTCCCTCATATATCCTCTTAATTAACTTTTTTTATTGAAACAGGAAATGCACATGCTTCTCTTGCCTTACTCAAAATACCCCAACCTACTCTGATGAATACTTTGTCTGCATCAAGACCCACAAGTTGCAGGAATTTTTTCTTACATTCTGCTTCCTTCTGGATCAGCATTTTTCTATTAATGTTGTCAAATGTTTGCCTCCCCTCCACCAAACTACATTGATCTATATCTATCACTTTTAGTAACACCTTTGACATTCGTATAGTTATTATAGCTATAAACATTTTATGCTCATGGTTTAAAATCGAAATGTGCCTATATGAAACTGGATCTGATGGGTCTTTCCTGTATTTGGGTATTATAGCACCATAACGTTTTCCCAGGATGTTGGTACCTTCCCTTCTTTTAAAGTACTGTTAAACAAAGCCTTCTAGATGCTTATCACTTTCTTTCCTCCTAGTTTCTAAACTTCCAAAGGAAAACCATCTATTCCTGAATGCTTTCCAATAGCGTGGTTGTACAGCAACATTTTTATCTTAATTCATCCTGTTTTAGCTGCTAATTATTAAGCTTCGCCTCCCTCTAACCTTGATATATTTAAGTCTTCCATATATATTTCCATGTAAGCTTTTTCTTGATTTCCCCACTTCTCAGCTTTATACAGATTTTCATAAAATATCTCTAATAGCACTTGAGGATATCTAGTTATTTTATTTTATTTATTTTTTGGCAACAGCAATTTCTACTTTCTGTTGCCTAAGTTGCTGTGCTGATTTTTTTTTTTGTACTCTGAGGTTATTATCAAAAAACAGTTGCTTGGCAGCAGTCTTTATAAACTCATGTATATTATCCAGGTATTCCCTTATTTTCTGTTTAGCACTCTGTAGGTATGCCTCTTCTTGTACTGTGAGATTCCTCTTGTTCTGTAATACTTTAACCTTTGTCAGCTCCTCTAAAAAAAGCTTATTGCTTCTTAAACATGTGTCTCTTTTTCAAGTATTTCTACCATATTTTTAAACTCTGGATTTTATTTTATTCTTCTAGGTAACTATAATTTCTGGACTACTTTCTATCTTCCCTAATGACTCTCTAATAATTTCCACTACCCATTCCTTAAATTCCTGTCTTTTTAACAGGTAGTTGGGGAAGTAACAGTATCTCATCTTTACTTCATTACCCTGCATTTTTATCTTAGTAATTATTGATACATGATCTGAAATAGTTATTGGATGTATGTCAAAGTTGTCAATTAAATGCACTTGTCCCTGTGAAATATATTTTCTGTGTAGTCTAACCCAGTTATTATACTTTTGGGAATAGTGTGCAAATTCTTTTTGTACTCCTACTCCTGAATTCCTGTCTTCCATACCAAATATTTTCATAAATTTCTTCAGCAAATCTACCATCTTTTATTTTATTTTCCTTTCTAGATCCCCCCAGATTACATCCTCATTGTTGCAAATCAAATTCTCAGTCCCCTTCCCTGTTGATAGCTGATTATTTCTCCCAAGTATTTTTAACTTTACAATAGCAGTTTTAGGTAGAATATAAATACATGCCAGTGTAATCTCCATACAACAAATTTGACATTATCTTCTTTTCCTCTTCTATCTCTATCTCTATTGAAGCTCCTGTAGCATTTAATATAAGAACTGCTCTTTTCCTTTGTCCCTGATATTCTGCAGACTATCCATCCTGAAATCATTTCTTTACCAAATGTACATGCTCAGGTCTTTCCATATGTGTCTCCTGTAGCATTGCTATTTGTTCTCTGAATTTATTAATGTAATTAAATATTCTTTCCATTTTGTCTATACCTGTGAGACCATTCACATTCAAAGACAATATGGAAAGTATCGCCATTATGATATAATGCCATTATTCCATCTATTATATACGAAAGTTTTTTTAAAGTCTGTTTCCAGTTTTTGTGATACATGCACTCACTAATGTTTGGCAGATTGATCTTTTATATATTTTTTTTCTTATCATCAACATCAGAAGCTATGCTATATTTTACAAGAGGCTTTAATGAAACCCTCAAACAAAAAACTAAACACCCCAGAACACCCCATAATCATTTAATTTATTACAAACTGTCAGAAAAATATGTATTAGTATATGTATTAGTAATGTGCTTAGTGCATTTAGAGCTTGAAAAGGGTTAACACATTTATTCTATTTTCCACTGCATAAATCTGTACAAATTGCAGAAGCTTTCTGACCTTGTATTGTCATGAAATATGCGCAGCTAAAATCTTTGCTTATGCCTTGGAAATTTACTGAGAAGCAGATGATTTCTGCTTGTGTCAGGAAAATAATGAATAGAACAATACCACTTGTATAAATGTTATGAAACTTAGACAAGGAGTTCCGCTTGTGCTGTGAGAAAATACACAGCTGCAGAAGCTATAGATAATTAGAACAAAGACTGCTTGAAAATATGAACTGCAATCAGCATTTGCTTGTGTCTGAGCTATAAAAGTACCTTGAAATGTAACACATGCATTAGAACTATACAATAGAAGCTTGTAACGGGCTAGTCCCCACCAAGGCCAGGTTGTTTTTCTCAAAAGGTTTCTCACAAATCTAGTCATGTCAGCAGAAAATCTGAGTAACATCTGCTGTAGAACAATACTGAAAGTTGTGTTTGATTACGTCAGCTATAGAAGGCCATGTCTTGTAAAACAGTATAAAAATAGCATACTTCCTGTTAGTAGTTAGACAAAATCCTGTATTTGCATGTTTTTGTCTCCTTGCTGCAAGTTATTAAATGTGCCTTAACTGAACCTTACGTGCATTGGTCTTTGAAGTTTTTTCCTTTGACAGATTGGTCCTTTGGACCGGAAACCCTCACTTCACCTCGGATCAGACAGGCCAGGTGGCTTGAAACTGTACGGGGAAGAAACCACATTGGTTCTTCTTATTTGAAAAGCCCTCCGACTGAATTGACGTACAAAAGAGGCCAGCCACTTTCTGATCTGCGACTGAAGGACGAGTTTACATGAACCAGGTGATCAATCACGAAGGCTCAGGTAAGGTGAAGCTACCTTTTTTTTTCTGTTTTAGATCAGGGACTAGATTTGCATTGTTTTTGTCAGGACTATATTTTTATAAGTCAGGGACAAAAAAGACTGCTGTCTTGTCATAGTTCAGGGAAACAGAGCAGGTAGGCAGTCATTCTGAAGAGACTATAACAAAATCCGTGGTACCACATTAAAAAATAAGGAGTTACATAATGATTAAAAGAATAGAACAAAATGGGTAATAACTGCACAAAAAGACCCCAAAATCCGCCATTAACCGAAGACGCGAAATACATGCAGTCACAGCATGCTGATAATATTAAATGCTATTCAAAATGGGTTAATAAGTATGAATTTGATGGTAAATTAGAAAAATCCTCGCTTATCAAACTTGTCAAACAGCTTAAAACCGATTCTAAAGGTCAGGTAAAAAAGCAACGTCAGTTAGGAATTCCTCAGGCACACAGGTGGATTGAGGAAGTAAACCGTAGGGAACAAAAGAATAATAATTCAAAAGCAATGTTTTTAGATAAGGAGGACAATAACTTAGTAATAGCATCAGCCCCTCCGCCTCCCTTACCAGAATATGAAGCAAGTGAACAAGTTAGTCCACCCCCGCGATATCCTGCTGTCACTGTAAATAGAGACACTACAAAAGCAAAACCGTTTATTAGAGATCCCATCAAGACCAGGTTTCGAACATGGGCAGGTAATTCAAAAGGGGACATTGAGCTATATCAAATGGGTAGGAATTCACGATCTATGAGTGAAGAAGAAATATGCCCACTTATAGAAGTGCCTAATCCTCAGGCAGGGCAAGAAGGTCAGGACCCAACTATCCTAGTGTACAGACCCTGGACTCCGGAAGACATCCGGAAAGCCACTGAGGGAATTCCCCATCCAAAAGTTAATTTTAGAAATTTCTTAGAAGATTTGCAAGGAATGAGGCTAAGTTATAATTTAAACAGAGAAGAGATAGAAAAAGTAGTCAGACAAATTGTGGGACCAGATTGGCACATGATTAGTGGCGACTGGAATCCCTGTGACGCTGCACACAGGCCCCTCCCACATAGCAGCGCAGAGCTAGACAACAGAGTGAAAGGTCTTACAGACCGTATCTCTGAGAAATGGAAGCCTAGGGCAGACTGGACTTGCATTAATCAATGCATCCAACAAAAAGGCGAAACTGTTGACAGATATTATGCCAGACTGTTAGAATGTTTTAATAACCATTGTGGAATGCAGGTTCCTGAAGATCAGACACAAGATTCCTCATATGAGCAGCAGTTAAAGAATGCATTTTTGAAAGGCAGTATGGCACCTATAAGCAGTTTTATTACAAAGCACATGGTAGATCATCATACAAGCAGATTACAGTCATTACTTGAATATGCTAGGCATGCTGAAAGGCATTTTAATAGCAAAAAGAAAAAGAAAGCCCAAGTATTTTCTCTAGAAGATGGAGCAGAAGTTTATGTAGTACAGTCCAGGAAAAAGGGCAAGAGAAATGCCCAGGGAAACAAACAATCTGATGAGCGATCAGAGGACTTTGAAGGGTGAAAGAAAAGGGGTGAATGTTTCAAATGCAGTAAAAAGGGACACTTGGCAAGGGATTGCAAGAAAAACAAGAAGGCAACCACGGAAGACAAGGAGGGTGAGGACTGACTATATGATAGTCAGGAATCACTAGAAGGGGATAGCAGAGATATGACAAATGAAAATGTGATAGAGGGAGTAGAGAATGTGACAGAAGGAATGGAGGAAGTGCAGGAAGTTACGGATAGTGAAGAAAATGAAATACTGGATTTAGCTTTATTGAGCTTAGAGCTCTATTTAGCAGACATGAAACCAGAAGTTACACTCCTGGTAGAAGGGAGGGAAGTCAGATTCTTGTGTGACTCAGGGGCATCACGGACCCTGATACATCCCTCCAAACTGCCAGAGAATTCAGAGTCACCTGATTACATACTAGTGAAAGCAACCAATGGACAGCTGTATCGGGAGCCCCTCTCCCATAATATTGCAATAACTGATCTTGTTTCAGGATTGACCCAGAAAAGTAAAATTGTTGTTTCTGCAAAATGCCCAGTAAATCTCTTGGGCAGAGACCTTATGCAGCTATTTAGCATAGCAGTAGTTCTGACTATGCAGGGTATGGAAGCTCAGTGACAAATTGATACCTTTGCAGTGCAATCGCAGGGTGAAATGTTTCATTGGTACAGCCAGGACTTGGTTACGACTGGTCCAGGGGAAATGACCGAAGAGTTGATGAACGTAGCCATCAGCAAGTTCCCCTCCCTTGACATTGATAAACAACATTTGTTGCACTGTACTCTGTATTATTGTAACACACCAGGACCTGATAAGGAATATGAGCAAGAATCATTTAGAAATCGTGCAAACAGATTGATATTACGTAATCTGTACTGGGACGCAGAAGGGAACAGTGTAGCCAGCTGTTCATTGCCCCAGGAATTCTTTGCACTCTATAAATCTAATTGATTACCACATGTTAGCTTAACTAAGGACAAGAATGTAAAATGGATAGACTTAGGAGAAAAAGTCATGAGACAGACAGAGTTAGAACTGTCAGAACAGGGAATACAAATGCAGAAGTTGAATTGGATAACTCAGACCCACCCAGCTGTACATTTGCAGTCTAGCAAGGACAGCTGATTAGCACTCCTATTGAAGGAGGAAGAGAATGCTTTACAGAATATACCAGGAACTCTTTGGTCAACAGGAAAGTCAGATGTAGGACCAGTTACTATTATGGCAAAGTCAGCATTTAGACCACAAAAAGACAGTATCCCTTAAGAAAAGATGCAGAGGTAGGAATCAAACCTATTACAGCAGCTTTACTTAAGGAAGGGGTGCTGGTGGAATCTCCTGATTCACCATGTAACACACCCTTATTCCCTGTTAAGAAAGCAAATGGAGAATGGCGTATGGTGCAAGATTTACAAGCTGTAAATGACGCAGTAATACCAAGGGCACCTACGGTGCCAGACCACACACCCTGTTGAATGATTTAAAATCTCAACAGAAATATTTTTCTGTGGTAGATATCAGCAATGCGTTCTTCTCAATACCGATACACCCTGACAGCCAGTATTGGTTTGCCTTCACATTTCAGGGGAAAAGGTATACATATACACGACTACCCCAGGGATATTGTGAAAGTCCGGCAATATTCTCACAAGAAATGGCAAGCAACTTGGCGGGATTTACCCCACCGAGAGGTAGTCAGATTTTACTTTATGTTGATGATATCCTGCTGGTGGCCTCCACCCAGCAAGATTGCAAAGAAGATACCATAGCGCTGTTACAATTTTTAGCCACTGAAGGACATAAAGTAAACAAAAATAAACTGCAGCTTTGGAAAAACAAGTTAAATACCTAGGATATGTAATATCCAAGGAGGGTAGGACATTAGATGAGGACAGAAAAATAGCGATTTTACAAGCACCAAAACCCACTACCAAGAAGGAAATGATGTCCTTCCTGGGTACGACTAATTTTTGTCGGAGCTGGATTCCAAACTATGCCTTGGAATCTGTACCGCTGACTAACCTGATTTATGAAAGGCCTAAGGCAGCACAGGATTTGTTACAATGGACACCAGAAGCAGAATCTGCTTACTGCAAACTGAAGCAGTTAATAGCGTCCTCATTAGTTTTGGAATTACCAAACTATCATTAACGTTTTTTCCAAACTGTAGATTGTAAGCAAGGTTATATGACATCAGTGTTAACACAGCAGCATGGGGACAAGCAACGTCCTATTGCTTATTATTCATCACAACTGGACCCAGTGGCACAGTCTTTACTTCACTGTGTACAAGCAGTAGTTGCAGCTGCAATGGCAGTACAGGCTTCGGCCTCAGTAGTTTTGTTCCACCCCCCAACAATTGAGAGTGCCTCATGCAGTCACGATTATTTTACTGCAAGAGAAGGTAGCATATCTTTCCCCTGCTAGGCATCTTTCCTGTATGACTATATTGTTGAGCCAACCTCATATGACAATTGAACGATGTACGACTTTGAACCCTTCTACCTTGCTCCCAACCCATGCAGATGGCACACCACACAGCTGCCTGCAGGTGATTGAGCAAAAGACACTGCCTAGAAAAGATCTCATGGATGTCCCCTTATATGATGCTGAGGTGACATACTACGTGGATGGCTCATGCAAAAGGGGTCCTGCAGGACAGAACCTAGTAGGATATGCAGTAGTTTCTGATACTGACATTATAGAAGCGAAATCTTTACTACACAGTTTATCTGCACAGGCAGCAGAATTGATTGCCTTGACACGGGCATGTACCTTAGCAAAGGGGAAATGTGTAAACATTTTTACTGACAGCCAGTATGCTTTCTCTACTGTACATGTCTTTGCACAACAGTGGAAAAATTGAGGAATGATAACATCTACTGGCAAACCAATCAATCATGCACAGTTTATTTTAGATCTTTTAGAATCTATTCAATTACCTCAGAAAGTAGCTATTTGTAAATGCACAGCTCATACCAAGCAACAGGATAGGATTTCAAAAAGTAATGCAAGAGCTGATACAGCTGCAAAGCAGGCAGCTTCAGAAGTATTTCTTTTGAATGAGGAATTACAACCCTCTGAGATTTTAGATGTAGAAATGTTAAAGACAATGCAGACACTGACTACACAAGCTGAAAAACAAAGATGGGTAAAATGAGGAGCAACTCTAGAAAAGGGGCTGTACATCTCTAAAGAAGGGAAACCGATATTGCCATCTAATTTGTTTAGATATGCAGCCTTGTTGAGCCATGGGCAGTGCCATGTCTCAACAGGGGGGATGGTATAGCTGGTGAACCAAGTGTTCACGACATACGGATTCTTAAACTACTCTAAAAATTTTTGTTCGATGTGCCACGTTTGTAATAAAAATCATGCACAAGGGGCGTTAAAGCCCAAGCAAGGGAGTTTCCCTACACCACCATATCCGTTTCATACTATCTGTATGGATTTCATAGAATTGAATAAATGTGAAAATAAGAAGTATTGTCTTGTCATTGTAGATATGTTTTCCAGATGGGTGGAAGCCTTTCCGACTACAAATCCAGATGCGGCAACCGTGGCAAAAATTCTCGTTAAAGAAATCATTCCTAGATTCGGCATTCCGGAAAGGATCTACAGTGACAACGGCACACACTTCGTAAACCAGACCATACAACAGTTAAGTAAACATTTTGGTATTTCTTTAAAAAATCATTGTGCATACCACCCACAATCTGCAGGGCTAGTAGAGAGGCATAATGGGATTTTAAAGAGTAAGCTAAGGAAGTTAATAGTAGAAATGCAGAGGAATTGGGTGTACTGTCCGCCCCTGGCACTGTTGAGCATGAGAACTGTTCCGAATGCAAAAGGATTGACTCCTTTTGAAAAACTATTTGGAAGGGCTTATTATATACCTCAGTGGAAACCTCTCATGCCTGCAGACCAGGAAGCCGACTGTACACTCGCAGAGTACATGAGAAATCTGTTAAATTCTAAACATTTGTTGCAGTCAAATTCTGTTTCAGATAAAGAACAAACCAGACCGTCAGAAGTGGCAGTGGTCCCAGGTACCTGGATCTGGGTGAAGACAATAAAGAAAAAGAATTGGGTGTCACCAAAGTGGGAAGGTCCATATCAAGTGCTTCTGTCGACACCCACTGTAGTCAAGATAGCAGACCACACCTCCTGGATCCACCTGACACACTGCAAACTAGTCAAAAACTTTGAACTGGACAAAAATCTTGTCACATGCCAAGAGTAAAAATGATAGAGTCCAGAAGAAACAGGAATGCGGAACAACCCTTTCCTCAGAAGTATTGCATAATCATCCTGTTAACTGTTCTAGTGACAATAATCTTTTTGCTGTGGCCTTTCCTTTTCCCAGCCACACAGACTGAACTGAATAAATGTGAAGCTTTACTCATAGACTGGCATCCAAACTTTAACACTTACCAGGCAATTAAATATGTGTATGCTGAGACTTTCAATGTTTTGAATTGCTGGATTTGCACGGCTTTGCCGACAGCATACGGGGGGTTATTAATGACTACGGTCCCCCTAGGGGTCAGTGAGACCTGGGAAAATTTGATTTATGATAACTTAACCATTACATCACAAGATAAAATAGCATTGCACTTGTCTATTCCACAAAAGGGAACTGTGTGTTTTTATAAAAATGATACTGTTCAGGTGGGTTGGAGCAATTGCAATGTGACTGTTTCTTATAAATGTTACACTAAAGGTAACAAAGCAGATTTTTATTGTAATACAAACTATGATTCATTTCTTGGATTGATGCACAAAACACTTGATGAAGTAAAACATAATTCTGTTCTTTATAAACAACTGTCTATAATTGATAGAAAAATGTTTCATGCAGGGCGAGTGTATATTCACAGTAAGGTTACTACTAAAGTAGAGGATTGTTATTTTGTGTGTGGCAGAAAGGCATACAAATGGTTACCTGAGAATTGGTCCGGCAGTTGTTTTTTGGGTTACCTGGTTCCGCCCATACGACACACTGCAGTTTTGCCTCGAGGAAAAATTCGAAATGTCCAAGAGGTCGTCAAGAAACCTGTAAATCCAGTAGGACAAATCAATGCACGTTGGAAAAACCATCATTCTATAGGCAATGGACTGACACATATGGACTTGAGTGATAGTGTTATATCATGGGCAGGCATATTACCAGCATATGGAGCAGTGAAATCAATCTGGGAGCTGAGAAAACTGTCTAAACTTCTCGAAGTAATGAGCAACGCAACTTTTTCCGCTCTCGAATTGGTGACTGATGAGCTGAATGCCATGAGAACTGTAGTGCTTCAAAACTGCATGGCTCTCGACTTCACCCTAGTGGCGAGAGGTGGTACTTGCGCTTTAATCCAGGAAGAGTGCTGTTTGTATATTCCTGACCATAAACACGAGATAGACAATCATCTTGAGGTAATTCAGCAAGTGTCGGCCATGACCAAACCAGGCCCAAACCCACTGACGGACTTTTTCCAGAAATGGTTTGGGGGGTGGGGTACCATCCTAATGAACATCCTGATTGCCATTTGTGTAGGAATGCTCCTACTGGGAGTATGTGTTTGTTGTGGCATCCCCTGCATGAAAAGACTGATTAAAGACTTTATAGACATGTCAGTTTCTGAGACCTTATATCAAAGTGCTGAGTCTGAAGAACTATTGAAAAACTGAAATGCTTTCATAAGTTTAAACTGAATGAATCTCTTAACAGCAAATCCTGAGTAGGAAGAGGTTAGGAGAATAAAACAAACTGCTTATGTTTATTTTGAAAGTAGAATAAAAGTATTAAAAGGGGGGAAATGTCAGAAAAATATGTATTAGTATATGTATTAGTAATATGCTTAGTGCATTTAGAGCTTGAAAAGGGTTAACACATTTATTCCATTTTACACTGCATAAATCTGTACAAATTGCAGAAGCTTTCTGACCTTGTATTGTCATGAAATATGCGCAGCTAAAATCTTTGCTTATGCCTTGGAAATTTACTGAGAAGCAGATGATTTCTGCTTGTGTCAGGAAAATAATGAATAGAACAATACCACTTGTATAAATGTTACGAAACTTAGACAAGGAGTTCCGCTTGTGCTGTGAGAAAATACACAGCTGCAGAAGCTATAGATAATTAGAACAAAGACTGTTTGAAAATATGAAATGCAATCAGCATTTGCTTGTGTCTGAGCTATAAAAGTACCTTGAAATGTAACACATGCATTAGAACTATACAATAGAAGCTTGTAATGGGCTAGTCCCCACCAAGGCCAGGTTGTTTTTCTCAAAAAGTTTCTCACAAATCTAGTCATGTCAGCAGAAAATCTGAGTAACATCTGCTGTATAACAATACTGAAAGTTGTGTTTGATTACGTCAGCTATAGAAGGCCATGTCTTGTAAAACAGTATAAGAATAGCATACTTCCTGTTAGTAGTTAGGCAAAATCCTGTATTTGCATGTTTTTGTCTCCTTGCTGCAAGTTATTAAATGTGCCTTAACTGAACCTTACGTGTACTGGTCTTTGAAGTTTTTTTCCTTTGACACAAACCCACAAAATTATGTCTTTAAATAAAGAGGTTTAACCTTCTAATAGTAACAATTGTCCCAAATAGACAGCTGCAAACAGAAGCCTTAACTAACCTAAAGTTGAGCTTATCCATGTTAAGACACACATTAATGCCTATGCTTCTACTTACACTAATTGGTATCTGTTCTTTTTTATCTTTATTCCCCCACACATGTGAAAAACAACTTACATGCTTTTAGAAAATATTAAGTATTAGCCTTTAAGGGCGGCCATGGTGGAACAGCAGTTAGCATTGCTGCCTCATAGCAAGAGGTTCTCCAGTTCAATTCTCAGCTGGGGTGCCTTCTGTGCAGAGTCTGCATGTCCTCCCTGTAGTCATGTGGGTTTCCTCTAGGTGCTCCAGTTTCCTCCACATCCCAAAGACATGCAGTAGGTGGATTGGACACTCTAAATTGGCCCTAGGTGTGAGTGTGTGCCTTCTGTGGAAGGTTGGGCACCAGGCTGGCAACTCACCACCATAAAACTCCACTGCCAATCATGAGCAGACAGATAATCCACTGTGGTGACCCCTAATCAGGAAAAGCCAAAAGAAGAAGTGTTAGCCTTGAAGAAACAGTGAGTTGGCTTTTTTATGGCCCTATAAACAGTTTGTCTTCATGGAAACGTATAAAAAATGTAGTCCCCAGCTGCAAACTTCTAAAGACATGCTGAAATATTTATTGCTAAAGGAAAGCATTTTATTGTAGTCAGTGTTATTTACTTGTTTCCACTTAAAATGTATTATTAGATTAAGCCAATGGTATTAATCCATATGTTCACCAATGTAAAAGTAAGAGAAAACATATCAGCCTTACATATGTTATGATATGTGTAATTTACACCCCACCCCCTACCTCAATGACCCAAGATTATAAACTTTAACTTAAGCATGATTTTGTCCAGCCTTTTTATTTTCTCTTTTTGCATTGTAATTCTTATATTTCTTAATAGTAAGAATGAAGAAAAAAAGAAAATGTCATCTGGTTACTTTAGTATCTTTATCACATACAAAAATGCAAAACATTCAATTTATAGCATAAACATTTTCATAGAAGTACGGTTAAGAATAGAAATTGTTTTACTTATGATTATCTTTTTCCTTCCTGTTCCCCTCATCTCACAGCCATTCCAAACATTAATGACATGAAGTGTGGCAAATGCCTTTCAGTTCCCCAACATGTTTAACAAATCCAACAAAAGCTCACTCTCTCTACTTTTTCTTATACAGATGTATTTCACAAATGTGCCTGATATTTTACAGTTTCTTATTTATTTACTAATTTATGTGTTCCGGGTCTTGTTCCTGTTCATCTCCATCTCCCAACTCCAGACTCCAGTTCAATTCCAAGCAAGTTCCAATTCTTCTAGTCAGCTCATGTGATTTCTCTGTCTCTCAAGCATTTTCCTTTGAATTATTGGAAAAAGGTTTCATTGACAAAGTCTCTCCCCATAGTTTAGTATTAGAAGAATGAAAGGCAGAGTTCCATTCTGCTTGATGGTTCACTTTTTGTTGGACAAACTTTTGAATTTCCTAGTTAGAATGTTCTGTATCCAAAACTAGATTTGATCCTCTAGGAAAAAAAATATTTTTATGATAGTTGGATACAGTAGCTTCAGTCTCACACCTGACTCTTGACATTCCCTGATTGCTAAAAAAGTGTTTCTCTTCTGCCTGGTGTACAATGAATATCATTTTCCACAAACACTATCCTCTCTCCAACTTTTAATAACTTACCCTTTTGCTACAATTTTGTCAAGATGAACTCTTTCTGCTGGTAGGATTTCATCTTTACTAATACTGACATTGGCTGCTTTCTCATGGCCAGGTTTGGAGCATACACATGGTCTGCCCTTTCAATTAACATTCCAGCTGTGGAATATCAGTCAAGTTGCTCATTCGGGCTTTCATAACATTAATACTGTCTGTTCCTTTTAGTTTCTCTGGTACAGCAGAAAATCTATGACATTTCCCTAAGTACTTTATCATTCTAATTCTACCAGTTTTTGAAAAGCAGCTCATACTCAGCTAGCCTTTTCTTCAGTTAAATTTTTGCAGTTTTATCAGCTGATCTGAATATCTGTTTAAAGCGTCTTCCGTTTTTTCAGCCTTTCATTATTTGAGTTGGTATAGTCCATCATTGCTTAATTTATTTTAATCACCTCTAACACATTTGACTCCTTTTTCATCTAGATTTCTGGAAGCCATGTCTTGCAACAAAGCTGGAACTTGAATTGCTTTTTGCTGAACAGCTACAAGATTCTTCCCAGTCAGGGTTTTCTCTTCACCTGTTCTAGTTGATTTTGTTTCAGACTATCTTAGTTTCCACTTTGCTGGTATCCAGACTGCACTTACTAGCCAGTAGCTGAGTTTACCAAAAGTGACAGATTTCCTGATCCTTGTCTTTCAGTTTCTTTTTTCACAGTGGAAGAGCTGAAGTTAAGCTGTTGATTATACCTTAACATTCCAGATTCAAGGTACCTCATTCAGAAGATATAAAAAACAAGTGGGAAGAACCTTTCTGTAGCATCCTATACACTGGCAATATATATTTAAATTGAGTAAATGTAATTATAAGAAAACATTATCAATATTTACTTAATTAAAACTTCTATAAATCTACCATGTAGACTGTTTGTAAGAGATTGGTGCTCCACTGATAGTAGACATTGCTAACAAGTTATATCCATATAATCTTTGTCCAGTTACTCAAGCATACTGGGGTATGATTACTGGTGATGTAGGATGGAGTACAATATGGTTTGTGCCTCCTGGTATTGTTCGGACTGCATGTTCCTTATCTAAAATGTAAAGGATTCTGATCAGGTCTTTGATCATAACCAGCAGTTTATGTGTTCAAGATATGGATAGCAAGAAACTGACATTTAGAGCAAAGGTTGAGAGATAAATTTTGACATCCATGTTAAGAACACATAGCATGCTGGTATATGATTGAAGACACCTGATCATTATTTTTTAGATGGAATTGAGATTTAGCTGATCAAACATACTACAGTAGTTGGAGTAAAAGACTACTACTTTAGAAACTATAACACAGTTGCTGCTGCTACACAGACAGTAGCAATAAAAGAAAATCAATGAGAAAGAAAATAAATTTGTTACACTCCAGTTAACAATATTCCACAAGAGGCTGTATGAAGGTTTAAACACTTTAAAAGGTATTTGCATATCCACAACGTTTCAGTGATGGCCATTTGCTACTGTTAATTATTTAGTAATATACAATGATGGCTCATTGTTAATCAAAAATGAGCATGCAGATTGGACAGTCCAACCAGCCTGGCTATTGTAAACTGAGCATATAACAACAGAAAAAAGTCCAGATGCTAAATTACCATTGAGCGGACAGACTTTTTTCTATTGATATAGGCTACGGATGCAAAATTCTCAACTGTCCAGATTTTTACAGAATGCCCAGATTCTTCCCTCATGCTTTTTGTCTGTTCCTCATAAAACGCGTGGTTTTCTATCACTGAGGAGTGATGTCACTACTTAATGACATGCATTTAAGTTTCAGACTTCATATCCTTCAGACACTGCACATTAACACAAATTCTGTTATTCATGAACTAAGTTTATAAGAGCAACATTTACAATACATTCCTGTTTTGGGGCCTTTGCTCCCCATTGTTTAAGGCTCTGTCCACGTTTCTTAAGCTAAGAGGTTGAGAGGTATGTACAGACCCAAAAAAAGAAGAAGAAAAATCAGGTATGTAACATACCTGATTTTCCCTGTATTTCCGTACTATCTTAGCATACTCTCATACCTCTGAACTGTCCAGATTTTATAGATCAGAAAAAGCAGCAAAGATTCTTTTTTTCTCTATTGCTTCTATTGAATAGCACTGATGTACTGTGCAACTGTGGGAATGTAAGTCCCGTACACATGCACAGTACATCAAGAAATGCAGTGAACACTAAGATGCCATTATACAAAGACATTATTTAAGAAAGGCAAGCAATTTCTTTCTTAAATAATGTTATTGTACAACCGCAATAACTGACTCGTGGATGTGGTTATATGAGGATTTACCCACACCCACTCTTTGGTTATTGTTTAATGAGACCAGACCTCAACAGTGCTGAGTGGTGTAAGAAAAAGTTAATAATCCTTACTTTTCTCTGTTTTGTGAAGTGTAATCACAGCACTCCTCGCCTTGCATTATATTTTCAGTTCAGAACAGTGTGTGCATGTTTTTATAGCAGCTCTATTCAGAGTCTGATTTCAGCTTTTTCACAAATACTGTAATATATTCAAATATATAATCAAATAATGCATATAGTACGACTGTACAGAATGATTACTATTTTGTGTTTCTTTATAACTTTTCATATAACTGGTGAGTTAATGATATCTGATGTTTCTTTTTGCTCTTTGTTTTTCTGAAGCAGAATTATCCTGCAATGAGCTATAATGTTAAATAATGTTAAATATTTGCTAAAAAGAAATGTATCCAAACCTTTATTTTTTAAAACTGAATGTACAACTAAACTGTCTTAAAGCAATGATATCATGCAAATGAAAGCATGTGAGTATAACACTCATGTTATTAAAAGTGTAAACCTGGCAAAATAAATGTTTTTATAAGCAAGGACTATTTTCAACATTATTTGAATACATTTTATGGTATGGTTCTTTTGACCCTACACTATGAAGAAAAGTTGAAACCCTGCATTTGAGTCTACAAATACAACTGGACAGCAGGTTCAAAAACTATATTGCATGGAGATAATAAATATTTCAGCTTTGTACAACCACATCTAGCTATTGTATGTATGACATGGTTTAACTAAATGGCTGTAGTTTTATATATAAATTTTAAAAAGTGACAAAGCTGAGCCAGCTCTGTTTATACAGACTACTAAAGCTCTGATTACGATAGGCAACCTATGTTCAGCAAGTGGCATGAACACCTACTGGAGCTGGGATGAGGAAGATAGTCATGCCCATCTCTTGGGGACAGGATGGAATAGAGCTATCATGATCCTTTAAAGGAGGGGAGAATATTCCGGGGGGTAGTACAACTTTAAAATAATGATAAATGTTTTCCCACGCTAAAAACATTTTACCATGTAATGTGCAAATTTAAACATACTTCTCACACTCAAAACATTTTAGGGATAATTGATGTGTTAGTACAATTAGTGTACTAATAAAATAAAATAATAAATATAATTCTAAAGAAATTAAAACTATTCCTGGAGGATGGTCCCCTGTAGAGGTGAGGAGGGGGGGGGGTAGGTGCTTGGAAGGTACTATAGCAAAAAGTACAGTAAAAGTGATACAGTTACAGTGCTTCTTTGGCAGCATATAACAGAGGGTTTCTAAAACCTGGAAATGGATATGTCCAAGGTCATCATATGGAGAAGATTGAGATATCTGATGACAGTTTTGTGTTATTGAATTACTTTAAAAATAACACTTGGAAGACAGTTGATAAATGTATCTGCACTGCTAACAGTTCTCAATGCTCACAGTGATGGTCCATTTCCTCATGTATTTTTAAATTATGTTTGGAAATGGGTTCTGTAATGAAAAGCAAATAGTGCTGGTAGAAAACCAGATAATCATAAATACAAACATCTCTGATCTACAAAGCATAAAGCCGTCATTTCTGGGTGCATGGCGATAAGGCAATTTTGCAATTACAGTGAGTGAAAGCAAAGGATAGTTACTGGATCACATTGGAATGCTTTACTGTATTACCTGTCAGTGTATGTGTGCGTGGGGGGATGGGGTTGGCTATATGTTTAGGAGAAACAAACTGATATATATTATTGTGAACTTTATTTCTTAAATTTCATGTCAGACAAACATCCTTGGTGCAACAATCAGAACTCCAATATTGTGAAGTGTAGGAGACCAAAGCAGTGTATGAAGGCCAAGGATACTTACTTGATAGCAGTTAAATGATAATCAGTATGATAGTCACTTTGATTAGTACACATTTCTGGGAGAAACAAGCTGAAATATACTACTCTGGTCTTGTGATCAGAGTCACATGTCAGAAATGTGCCATCTGAAAGTGGCCATGCTTAGGGATTGAGAAGACAGACTGAGTATAAATGCAAAGTACACTGTATTAACTTCAGTCACAGTTACAGCAGTGTTTATATGTCTCATCATGCAGGAAGATATCTGAATGGACAACAATGAACTACATTATGGGGGGGCATTATTTATTTAATTGTGATCAAATTCAAGTACCAAATGTGTACCAAATCAGGATTTGGATATTGCCATATGTGGAGGCAGGGTATATGTGAAGTGAAGGGTAGCTACATTTAATTGGTTATAGTTAAACAAGTGTTTTTTATGGCTTTTATAACTGGACCACACATTTCTCTGAGAATAACTTGAAATACATTATTATAGTCCATTTTTAACCAGATCCCAATACAGAAAGTGTCCATTCTTGCTGTTTGGACAGGCAGTTTGTGTATGAAAGTAAATAACAACTTCTGACACTTGATCACAATTAAACTATTATCAATATATAATAAAGGGTAGTGAGAGTGAGTTCAAGTTTTTTTTTTTTGGAGAGACTTGTTTAAAATATGTATCTATCTATATATATATATATATATATATATATATATATATATATATATATATATATATATATATATATATATCATCATAGGTTTTATGTGTGAAAAATCTTCCCCACCCTCTCTCGGTATAGGAGACCAGGCAATCAGCTTACTTTTCCCATTCCTCCTGGTAGTTTGCACCAGTGGTACAGATTCATTCTAGGACCATAGTTATTTGTGGTATTTTAGGAACAGAGTAAAAATACAACATGTGTTTGTTTTTCAATCTATTATTTTAACAATTAAAACCTCACCACTGTGGGCAATGTCTTTAGATTTATTTTACAGAAAGCATGAACATTTTCCTTTCCCCATGGGACAAACACATAATACTTAAAATCAAACAAATACTACGTATATACTTTACAGTTATAAATATATTGTGTATTTGACCAATGTTTTTTACCAGAAATTATCACATTGTAGAGTTCAAAACTACAAATATCTAAAAAATGGAGTATTGCATCTAAGAAGCTCCAGCAAAGAGATAAGATTGTAAGAGTGCAAGAAACTAGAGTTAGATAAAAGCTGCTATCACATCAACAGTACTTCTTTAAAAATCAATATGCAAATGATGAAAAGGGAGCAAATTGCTATAGTTCTTTAATAGCATAACATCAAAAGTAAAGAAAAGGTTCACAGTATGAGATTAAGGAGAAGGAAGCCAATAATGAAGTTAAAAATGCAGAAACTACAAACACAAAAGTTGTGGAAAGATAAGAAAATCAGTCAATAAAGGAGATGAAATGTTTAGATGTACATAATGAAATATTGGAAACAAATGGATGTCCTGCCCACATATTCTGTTAACAAACAAATAAATAAGCAAACAAACCAAGGCAATAAGCTGCCAGGTCGCTAAGCAAATACATTTTAGTAATCAGAAAAGAAAACTATAGGAGATTTATCATATTCATTCAGTAGAATTGTTGGTACTAAATGCTTGATTCCGGGGTCTTTTCAAATGTGAAAACATCCCAGAACAACTTAATGCAATGTAATGGTCTGCTCAATGGGTTTTGACTGTGGTAGAGAACTGATGAGAACCACTAATTCCAATGACAATCCTTTTTTTAACAAATTATGTATGGCAGATAAGGTTTCTGAATACATAACTGTGATTCATCCTTGTAAGAATAGGAGTGGAATTGAGGCTGAAAACGTGACATGTCAGGCTGACCTCATTTACAATATAAATCATAAAATTGCTGCTGATGGCAAGAATCTTAAATAAATGTAATGCAGGTAGACACTGGGCCTACTGGAGCATCAATTCTCAGTGGGAATTCATGCCAAATTTGAGACAAATTGTTTTAGTCAGAAGTCAGAGGGATAATCAAATGGTAATTGTTGAGCTGACCTACTTAATCTTCAGCAAAATACCTGAAGCAATACCATACAACAGCTTTGGACTTGGCCATAGAGTGACAAGATGGTGCAAGCATTGGCTGAATAAAATGGCATGCAATGTAATACTAAACAGAGGTCACCTATAGAAAGGTATAGTTACCAGTGAGATATGGTGTGTCAGTGATGGGGCTTGCAGTTTTCAGTATATATAAGTGACCTTACAAATGGACTATAAAAACATGGCCTTTCTTCCTCTAATGATACAAATGCATTTAATATAACTGAAACAAAAGAAAGTTTGGAAGAATTAAAAGTTAAATGGCAAACTTGAATGTATGGTTTAAAATATGACAACTTCAATTCATAACACAAAGGCAATAGTTTAACTGTGAAGTAATGACTAAGGCAGGAAAATAATAATTACAAAATAAAAAAAAGACTCTTAATTATATCATATTATATGAAAGTAATCAAGTAATATGAAGAAGCAAGTCATACAGCACACTAGAATGCATAGGAAGAAGAATCACAAACAGAAATTCAGCATCAAAATCAACTATTAATTCAGTTGTCAAGAAGCCATCTAGTGTGTTATGTGACATTCTGGGGATTTCATGCCTGAAAAGTTATACATATGAAAGAGTCAGTTCAGAAAAGCACAAAAAAAAACACCCACAAAAACAACAACAACAAAAAAACACTGGTGCAGAATCTTCACCAGAATAAGTATGATGGCAAATTAAAACAACTTCACATGCACAAACTTGAAAGAAGGTAGTGCTGAGACTAAGAAAAAAAACTTAGTACCTCAGAAAATCTTCTAAGTCTAAATTAGTACCATATTATAAAGGACATATATGAATACATGCCAAACCCTTTTTAAAGTGTGTGCTGTACTTAAATACAGCTCAAAAACAGTAAAAGTGAGATATAACTTAAATATATCAAACATGTGGTAAAGGTTCTATTTAATAATATATTTTGTTTTCCTCATAAAAAAGATTTTTGCTTACTTATAAGGGCCATTACTGTTTCAGATACATATGTTTGCTCTCTGCACAGTAAATTTTTCAGACAGCCATTGTGGTTGTGTGGGCTGATACACTGATGCTAATCATAATTTGTTGGCCTGCCTTGTTCCACTCCCAACTGCATCCACAACTACTCCATCTATAATTACGTGCAATCTTCTCATTCCTCATCATACCTTTTATAAACCAATCACAAACCATATTCTAATAAAATTATTATATCTCAAAACAATGTTGACAGTTACCGCCTCACAGCCTAAACACATACGGAGAGTAACCAGCTAAATTGCTTATTTTTAAACTAATTATTCAAATAAACCATCAGTTTTAATAATTTCATCCTGCTTTTTAAGATTTCAAAAGAGTTATTATTTCTGATATTATCCCCCACAGATTATCACTTATTAGTCGGCATCTCTCAAGCAACAATTAAACCCAGTCTCAACATCCTTCATCTTCTTTATCATCAATTCCCCTTCCACTTTATAAGCCTTCATTACTTCTTCCTATTTTCAGGAAATTTCCATTAAAACTGCTAGGAAACTCTCAAAATCTAGAAATGAAAACTAACACTAACAAGTTTAGTATTCAGGTGTCCTTCCATGTTTTTCAGTAATTATTTAACTCACAGTGCATTCAAAGTACAAGTCTGATTTGGTACTGCACTGACAAATGAGCTAGTCCTTATTTCAGGAGTTCAGCAGGGATCTGTTCTTAGAATGATTTTTCTTTTTTATTTATAAATGATATTATGCATCCTATTAATCCCTCTGTAATCACCATTTACAGACATGACATTATGTATAATGCATTTTCAAAAAAACTTTAAAATCATATATCCAAGTTAGACCTTTGCTTTCTGCTAACCAACTAACTATAATATCAGAAAAGACCCAGCATACTGTGTGGCATTACTCAGAAGTCAGCAGTATTTTATTTTTTATTTATTTATTTAACATTTGTTTACTGGGAAACTCAGACTTCCAACTAAGCCAATTTTCAGTGGAGGCCCGGGGGGGAAATGCTCCAGATGTATGCCTTTATAACGTGGGAGGAAACCGGAGTACCCAGAGAAAACCCACATGAGCACAGGGAGGACATGCAGACTCCACACAGTAGGCACTCCAGCTGAGAATTGAACAGGAGAATCTTTTGCTGTGAGGTGACAATTCTAACACTGCATCACTGCTCTGTCCCTATTTATACCGTTGTCACTTGTAAATTCTTGATATCAAATACAGAGTGGAATTTTTATGGGAGGTTGGCATAATGGGCAAGATGTTTACCTTATAGATTCAAGGTGCAGAGTTTGATTCTCACATTGAGTAATTGGCGAGGCTTAAAATGGCTCACAGGGGCAGTTACCATATTACTAATTTAAGTAAGTAACAAACAGGTAGGGTCAGTCTTATACTACAGTTACTTAGGACTTATCCAGGCCCCATTTGAACCATTAAAATACATGTAGACATCTTAGTTAAAAAATGGTAAGCCATCATTTATAAGGCTTGCATGTTTTTAACTAACTAAATTGCCCTTTAGCCTGAGCATACCCTGGTGAATAATGCCTTTAGTCCTTGTTTTGAATATGCTCACCCCTTTATAATGGTTTACCTTTAAAACCTCGAATCACAGTGGTTCGAGTGCTCATATTAGTGACTCAAAACCATGAAAATGTAAATGTCGACAGTCCTTAATGTTCGAAAAACAGCAAATCGAAAAGCAGATTCGCTGTTTTTCAAACATTAATATTGAACAAAAAAAAAACAAAGTGTAAAGCAGGGGGGCCCCATGTGGCGGGCTGCACCCCCACACCCTCCCTACTTTATTATTCTAACTCCGAGATCACACTACAGTGGGGAAAGGAACCATTTCCCAATACCCACTATAGTGCAATCCGACCCAGAATGTCGAATGTGCAATGTGCGAATCTCACTGTGCATTCGCTCATTGCACATTCGAACCTTTTTCCGTTCGGCGTTTGCAAGTCTTGCAGACTGCCTTTTGCACAATTGCAATTCACCTGTGTGCAATACGCACATCTAAAGATAAACCTTTATAACACTTAATTCCTCATGAAGTAGAAGTAAAATGCAAACAGTCATCAACAGTGCGTGAGCTCATCCCTACAGGTCCTAGGAATGAACATCACTGCAATATCTTCAAAATGGTCAAGTGGATTATCAGTCACTGCATATTGAACCATACTGATTTTGTCTTTTACTTTTACAATTTTTTAGGATAAACATTTATCTACCTAGAAAAGAAACCTGAAGAGAAAACACTTCTCATACTACCTTTGAACACAATAATACTAAACTTTCCAGAGATCTCTCATCATCCTCTCTTTTGGAGAGAGATGTATAAAACCATTCCACCAAATTGAAACCAACTGCTGTAATATTAGAAAACAAACAGATTAAACTAAATGTCCACATAGGTTCCTAACACACCTAAGAAATATATACCACCATAAATATTTAATTGGCAAATACTAAATTTGTCAAATGTCATACAACTAGAACAATATATGACTTCCCTGCTTAAGTCCTACTTACTACCCAAAGAACCTCAGTTGATTAGCTGTGGCTAACCAACAAATATAAATATGAACATATTATTTGATATGATTTCTTGTTCTACTTTTTTTCTTTCTTGCTTTTATTTTTCTTTTCCAACTCACTAAAGATAAATGATTTAAGAAGTTTGATTCTTATCACCTTCATTTGTCTATTGTGTGAGTCTGATCACTTAACCAGACAGTGCCCCTGGGTCACCACTGAAAAGGGATATTAGTTTCCAGTGATTTATACATTTAGAAAATGAATAAGTAAAAAAGTAAAGTAAATGTTATCACTTAGGTCATATTAGACATGACATGATATAACATGACATGTATCTTCACCACTTGTTAACATCTTAAGTTATGACACTAAATACATAGGACAAAATAATGGTCTTTTGAACAGTTTGACCTTTTTCATGCTGCCATCTGTCATACTTGATATGTTGGTTTTGTGTTCTTCTAGCCTCCTTCACTTCAATTTGCCTGTAATTACCACTCTAACCATGTCATGGCCAATGAGAATCCTGAGATCAGCATAATTATGCTATTACCAAGCATAAAATGGCCCAGATGGACTAAAAAGGTGTTAACTGGAGTTTTAGTTCTTTTATTTTTCTAGGAACATTTTTATTATGAAGAGCATTTTCATTTTTTACATATTCCCCCGGATTCTCTATGCCTTACATGGCGTGCAGGATTAGTACAGGAGCTCCAGCAGCCAATATGTCTGTCGTGCAATCCAGGAACAGCCTGCAGGGGCCTGTATGAGCGCTCCTGTACTAGTCCTGCATGGACTAAGCCCCTGCATGCAAATCACCCAATCTGCAGGAGAAATCCATGCAAATGAGGTGAATTTGCGATCCAGGAAGCTTGCAACCGGCCGTGCAGGACTAGTGCAATCTGCAGAAACGTACTCGGTTAGTAAATGAGTACATTTCTGCAAAATCCAAAACGGAGCTGTGTCAGCTACAAATAAAGACTGTATATCAGTTAGAAAGCATGCCAATGGCCAAGTATAAGGCCACTGGCATTGCAAACAGCCAAAAAAATTAAAAAATCAACTTTTAATTTTTTTAGCCGATCTCGGCTGTTTAAGCGTAGGGCAGCAGCGCGCAAATGGGATTGGGGGGAAAATAACAAAATAAGCCTAAATTAAACATTCTGACTAAAATCACAATTCTGCCATGCAAGTCAATGGCAGGCAGAAGATAACTTGACCAGTGAGTAGTGGTTGCTAAGGGGGGAGGTTCAGTGTGAGACATGTAACTATGCATTAGCAGGCAAATGAGGGGAATGATAGTGAATCCCAGTTTTCCTTAGCATGCTAGTCAGGTCCCAACAGAGTAAGAGTAGGAATAGCTTGGTGCAAGCCTAGGAGTTAGCTGACATCATGGGGGGATGTGTCAGGCATACTGTAAGCAGATTGGAGCCCTGTAGCTTGGGTTTGCTCCTAGCTTAGCACAGCTAAGCTAGGGGATGTGTCTGAATCTGCCTAGCACTCTTTACATTGTCTAAGTGGGTGTGTGTGCCATGCACTGGGTTTTAAAGGAAGAAAAAAAAGTTAAGCCAGGAAATAACAGCACTGTGCACATTTGAGCACTCTGTTTGCGAGGTGCGTCCCCGAGCTTAAACAGGATGGCAATGGGAAGGGAAAACAGCAGTAGGAAGGTAATCAAGGAGAACTAGCATAGCTGGCAGGTGAAATGTATCAGAATCAGCCAATTACACAGGCAGCAGACCAGCCCAGCCCAGAACACTACTATAAACTAAGCAAACACCTTCCCCTCTGGTTTTTTCCATACTCTACACCACCAGTGTATACAAGCGGGGAACCTTAAACAAACAAACCTACAAAATGAGAAGGTCTGCAGCAGGCAACATAGAAAAACATGTGCAAGAGGCTGAGGGTGGTGAGGATGTAAATGCTGCCGATCAACCCACAGTGAGGAGACGGAGCAGAGTGTACAGACCCAGCGTAACCTACCAGGGGCTACATAAGCTGGAGATAGTAGAGCACTATAGGGTAGACAGGGACCTCCTACAGCAAATTGTTGAGCTGTGCCGGCCATGCCTGACACACCAAACTGACCGAGGGGAACCCATCCCAGTGGATACCAAGGTATGTGTAGGCCTAGGAATACTAGCCATAGGTACCTCCTAAAGCTCAACTGGAGATATCATGGGGATCTCACAGGCATCAGCATCCAGAGTATTCCAGTAGTTCCTGGATGCCATTTCAGCACATGTTGGTGAGCACGTATATTTCCACAAGATCCGTGAGGTGTTGGCCAGCAAAATGCTTCTCTTCCATCAAATGGCAGAATACCCTGAGATAGTGGATGCTATAGACTCTACGCACATATGCATCAAAACACCACCCAGTGATCAGGGTAGGCCTACATCAACCACAGAGGCATCCCCTCCATCAACTGCCAGGTTGTCTGTGATGCCCAGGGCATTATAATGAATGTGTGTGCTGGCTGCCCTGGAAGTTATCACGATTCCCACATTTGGCATCTGACACAGCTGTACCAAGGATTTGCCAATGGGGACACCCCCTACGGTCACCTAGTGGGGGATGCTGGTTACACACTGGAGCCGTGGCTGATGACACCCATCAGAAATGCACACACACCTGAACAAGAATGCCATAATGAGGCACACGCACGGACTTATAATAGAGCATGTGTTTGGGATGCTCAAGTCATGATTCCAGTGTCTGGATACATCTGGTGGAACCTTGCAGTACTCACCAGCTACATGTACCCAAACTGTTATGGTATGTGCCATGCTACACAATATGATTCTGCAGAAACAGCTGCAGCAGGAACATCATGGGGCAGGGCCACACAGTCCCCACACCAATGCCAAGGCCTGCACAGGCACTGAGTGACTCAGAGGAGGTACATCCTGAGCCTGCCCCAGTAGGTAGATGGAGGCATGCCCAGTATGCCGAGGCCACAGCAAAAAGACAATGCATAGCACATACACCGACACAGAAGGGACCCAGGGAATGACACCCATCTCTGACTTGCACATACAGTAAAAGGGATGCCAAGCATGACACTACCTGTGCTCAACCATGTATAGGGAGTGTACTATGTGCATCCAACATAGGCAGTGCTCCAGCACCATCCTCAGTCCTGGCACACCCACAAGGTATGTCAATCAACCTACCAATTTCCAAATGGAGTAGAATGTGTTGTTACCTGTATCTGTGGTATGGATGTGAGCATGCAAGGGAATTGGGTGGCTGAATGTTATGGCAGCAGATAGTAGATGCCCATAATGGCACCATGACATCTGTAACACATACTGGAGTCACCATAGTAGGCAGTACTACACAGGGTGACAAAACCCACTGCAGGAAATGTGCTGGGTGACATGTGTGTCCATATGACTCACACATGCCAGTCAGGGAGGTTCACATACCCAACAACAGTCTCAGCCAGCAGGACAGGTGTAGACAAACCCAAACAGAGCCTGTGATATGGCCTCTGAATGATGCCTATGGGTAACCTCCCCCCGGACCTACACAGACAGACTACAGCAAGTCAGGCAGTGGGATATTATTTCTGAAGGGTAGGAAGTCAGACAATAATATGTAGGGCAACCAAAGCTAAGACCTGTAGTACACTGATATGCCACTAGTCAGTATTATAGGTTATAATACAGAATGAAATGGAGTACCTGGCATATCAGTACAGTCATAGCAAATGTGTGCATGTGTCAGGTGTGCCCCTTATCCTATGTAGATATGTAGAAACAGTCAGGTGTGCCCCCCACTCCCATGTAGACATATAGAAACAGTCAGTTGTGTCCCCCCCCCAATCTTGTGTAGAAATGTAGTAACAGTCAGGTGTCCCCCCCCCAATCCTGTGTAGAAATGTAAAAACAGTCAGGTGTGGCCCCCCCACACCCTATGTAGAAATGTAGTAACAGTCAGTTGTGCCCCCCCACTCCCATGTAGACATGTAAAACACTCAGGTGTGTCCCCCTCAAATCCTGTGTAGAAATGTAGTAACAGTCAGGTCTGCCCCGCTAATCCTGTGCAGAAATGTAGTAACATGTATGAGTAGATATAATACGAGTGGAGGACAGATGGCCAAGGTAGCAGAATAGGTTGTAACATTTGCACAATATGCAGGTCTGAGTGTGATAGGATGGTGTGTGTTTCATAATGTGTGAGAGTGGTCAGTATGTATGCATGTTGAGGTAAGACCTGGTAGCCATTGCCCAGTACTGCTGATAACAGGGACAAGCCCTCATGACTACACTGCCAAAGACAATCCCCACCAGTGTGACGCATGCAAACAGTAAGCCATTGTAAATGTATGGTGGTAATATGTGTCACCATCTGAAAGACTGACATGGCATGTCTGTTGGGCTAGATATACAAGCAGTACACAGGGGAAAGTACCCCAGACATACAGTATATATTGTGTCACAGTGAAATGGTGATACCCTTGGATTTGTACATATAGGTATGCATCACAGTAGCAGGACCTGTAGTAGGGGATACCGGTGAGGTCTGCCTGAACACCTGCAGATCACAAAGGAGTTAGGACTGATGTACTGGGAATCATCTGATGTACCCACACATGCCAGCATAACTGTAATGCCCCATGCATATCTGTGTGTGTCAGATGCAAGTAGTGTCCATAGCACACATGCACCCAGCCACGCAAACACCACCCACAGGCACCTCACTGGCAATATCCCTGCTGAGGGGAATAGGTACAGTACTACCCGACTTGTATATGGCAATAGCAGAAGACTGCAGCATGCAGTGCAAGTGTTCCATGCAGGTGTGTCCCTAGCTGTAGGTAGCACCCTGCCAGCATCCACACCACCTGATCAAGACTGATAGAAGGTATTGGCATGAACAACTATGACATCTACCCTGTCACCCCAGGGGAATATACTGTATGGTGGTCTGGGACTGTAGGACTGACAGAATGCAACGGCCTGCCACATCTGGCCTGCATCAACACCTAATGCCCCACAGGCACCTGCCAAAGGCCTGTGTATCACACATACTGCCAATACATGTTATGTCATGGACACCCAAATAACAACATAACTGTTAGAAAAATATGTATTTAAATATATGTGAAATGCTAGTTTAAAAGCAAGGTAGTTTATAATGCATTTTATTCTATTAATCATATAACAGAAGGGATAAATTCATGTATAAATGCAAGTAGCTTCTGAAACTGCAGTGTGCTTTGACCCCTGACCCTGGCAGCTGCCAGCTCAGCAAGCTTAATGTTATGCTTTTCATAAGTGATTATCTGCTGGGTCAGGAAATTAAAATGTGTAAATCTTCCGCTTCTTCCTGATAAGATAACTTGTCCTTGGATCTTGCTTTCCTGATGTAGTAATTTGTCCCTGTAAGATAAGAACACAGCTGGTGAGAAAGTGAAACAGTGAACAAAGAGGTGAATTTAAAGTCTGAATCTGCTATTGTATTCGAACTGATATGAGACCTTTAAGAAGTAACTTTACAGAAAGACATTATGACTGGCTAGCTGGATAGCAAGGCAGTATTGTATCTAAAGGAAAAGTTTTTTTAAATGTACTGCATCAGCATTATTAGATGAATAGAATACTGTTAGTAAAAGTGATGTAGATGCCTTGTGACTAACCACGTCAGTAAGGTGGGCATAACTTGAATGCAAACACTATAAAATATTCTGTATTTCCTGCATCATGTCAGACAAAATTCTGTACTTGTATGGTTTTTTGCCTCCTGGTGTACACTAGTAAACTCTGAACCTCCTGTGTATTGAATTCTGATTTTTTATTTAACAGTTTGGTCCTTTCGAGACGGAATTCCCTTGGTAAGCTGCAGATCAGAGTGTATCGGTGGTCGAATACTGTGCAGGAGAAGTTACCAAAATGGTTCTTCTTGAGTGAAAAGACCTCCGACTGAATTGTCGTGTGTAAAGAGGCTGGCCACTTTCTGATCTGTGGCCGAAGAGTGGAATTTGACCATTTTCAAGACCAGGAGGCTCAGGTAGGAAGAATTTGCCTTTTTTCTGTTTTAGATCAGGGACTAGGTTTCAGTATATTATTGTCAAGATTTGTTTTGCAGATCAGGGACAAAAGGAAGTACTGTATATTTTGTCATAGAACAGGGTAACAGAATAAGGTTGACAGTTATTCTAGATAAACTGTAAACAGGAACTAAGAAATTGACATCACGTGATAAAAAAGGGTTACGTAACATTTTCTTTGACATGGGTAATCAGTGCACTAAAACCTCGCGAGATCCGCCCCTAACCGAAGACGCAAAATACATGCAATTACAGCGTGCTGATAATGTTAGGTATTATACGAAATGGGTTAACAAATATGAATTTGATGGTAAACTAGATAAACTTACACTAGTTAAACTCCTTAAACAGCTTAAATCTGATGCAGGAGGTCAGGCAAAAAAGCAATGCCAACTAGGCATACCTCAAGCACACAGGTGGATTGAGGAAGCAAATCGTAGGGAACAGAAGCTTAAAAATTCAAAAACATTATTTTTAGACAAAGAGGATAATAACTTGGTAATAGCTACAGTGCCTCCTCCTCCTCCCTTGCCCCTCCCTTACCCTTTTCAGGATATGAAGCGAGTGGACAGGCTGGTCCGCCTCCGTTATCCTGAAGTTTCAGTAAGACCAAAACCATTTGTTAGAGATCCTATTGAGACTAGGTCCCAACACGTAAAACACATAGGGACACAGAATTATACCAGATAGAGAGAAATCTACAGGATGAGAGTGAGGAAGAAATATGCCCACTTATAGAAGTTCCAAATCCTCAGGCAGGACAGGAAGGGCAGGATCCAACACTCTTAGTATATAGACCATGGACACCGGAAGATATCCGGAAGGCTACTGAGGGAATCCCCCATCCGAAAGTTAATTTTACGAAATTTTTAGAAGATTTACAAGGCATGAGGTTAAGTTACCACTTGAATGGGGAAGAAGTAGAAAAAGTAGTAAGACAAATTATAGGTCCAGATAGGCACATGATTTGTGGCACTTGGAATCCTCGTAATGCAGAACTTAGGCCACTCCCACACAGTGACGCAGAGTTAGACAACAGAGTGAAAGGTCTGACAGACAGAATCTCTGAGAAATGGAAACCTAGAGCAGACTGGACTTGCATTAATCAATGCATACAACAGGAAAATGAGACAATAGATGGATATTATGCTAGATTATTAGAATGCTTTAATAATCATAGTGGTATGTCGGTTCCTGAGAACCAAACAACTGATTCCCCGTATGAACAACAATTAAAAAATGCATTTTTGAAAGGTTGCATTGCACCTATTAGTAGCTTCATTACGAAGCATATGATAGATCATCGAACAGGGAGGCTACAAGCCTTACTCGAATACGCTAGACATGCTGAGAGACATTTTAATAGTAAAAAGAAAAAGAAGGCGCAAGTCTTCACTGCTGAGGACGGAGCTGAAGTATTTGTATTGCAGTCAGGTAAAAAGGGCAAGAAGAATGCCCAGGGAAACAAGCAGTCTGATAAACGATCAGAAGATTTTGAAGAGAGGAAAAAGAGAGGTGAATGCTTCAAGTGTGGAAAGAAAGGGCATCTAGCTAGGGGCTGTAAACAAAATAAGAAAGCAACGACGGAAGATAAAGGGGATGAGGACTGACTATATGATAGTGAGGATACATCATATGAAAGTCAGGAATCATCAGTAACAGCTAGAATAGAAAAGACAAATGCCAATGTAGTAGAAGGAGTAGAGGAAGTACAAATTGACTTAGACGAAAATGGAAATGAAATTTTAGATTTAGCATTGTTGAGCCTGGAGCTCTACCTAGCAGATACAAAACCAGAAGTGACACTTCTGGTGTAGGGAAGGGAAGTCAAATTCCTGTGTGACTCAGGAGCATCACGGACTTTGATACACACCTCCAAGTTACCAGAACATTCCGAATCACCTGATTATATATTAGTAAAAGCAGCAAACGGACAGCTATACAGTGAGCCACTCTCCCATGATATAGCAATAACTGACCCTGTTTCAGGTATGACCCAGAGAAGTAAAGTAGTTGTTTCTGCAAAGTGTCCAGTAAACCTATTGGGCAGGGACCTTATGCAGATATTTAGCATAGCAGTAGTTCCAACTGTACAAGGTATGGAGGTACAGAGACAAATGGATACCTTTGTAGTGCGATCGGAGGGTGAAACCTTTTATTGGTACAGCCAGGACCTAGTCACGACTGGTCCAGGGGCAGTGACCGAGGAACTGATGAATGTAGCCATCAGTAAAGCCCCCTCCCTTGACACTGATCAACAGCATTTGTTACACTGTACTCTATACTACTGTACTACACCAGGACCTGATAGAGAGTATGAGCAAGAACTGTTTAGAAATCGTGCAACTAGATTGGTTTTGGCGATTTGTACTGGGATACAGAGGGAACAGTGTAGTTAGCTGTTCATTACCTCAAGAATTCCTTGCATTGTATAGATCAAATCGGTTGCCACATGTCAGCCTGACAAAGAACAAAAGTGTTAAATGGGCAGACTTAGGAGAAAAGTAACAAGATGGGAGAAACAGACTGATTTAGAACTGTCAGGACAAGGGATACAAAACAAAAACTGAATTGGTTGACACAGACACATCCAGCTGTACACTTGCAATCTAGCGAGGACAGCTGATTAGCATTTTTATTAGAAGAAGAAGAAAAGGCCTTGTGTGAAATTCCAACAACTCTGTGGTCAACAGGCAAGTCAGATGTAGGACTTATTCGAACAGCAGGACCAGTTACAATTACCCCAAAGTCAGCTTTTAGACCACAGAAAAGACAATACCCTTTGAGAAAGGATGCAGAAATAGGAATTAAGCCTATAATAGCAGCATTACTCAAAGAAGGAGTACTGGTAGAATCTCCTGATTCACCATGTAATACACCCCTATTTCCTGTTAAAAAAGCAAATGGGGAAAGACGGATGGTACAAGATTTACAAGCTGTAAATAATGCAGTAATACCTAGAGCACCTACGGTGCCAGACCCACATACCTTGTTAAATGATTTAGAACCGCAACAGAAGTATTTCTCTGTGGTAGATATTAGCAATGCTTTCTTTTCAATACCTATACATCCTGATAGTCAATATTGGTTTGCATTTACATTTCAGGGTAAAAGGTATACATATACTCGACTACCACAGGGATATTGTGAGAGCCCAACAATATTTGCACAAGAAATGGCTAGCAACCTGGCAGGCAGGGTTTACCCCACCGGGAGGTAGTCAAATTCTACTTTATGTAGATGACATCTTGCTAGCAGCCCCCACCCAGCAGCAGTGCAGGGAGGATACTGTAGCATTATTGACATTTTTAGCAATACAAGGACACAAAGTAAACAAAAGTAAGTTACAACTTTGGAGAAAACAAGTTAGATACTTGGGATATGTAATATCCAATGAAGGTAGAATACTAGATGAGGAAAGAAACAGCAATTTTGCAAGCACCCAAACCAACAACCAAGAAAGAAATGATGTCTTTCTTAGGTACAACTAATTTTTGTCGGAGCTGGATACCAAATTATGCTTTAGAATCTGCTCCACTGACTGATTTGATATATAAGACACCAATGGCAGCACAAGATATTTTACAATGGACAACAGAAGCAGAAACGGCTTTCTGCAGGTTAAAGCAGTTGATAGCTTCTTCATTAGTTTTAGGACTTCCAAATTATCACAAACGTTTTTTTCAGACCGTAGATTGTAAGCAAGGGTACATGACGTCAGTATTGACGCAACAACATGGGGACAAGCAACACTCCACAGCTTACTATTCATCACAGTTAGACCCAGTGGCGCGATCTTTGCCTCACTGTGTACAAGCAGTAGTTGCAGCCACAATGGCAGTACAGGCTTTGGCCTCAGTGGTGTTATTTCACCCTCTCACATTGAGAGTGCCTCATGCAGTTGCAATAATTTTGCTACAAGAGAAAATGGCATACCTTTCTCCTGCTAGACATCTTTCATGTATGACTATACTGCTGAGCCAACCTCATATGACAATTGAACGATGTATGACATTGAATCCATCAACATTACTTCCAACTCCTGCGGAGGGCACACCACGCAGCTGCCTGCAGGAAATTGAACAGTTAGCTTTACCTAGACAAGATCTTACAGATATGCCCTTGGATAATGCTGAGGTGACATATTACGTGGACGGCTCATGCAGAAGGGGTCCTACAGGGAAGAATCTGGTGGGATATGCAGTAGTTACAGACACTGAAATTTTAGAAGCTCAATCCTTACCACACAACTTATCTGCACAAGCAGCAGAGTTGATAGCTTTGACGAGAGCATGTACTTTAGCAAAAAACAAGTGTGTAAACATATATATTGACAGTCAGTATGCTTTTTCTACAGTACATGTATTTGCACAACAATGTAAAAATAGAGGAATGATTACATCCAGTGGAAAACCTATTAATCATGCGCAATTTATTTTGGAGCTATTAGAATCTATTCAGTTACCTACCAAAGTGTAAATGTGTAGCTCATACAAAACAACAGGATAAGATTTCAAAAGGTAATGCACGAGCTGATGCAGCTGCAAAGCAAGCAGCCTCAGACTCAGAAACTTTACTTTTAAATGAGGAATTACAACCCTCTGAGATTTTAGATTTAGACATGTTAAAAACAATGCAGATGCTTACTACAAAAGCAGAAAAACAAAAATGGGTAAAACGAGGTGCAATTTTTGAGAATGGACTGTACATTTCCAAAGAAAGAAAACCGATATTGCCGTCTAATTTATTTAGATATGTAGCTTTGTTGAGCCATGGGCAGTGCCATGTCTCAACAGGGGGGATGGTACAGTTAGTAAATCGAATATTCCAAACATATGGATACATAAACTACACAAAAAAATTTTGTGCAGCTTGTCATACTTGTAACAAGCACCATGCACAAGGAGCATTTAAAACCAAGCAAGGAAGTTTTCCTATACCACCATACCCATTCCATACTATTTGTATGGATTTCATAGAATTGAATAAATGTGAAGGGAAGAAGTTTTGTTTAGTTATTGTAGACATGTTTTCTAAATGGGTAAAAGCTTTTCCAACCAAAAACCCGGATGCAGCAACAGTGGCAAAAGCCCTGATAAAAGAAGTAATCCCTAGATTTGGCATTCCGGAGAGGATTTATAGTGACAATGGCACACATTTTGTGAATCAGACGATTCACCAGCTTGGGATATTTGGTTCCAGCAATAAGACATACTGCAGAATTGCCTTTGGGTAAGATACGAAACGTAAGGGAAACTGCTCAAAAATCTGAAGGTCCAGTTAAGAAACCTGTGAATCCAGTTGGGAAGATCGAAGCTGGTTGGAAAGACCATAATTCAGTAAAAGACAAAAGTGAATTGACTCATATGGACTTGGGTGACAGTGTTATATCCTGGGCAGGAATACTACCAGCCTATGGAGCAATCAAATAGATCTGGGAGCTGAGGAAGTTGTCGAAACTTCTCGAAGTAATGAGTAATGCAACTTTTTCCGCCCTAGAATTGGTGACTGATGAACTGAATGCAATGAGAACTGTTGTGCTACAAAATCGGATGGCTCTTGACTTCACCCTAGCGGCGAGAGGTGGTAATGCGTCGCTTATCAAAGAAGAATGCTGTGCTTTCATCCCTGACAATCGCCATGAGATAAATAATCACCTAGAGGTAATTCAGCAAGTATCAGCCATGACTGAACCAGGCCCAAACCCACTGACAGACTTCTTCCAGAATCTGTTTGGGGGGTGGGGTTCCATCCTAATGAACATTCTAATTGCTATTTGTGTGGGTATACTCCTAATAGGAGCATGTGTTTGCTGTGGAATTCCCTGCATGAAAAGATTAATCAAAGATTTTGTTGATGTATCTGTTACTGAAACTTTCTACCAAGATATTGAAATTGAAAGATTGATTTCAGATGACGCTTTTTCTGAAGTATAGATTAAATGACTCACCTAGCTGAAAATCCTGAGTGGGAAAGGCTAAGAGATGAAATGACACTATGCATACTTCAAAATAGAATAAAAAGTATTAATAGGGGAAAATGTTAGAAAAATATGTATTTAAATATATGTGAAATGCTAGTTTAAAAGCAAGGTAGTTTATAATGCATTTTATTCTATTAATCATATAACAGAAGGGATAAATTCATGTGTAAATGCAAGTAGCTTCTGAAACTGCAGTGTGCTTTGACCCCTGACCCTGGCAGCTGCCAGCTCAGCAAGCTTAATATTATGCTTTTCATAAGTGATTATCTGCTGGGTCAGGAAATTAAAATGTAAATCTTCCGCTTCTTCCTGATAAGATAACTTGTCCTTGGATCTTCCTTTCCTGATGTAGTAATTTGTCCCTGTAAGATAAGAACACAGCTGGTGAGAAAGTGAAACAGTGAACAAAGACGTGAATTTAAAGTCTGAATCTGCTATTGTATTCGAACTGATATGAGACCTTTAAGAAGTAACTTTACAGAAAGACATTATGACTGGCCAGCTGGATAGCAAGGCCGTATTGTATCTAAAGGAAAAGTTTTTTTAAATGTACTGCATCAGCATTATTAGATGAATAGAATACTGTTAGTAAAAGTGATGTAGATGCCTTGTGACTAACCACGTCAGTAAGGTGGGCATAACTTGAATGCAAACACTATAAAATATTTTGTATTTCCTGCATCATGCCAGACAAAATTCTGTACTTGTATGTTTTTTTGCCTCCTGGTGTACACTAGTAAACTTTTGAATCTGAACCTCCTGTGTATTGAATTCTGATTTTTTATTTAACAATAACACACTCCATTTAAGCCATATGCAAGGACATGTGGACAGACCACGGTAACATGTCCACCATGTCCCACTGTATGAACTGTGGACCAACACTAACACACACCTGTGATGTGGTGATACCCTTACGGAAAGTATCACAGAATGTATGTATAATGTATGGAAGAGGTTAGAATAACAGAGGGTGGTGTGGGAGCATGGGCAGCAAGGAATGTGCAGGGTCCAACCCCAAGCTGTGTGCACACTATCCCTAGCTGCAAACACAAAAATGGGTGGCTACACACCTGCCCATACACCACAATAGAGTAAATGTTCTGAGCCATGGCCCCTGCCTCTGGCTAACATGTGCAAATCTTTACAGCTGTGAGACATTGCCACAGCAAGATAAGGCCATACTGCCATGTTGATGGGCGGACAAGTATGGGATCCTCTGCCAGCACTGTACCAAGGTGCTGAACTGGATACACAAACCCAGCACTAAGTGTTTGCAGCTCCCCCTCCAGAGTGGTATAACTTACCATGAATATGTAGGTGCCTGCCCACAATACCAGACACAGCTGCAGTTACCCCTGTCCCTCAAGTCATCATTGTGAACAAGAACGTCCATCTGCCAGTACATGAGGAAAGAAAACATCACTGTGTCTAACAGTACACATGTCTGACTATCTCTGCTAACAGCAGTACCATACAGCTGAAGCAGCACATACAAAATCACCTACAGTACACACTATCCCCTGCATAGTTTGTCCCCATATTGACAAATGATTGATGGATACCCTGCAGAAACAGTATGCTACCTGGAAGTGTGCAACACAAATGTCTGCACTGCAGTACAAACTACCCAGAATCGATACACGTGTTCAAAACAGAAGGGCATACTGGGCATGCTCACACACACACTTAGAAAAATTAGGGCAATGGCAACCAACAACATACCGAAAGGTCATACAGGGCATTCTCACACACTTAAACAAATGAAGGCCATGTCTGCAAACAACAGTGGGCCAGACATATTTGGCATTTCCAGATGTTAGTACAGACACTCCTCAGTATACAGCACTCATGCTTTGCACACACACTGGATAGGAATACAGGCATATATCCAAGGACAACACACTATAATAAGCCAAACATAGACGTACACAGATGTGTGGAATAGAGTGACTCACAAGGGGCCATCCATTATGAAGCCTGTCCCACTCAGCACACAGCCAAATGGCTACAATCACATGAGGTTCGGATGTCACTCACATTTGACCTTAGTCACTGGTATCTGTCAGCATGATGGACTATGTGGTGCAAGTGCTAGCTGTGCAACATGACTGTACAAGGAAGTAGTCATCTAGCAGCTGTATACACATACCTGTGGAATATACCCTGCGTGTGCCCACATGTGGTGTGTCAACCTCTAGATGAATGGTTTATGGCCCATGCACACACACTGCCCTCCCCATAGCTGTACTATGACAAGCTTGCTGAGGTCATCCACTTTGAAATACACCCTTGCGAAAGGTGTAGGCTGGTAATCTCTGTGGTGCTTCCTATAACTGTGTACTGCTGTAGTGTGATAAACTAGTTAGGTAGGAGTTCTAATCCCAGACATGGCAACTGTGTGTGTGTGTGTGTGTGTGTGTGTGTGTGTGTGTGTGTGTGTGTGTGTGTGTCTGTGCAGAGAGCAATGCTTTTTAGGCTAGTCACACTCACTACAATTCAAATGCCATACTTTGTCAAGGCTGCTGATGTCATACACTGTGAAATACACCTTTTGGAAAGCTGCAGCCTAGTAATCTCTGTGGCATGTCCTATACCTGTGTACTGCTGTGGTGTAATAAACTAATTAGGTAGGAACTCTAATCCCAGACATGACAACTGTGTGTGTGTTTAGAGAGTAATGCTTTTTAGGTTAGTCAAACTCACCACAATACAATTGCCCTACTTTGTCAAGTCTGCTGATGTCATACACTGTGAAATACACTTTTTGGAAAGGTGTAGTCCAGTAATCTCAGTGGCATGCCCTATAATGGCATACTGCTGTAGTGTGATAAACTAGTTAGGTAGGAGTTCTAATCCCAGACATGGAATGTGTGTGTATGTCTCTGTCTGTGTAGAGAGCAATGCATTTTAGTCTAGCCACACTCACTACAATTCAAATGTCCTACTTTGGCAATCCTGCTGATGTCATTCATTGTGAAATACACCTCTGGGGAAAGAGTTCTCCAGTAATCCTTGTGGTGTGTCCTATAACAGCTTCATGCTGTAGTGTGAGATAGACCTCTGTTAGGTGTTCTATACCCACAAATGTTGGTTGTGGATGTTTTGTGTGTGTTTCAATGCCTGTGTAGGAAGCAATGCATTTTAGCATAGCCACACCTACTACAATTCAAATGCCCTACTTTGGCAATCCTGTTGATATCATTCATTGTGAGATACACCTTTTGGGAAGCAGTTCTACAGTAATCCCCATGGTGCATCCTATAACAGCTTTATGCTGTAGTGTGATATAGAACTCTGGTAGGGGTTATATTCCCGCACATGTCAGTTGTGGATGTTTTGTGTGTGTTTCAATGTTGTGTAGGGAGCAATGCATTTTAGCCTAGCCACACTAACTACAATTCAAATGGCCTACTTTGGCAATCCTGCTGATGTCATTCATTGTCAAATACACCTTTGGGGAAAGAGTTCTTTAGTAAACCCATGGTGCATTCTATAACAGCTTCATGCTGTAGTGTGATATAAAATTGTGGTGGGGTTCTATTCCTACACATGTCAATTGTGGATGTTTTGTGTGTGTTTCAATGTCTGTGTAGGGAGCAATGCATTTTAGCCTAGCGACACTCATTGCAATTTGAATGTCCTACTTTGGCAATCCTGCTGATGTCATCCAATGTGAAATCCACCTTTGGGGAAGGTGTACTCCAGTAATCTCCATGGTGCATACTATAACTGCATAGTGCTGTAGTGTAATAATCTAGTTAGGTAAGAGTTCTGTCCAGACATGACAGGTGTGTGTGGCTGTGTTTGTAACGTGTATCTTGTGTGGAGGTAGTTGTGAGTGTGTAACAACTGCGCCCAATGTGGAGCGGGTTTTGCAAATTTCTTATATGGTGGCCCTAGTACACAATGTCCACCATACAGGGATTACAGATGTGAAATGGCCAAGAGGCTGGGGTGAAAATCTATACCCATACATGTGACATTAAGGCCAGACAAACAAAGTTAGAAACCCTAGTATTACCCAGAGAACACTCTTAACCCATGTCTCATACACACACACACATTTGCCTAGGCAACACCCACTATGTTGGTAGTACACTGCATATTGCCCACTGATAGTAACTATGGAATGATTGCAGTGGGCTACAGAGGGCATGGCACCCTGTCCATCTGTCCAATAGGCACATACATGCAGACAGAGCACCTTCCCCATGTTCCCCACTGGACACCTGCAACACCTGTGGCACCATCAAATGTGACCCACAAAGGACATACCATGCCTGAAAACATGCCCTGTATGGACAGATGCCACTGACACCAGGGAATGCCATTAGTATGCTATCAATGTAGGTGCATGATGAACCTGCTGTCCATTACCAGTTCCCACCACATGAGGCCAGGACTGGCACATCTAATGATAATCTGTGTACACAACATGGACCAGACACCCCAGGTACAGTTCCACATGTCACTGTACATGCATGTGGGAGGTGTGCACATCCCAGACAATGTCCATGTCATGGACTAAGGAACACATGCATGGCAAGCAATGCACAGCATTGGCCACATGCAATAGTCACCCAGGTGACTGGATGGTGAATACAATATGCACCTGATTGGGAAAATCCAGAAACAACATCCCTGAGCCACAATGCAGACCATTGTCATGTGGCCTGATGCCAAGGTATACCTATCACCTAGCCTTGTATAGCCATCTGGCGCAGTCCACCACTACACACCAATGAAGCAATGCACCCATGCATGTCAGTATTGGCATTCTATGTGTGCATGTGTGTGTGTTGTATTTTGCGTATGATCAGATTTACACTCACTACAACCCCCATTGGTATACTGAAGCATGCTGTCTGATGTCAGACACCTCCCCATACCCTTTGCCCTTATAACCTCTGTATGACCCCTGTGGTGCATGTGATACCTGCACAGTAATGTGTTGTGGCAATCTCACTAGTGATGAGTTGTATTCCTGGCCCTGCCAAGTGTGTCAATGTGTGAGCGTCCCTGTGAGAGTGTTGCTGTGTTGGCACTGACACCTGTTCATGCGGACAGGCATGTGTACTACACCTACCGTATAGCTACCATATCCCTGTTGCAGATGTCACTCACCATCACATATATGTTCTGACAGCTCCTCAACATGTAGCCTATGTGGTGCATCCAATAACTGCATAGAAATGTGATAGTACTGTATAGTCATCAGGGGTTTGATACCCTTGCTGCTAGGTGTGTGACACAAACATGCTTAAGTTTTATTCTCCCACCCCTACCTGACTTGTCTTTGCCTCTGTCTGCCTCTCTCACTCCCTCTCTGGTGGATGTGGAGACCTATACCTGCTTTGCTTAGGCAGCAGCATGTGTATTTTAAGTGATGCTCATGATCAGCTGATGGCCTCTGCACACATTGCAGCCCTCCTTTAGCTGACTGCATGTGGAACAGCTGTGGTAACATTCCCATAGCCAATTGCATGGAAACACACTCCAATATCTAGCAACATCATGTTGGTGTTGGGCCATTTTATTCACTGTGAGCAGGAACTCGATCTTATGTTTGGCAAACAGCATCTCAGATGGATTGGGGATTTACGTCTAACAGCATGCACTGTGGAAACAGGGCAACACACAGGAGGGGGCTGCGCCTGACCTGACTACAGACTGTAAGTGCTGCTATACTGCATTTGGAGTAATGTTGGTTTAACAGGGTGTGTGTGGATATGGTTGTCCTACATGTTTTAATACCTGACATGTCAGTGCTATGTTTATGAGGAATCCCCATCTGTAGGGTCATCTGCAGACTGGGCAGTGTGTGGTGCCTTTGCTTTCATGTGTTACCCACACAGCATCTATCTGTGAACTGCAGAAGGTAGTGTGAGGATTGTAGTCTGTATATGGTGAAAGCCATGACAGTTACTGACTTCATATCTCTCATAGGACATATGTTGTAACAAACCCTGTTACAACAGTACATGTATGAGGTTATCACAGCAACATGTCATTATTGGCCTTGTGTATGTGCTTCCCGCACAACTCCGTCAACCTTTGTACATATGTCATGCATTAAGAGGTACATATGTGCTGCACACCATAATTAGTGACATCATATCTTATAACAAGCCAGTGAGATATCAGACTGCTACACATGTTATGTATAGTAGGGGTTATATTTGATGACATAACCTGGACATTCTGTGGTTGTGTGTACAGTACTGAGGTTTGTGTACTTATGGTGAATGTCGACAGTGTGTGTATTGTTAGTATGTACTTTGGCCTGTATACAGACTGTGGTAGATGTCATTGTTCTTTGTCCCATCCTATCTGATGTTACATGCTGCTCCACTCTATGTTACCATATTGGCTTACATGTTTGTAGGGCCATACACACACATGTCCTATATCACAGACAGGCATCGGACCACACTGTGTAGCAGCCCAGTATATGTAGGGTTAGTGTGTGAGTGGCACATATGAGGTTGGTGTTGAACAGATAGTCCATATACTGTAATATTATGCTAGCTTTCCATATGTAGCTGTGGCTGTGTTCACATTGGTTGTGGTTATGCACTTTCACACAGGTGCATCTTACCCTGTGCTGTGACATGCCTGTACAGCCTGCTATATATGCAGGTACATGTGCATTCCCCCCATAGGAAATGTAGGCCAGTGTTAACCCAGTCTGCCTGTAGCCTGCACAGTGCTTTGTTACATGCCTTGCAGCTTTGTGTACTTACCCAGTGTGATGTCATGTCCAGATACTTGCCAGATGCACTGCTGCTAGGCCTCCCTTAACAGTCATGTATGTCAGACAGAGCAGTGGGATGTTGTACAGATGTATGTCAACATCTAGTGGGTAGTATGTGGCCATGGCACCTCTGAACCAGCGGTTATTATGTGTCAGGACAGACAGTGGTGTGTGAATGCATAACCTATGGGGGCAAATGTATACCAGTTGTTACGTGTTATACCCATCTACATGGCAATTATTGATGTATACTTCTTTTCTTAAGAATTGGTTTTAAAGGAACAGAGGCATTAAGGCCAGGCAGTTTATCTGCCTGCAACTTTACAATCCACTTTGTCTCTGCAGTTTCAAGTCTATTATTAAAATCACCATGCCTTTTGTTAAAATATAGCAATTGCAACACTATAAAATCAAAACTATGATCAGTAAAAATAGAAACATGTTTGGCTAGAGCATTAAGTATATTTTTATGTCTAATGTCACCCATATGCTGAATAATTTAAGCATCCTAACAGTTTTCCCCACATAGAATGAAGTGCAACATTTACATCTGGCCAAGTATACAAGTCCATGGGACTTACAATCAGCATAGAAGTCAGGTTTAAATATAACATCATATACTGGATGCTGAAAAAACGACCCTAGTAGAAATGTGACAGCAGGCTTTGCAGCCCCTGCAAGGATAGGTGCTGTTCCACTCAGAAGACAAAACTGGTCTAACTATAGATCAATAACACAATTGTCTCTTCAGAGACAAATTGTTCTTAAAGACATAACTAGGTTTATCACCCACTATAGATTTTATCTTGCCGTCTGAGAGTAATATGGGCCAAAATTTATTAACTGTGCTGCAGACCGGCTGCAGATTATTACCATAAGTCAATGAAAGTCTAACTTTATGGCCAGTTGAATTATCATGGGGTAACTTGGACTCATATGAGTGCTTAAAAAAGGTTTGCCCTTGCTTGATCTCAAAGAAGCAACCTTACCATATGTAGCATTCAAATCCTGCTGCTTATAGCCCCTAGCCAAAAAAGCATTACTTAATAGATCCATAGCTTCAAAACATTCTATATCCTCAGTGTGTAAGTGAGACATTCTATGGTACTGACATTTGGTGATAGTGTTAAAAACATGCCTGGAATGCATGCTATTATGATGTAAAAAAGCATTCTTCCTATATGGTTTCCTATATAGGGAGGTCATAATAGCACCATCAAAAAGGTCAATGTCAGAGACAAAGTGGATTGTAAAGTTTCAGGCAGATAAACTGCCTTGCCTTAATGCCTATGTTCCTTTAAAACCGATGCTTAAGAAAAGAAGTATACATCAATAATTGATTGCTGTATTTTATTGCTGAATTGAAGCACATGTTTTAGTATTTAATGGGTTCTGTTGTTTATTCTGTGGATCTGATGAAGCACAACTCATGTGAAAGCACTTAGCCTGTGTAGTCTGTGTATAAAAGTTTTATACTTTATAGCCTTGGTGGATGCCTAGTTTGTTTGTATACAGACATATGTATGAGTATACATGTGTATGTACATGTAGACATATTTAGACCTATTATATGTATACGATCATATTCCTGTCATGAGTAAACGTCACGGTTGTGTATACCCTCCCACATGTATCTCAGCGCATGTATCTGCTATGTGCACATTATGATAAAACAACATATGTGATGCAACAGTCATATTAATAACAAGGACTACACAATTTAGGAACTACAGGCAAATGTTCAATACTACTCAATATGTGTATTGACAGCTATATTGGCAAAACAACAGCAGTCTTCACAGTAGTCATGGCATAGTGGTTAAGTGCTGTGACTTTAGTGTAAAGGGTCCTGGGTTCAAGACCTGCAATGGCTGTTTGTTTTGTTGCTGGGCAGAACAAGGTTGTCAGATACAGAGTGGTTAAGGCAGTTTTGAGCAGCTTTAAGTGCATTTGCATGGGTTTGCATGAAGCTAAGCAGTCCTAAGCTATGGATAAGCATACAGGCACTTACACAGTGTAGGCAGCGCTTATCAGTGTGCAAATCAGCTTAGCTGTTATATTGCAGCAATGTTAATAGTTGCTAAGCATAGCTTAGCCCTGGTAACCAGGACACACAACCCAGTCTGATAACCTGTAATAAGTGTATGTAATGCCATGTACAATACATGCATCTATGCGCTGTCATTATAGTAGCAAGGAGTGTAAGTGTCATGTGTGGGACACAGACATATATGAGGCCTGTACAGCACTGTTATCCATGTGAATGTGTTACATACGGGTGTAGTAGCCCAGGGAACATGCTGTCACACTGGCATGTAGTGTATCATGGCAGTACAACTGTTGACATTGCTAACCCAGGCAAGAGCAGAGTACTTAATATAGTACTGACAACAAGCCCACCTGTGGGCATGGCTGGACACAGAGGCCTCCCTGTTGTATCCCTGGTGTGTGAGCTGTGTCACAGTATATACCCCTTACTGGTAATAATCCATCATGTGTACCGTCTGTACAGCACATGTTAGTGATGGCATCTGACATGTAGTTATGGCATACATATTGTTGTCAGATGTCTGTCAACATACACATGCTACTGCATAGCTACTTGCCAAGCTGATGATTGTCAGTCCCTGTACATATGTGCAGATGGCAGGTATTCAACTGGGATATGTACAAGCAACCTAAGCTTGATTGACACTGACATGCCTGCCCAGCTGTGTAAGAAGTGGCAGATATAGAAGATGTCACCCTGTATGCACCACATGCCACAGGTACCTCCACTACACTAACACATTCAACAGAAAATGCTTGGGTACAGGTCTCCATCCCAGACACTAACCATGTGTTGTAAAGCATGTTGCATACATGTCATCTTGACCACCTCAATGGCCATGTGCAGGAGCACCTGGGGGATTGGTTGATGCATGTCATTCTCACCCTGAAGGTCATGACAGTAGTGCCTGTTGGTTGATTGCACTCTGCCACTTGGCAGGTGGCAGGATAACACTGTACACACAACCCCTACACAACCCATCTCCCCTTGGACAATAGCTAGATACACAGCTATGACCACCTGCAGGGATGCACCCCTGTACTGACACATGTGTACATGTGCATGACTGAGTATAGCAGTGTCTGTGTGTTAGCACAACTGTACATGGGAATTCCATGAAGGCCTTCACAACCAATGCAACACCCATTGTCATAGTCAGTTGTGACTGCTGCTGATGTATGGGACATTACATGTACCCTGTTAAGCTCCCCCATACTGGCTATATGAGCCTTGCAGTACCAGCACAACAGTGTTTTACAAATGGGGTGATAGGAATGGTATACCCATTGTTCTGGCATGTGTGTAGTTGTGCATGTCCGTATATCTGTAGGGCAAAGGCCACATGCTCCTATTACAATACCCATTGCCACACAGTAGTACAGATAGTGTTGTTGCTGCTCATAGGTGAGGCATGACAATGCAACACCCTACTATGTGTGTGGCATGTGCATGAGATGCATATCCCTGTAGTACCAATGTTGGGGTATACTATGGGTTGTATCGCAGTCGCAGCAAATGAGTGATGGTGGGTATGGCAAAGTGTCATCATGGGTTTCAGGGAGTACAATATCCAGTGGAGGATGTGGGTGCTGTGTACACTATTACACCAAGGTACACCCAGTATATGTCCATTTACCACTTTACGGTTACCACTGTCACCATAAATCATACAGGTAACTGTTACCACAATCCAAGCCAGTTATGTATGTGATGTGTGCAGCCCACCTGTAACACACTGGAGACATGGTGAAGTTAGTTAGCAGCGACAGGCCCTGGTATCTCAGATGGGTGTCTTGCTGTTATGTGTCTATAAATGTGTATATGACGGTTTGTCACACTACGTATTGTCCAAATGCACCCATTACATCCCCATTAGTATACTGTACATGTCGGGGGATGTTCTGCATGTACCATGTAACCTGGGACACACCTCACCCTAAACGCTGTGCAGTGTGTGCAATGTAAGCCATGCACTTCAGTATCATGACATAGCTAGGTAGGGATCAAGTCCCAGTGTTGCCAAGTAACAGTGTGCATGCATGTGGATGGGTCTACATCAGTTTTCAGGGTATACACACCTCAGCAGGTTACCTGTCCATGTGGCACAGGCAATAACCGGTTTAGTAACCTGTGAAATGTGTTCGACTGTACCCCAGATATGTCACAGCCATGGTGTCACCACAGTGACATACGCCATTATGGAATATGACTGCAGACCAACCTTGTGCTGACACATGTACACCTACAACACAAATGGATAACATTGTAGAGACCACAACCAACCAGTGTTACTAACAGCTATAAAGCATCATTGCTGGATGGCTACACTACCTGCCAAATATGCCTTACACTCTAATCCCTACAACATGTTACACTACAGTACTGTGGTACACCGTTGCACAGTCACCGTGTGCATCAGAACCATATCAGCCTGTATCTGCATTGATGGTATGGATGACAGGGATGTGGCACAGGTATCATCATATGCACAGGATGTGATGTTGGTTTGCCAGAGGCCAAGGGTGGGCCATACATTTGACACCATGTGTCTGGGTGAGAGGTGTACTGTTGGGAGCTGGGTGAGATGATGTGGTGTGTGTAAGCATGGGGTTGCCCTAGGTGTGTTTGCATAGTGTGTGGGTTTGCATGCACACAGTTCTTCCATGTGGCTGCCCTACACAGGTGTTTATGGCCAGTTGCAGACCATACCTGGCAGGGTGTGCAGTTTACAGCCTCTGGCCAGGGACAAGTGGACTGTGCCTGCCAGGGGTTCCATGGGCACATCCAGGTACAGGCCTTGATGTGCTACTCTCACCTGATGATGAAATTTGTCTGCTGGTACCAGCACACCCCCCACACTGCCAGGGCTGATACTGCCACTACGGGAGCCCCTTGGTGTCCTAGCACATCCATGTAAACTACCAGCTGTTGGCATTGCTGGCCTACATCCACGCAGCCATCGCCACACTCCCACCACACATTCAAGCACGGACAGACCACGGTCAATGAGAGCCATATCTCACCAGACCATCTATACATAAACTCAGTTAATCCACGGATGCCACCAGCCAGTTCATGGGTGTTGTCATTTGAAGATGTGAGAGCAGCTCTCTGCAGCCTCAGGCCCTGTCTGTGGAAATGTTCTGCATGTGCCTGTGCCGCCATGTCAGTCTGAAACATGCTTCTGCTGGTACCAGCTATGTCACCTCTGCCAGGGGGATGATGTCCAACTGCCCTACCACGAGCACACTGGGACATCTGCCTATGTGGTGGCCTGCCGGACATCTGGCTATGCCTGCATGACTGGACACAGTAGGCATGGTTACCACACTTTTCTGTGCACTGTCACCGAACGCCAGCTCTCCCTCCTGTATGGCCACTGGTGATGGGGTGTGTATAGGCACTGAAACTGTGTGTGGGGGTGGGGTGGCTAAAAGGGGGATGTCAAATGTTGGTGCAGTGTCGGGCCCTGACAACCCCACCTGGGCCTCAACATTAATATCATCATCTTCAGTGTCTGTATGGACACCAACATCAGATTGCATGCAGGAGGGAACCTGTGAGGGAAAACAATAAACACACTTTAAAAACTGTACAGCATTGCCTAACAGTATACACACACACACACACACACACACACACACACACACACACACACACACACACACACACACACACACACACACACATCTCCATAATACCTAACTGTCCATGGCTTTACAGACAGTCCCACGTATATGTCCATGTGTTTCCCCATCCTGCATCACACTTGTTAACATACACACATTAACACCACTCATTGACATCTCAGTCCTCTAAATGCTCACACAAGCGGCCACGACACAAGGCCTGTTACTACTTTACCTGCCTGACCTGTGTGTAGTGGTTTTACATGGCCTCACTGCTGTTAATCGGTAAGCTCCCTCTGTATGTCCAAAATGTGCATGGCCCTTATATGTATGGGCTATTATGTTGTATCCATAATATCGCTCACTGGTGTGTCATGTGTATGTAATGCTCAGTTCATGCCAGATATGCTGCTCCTTCAGCCTATCATGCAACAACTGTAATATTTGGATACACTCCCCTGGTTTTGACTAGCACTTCCCCATGCATCTGTAGAGCTGCATATGTGGGTTGTAGGTGACCTCTCTGCTGTCTGCGATATTAAGGGTGTACCTGATGTCTACCTTCTACCTACCCTCTGGATGCCTGTTCCATGCTACAGACCATATTATACTATTTGCTGTCCTGTGAGTATACACATGACAGGTATTCCTGGTGTGTAATGTGGCTGTCCATGTCCATGTACTGCATGGTCCCAAAGAGAGGAACAACCATATGAACACCCCACAATCACACATGTACACACATGGCCACTCACACAAACACACACATGCACACACACATCCTACATGCATCTACCTACCTCCATTTCACCAGAGTGACCCTGCAGGCAAACTAACTAGCCACCAAGATGCACACACACACACACACACACACACACACACACACACACACACACACACACACACACATACAGGTGAGGTTGCACAATGATAGTACACACAGTCCTCCTATTACCCATCTGCCAGCATGCTGAACATATGGTACAGAACAGCATGCAGTTCAGCTATAGTCAATCCATGCTAGCAACAGTATGCATGTATTTGTTGAATGTGCTGTGACACTAGGTGATGCCCCTTCCCCTGGATACCACTGCACTCATGTACACAGTATTGCTGTGCACCTGTTCTGCACCCTGCCATGTACTGTGCACCACAACTCACAGGTGTACAACCCATTGTGGAATGTGTAGTACTGTGTCAGTTATTTCAGCTTTACTTCTCATGTTTTTCAGCAACACTTACCTGGGATGATATGTAGACAGTTGTCATTGGTGAATGCCTAATGCCCTGACTTACAGCTGTCAACATCAACAGACCATGTATGACCACTCCAATACTCTTCCACTGACAACCATCAGAGCATACTGTGGCTATGGGGGGGTGCACTCACCTTTATTGATTTGACGCACACATCCTTGATCTGCCATGGAACCACATCACTGCATATCTTAGCAGTACACAAGCCCGATATGTGACAGATGTCCTATACTTTCACATGCAGTGTCTACAGACTGTGTTATGTGTGCGACTGCTGACCACATTGCATACACACTGTGTGGGCATATGTATGCACACCCTTATCATAATGGTTTATTGCACCTCTTATGTGTACTACAGCAGTCACTGCTCCTGGCAGGGGTATACCAGCGTGGGTCATCTGCATTTGCCAGTGTATGTTCAGTCTGCCCTACACATGTCCCTCTATTCTGCATGATTGCAAGGTCTACTCATGTGCACATCCCATGGTGTTCACACACTGCCATCACTATTGCTGTGTGGGTAGGTTTATGGCTGCCACAGGTCCTGAACCTGACTATGTGCAGTTAGAGCCATTGCTATCATCCTTAGGATCCCTGCTGCAGTGCACTGGTGTGTCATGCTGAAACCTTTCCTCCTTCAGCCTTTATGCAGATGCATGACAAGTAAGCCCTACACGTGTGTCACTTTGCAGTGTCCCATACACTGAACACCACATGTTTCAGCCTAGACCCAGCTGATAACGTGGACTACTGTAATGCCTTATGCCATAGTGTATCTCTGCAGCAGATGACATTGTCCTACAGGTATGTACTCTGGTGTTGCACTGTATATTAGTGTTGTTCCAAACATGTTCCTACTGTAGGCCATGTCGACCACCAGCATGTTACTTCCTGTGGACAAATTCTGCAATGACAGGCTCTCAGATGCGCAAAAGCCTGCATGGAGTGCAAGATGAGTGCAGTAGCTCACGCAGGCAATATGTCTGCCGTGCGATCCAGGAACAGTCGGCTGGGGTGTGCACAAGAGCTCCAGCACTAATCTTGCACGGACTAAGCCCTGGTATGCAAATCACCTCATTTGCTGGAGAAATCAATGCAAATGAGGTGATATTGCAATCCAGGAAGCTTGCAATAGTCCATGCAAGACAAGTGCAATCTGCAGTAATGTACTCGGTTAGTAACCAAGTATATTTCTGCAAATTCCAAAACGGAGTTATGATAGCTCCAAATAAAGTCTGCATTATATTGAGGAAGCATGCCAAGTGCCAAGTAGAAGACCATTGGCATTGCAAACTGTTTAAAAAATAAATAAAACAACTTTTTTTTTTTTTTTGTCGATCTCAGCTGTTTAAGCAAAGGGCAGCAGCGTGCAAACGGGATCAAAGGGAAATAAGAAAATAAACTGAAAATGAGCATTCTAACAAAAATCAGTATTCTGCCATGCAAGTCAATGGCAGGCAAAAGACAACTAAAGGGGGGGCTCAGTGTGGGACATGTAACTATGCATTAGTAGACAATCCTATGCAAATGAGGGAAAGGTTAGTGAATCCCAGATTTTCCCAGGGTGTGAGGCAGGTCCCAAGAGTGTAAGAGTATAAATAGCTGGGTGCAAGACTAGGATATAGGTGACATCATGGGAGAGTGTGTAAGGCATACTGCAAGTGGATTGGAGACCTGTGACTCAAGATTGCTCCTAGGTTAACACAGCTAAGCTAGGGGTGTGTCTAAACCTGCCTAGCACACTTTACAAAGTGTAAGCGAGTGTGCGTGCTGCTCACCAGTTTTACAGGAAGAAAAAGGAAGTTAAACCAGGAAAAAGCAGCTCTGTGCACATAGGAGCACTCTGTTTGCGCGGCGTGCACATGGGCCTAAACAGGGAGGCAATGGGAAGGGAAAACAGCAGTAGGAAGGTAATCAAGGAGAACTAGCTTAGCTGACTGATAAAATGTATCAGAATCATCCAATTACACAGACAGCAGACCAGCCGAGCCCAGCACACCACTATAAACTATGCAAACACCTTTCCCACTTGTTTTCCCCAAAAACTCTGCACCACCGGTGTATACAGATGGGGAAATTTTGCAAAACAAAAGCAACAGAAAAAATGTTAGGGGCTGCTTTTGCTATCATAAACCAGCATATGCAAGAGGCTGAGGGTGGTCAGGATGTGAATGCTGCTGAGCAACCCACAGTGAGGAGACGGAGAAGGGTGTATAGACACAGGGTAACTTACCAAGGGCTACATGAGCTGGAGATAGTGGAGCACTATAGGGTGGACAGGGACCTCCTACAGCAAACTGTTGCTCTGTGCCGGCCATGCCTCACACACAGAACTAACAGAGGGGAACCCATCCCAGTGGATACCAAGGTATGTGTAGGACTAGGAATACTAGCTACAGGTACCTCCCAAAGGCCAACCAGGGATATGATGGGGATTTCACAGGCATCAGAATCCAGGGTATTCCACCAGTTCCTGGATGCCATGTCAGCACATGTCAGAGAGCATGTATATTTTCCCATCACCCGTGAGGCATTGGTCAGCAATATGCATCTCTTCCACCAAATAGCAGAATACCCTAAGGTAGTGTGTGCAATAGACTGCATGCACATACGCATTAAAGCACCACCAGGTGAGCAGGGTAGGGTCTACATCAACCGCAAGGGCTTTCCCTCCATCAACCGCCAGGTTGTGTGTGATGCCCAGGGCATAATAATGAATGTGTGTGCTGGCTGCTCTGGAAGATACCACGATTTCCACATCTAGCATCTGACGCAGCTGTATCAGACATTTGCCAATGGGGACATCCCACACGATCACCTATTCAGGGATGCTGGACACACACTGGAGCCATGGCTGATGACACCCATCAGAAATGCACACACGCCCGAACAAGAACTCCATAATGATGCACACACACAAACACGAATCATAATAGAGCATGTGTTTGGGATGCTCAAGTCATGGTTGTGGTGCCTGGACACATCTGGTGGAGCCTTGTAGTACTCACCAACTACATGTACCTAAATTGTCCTTTTGTGTGCCATGCTACACAATATAATCCTTTGGAAACAGCTGCAGCAGGAACAGCATGGGGTAGGGCCACACAGCCACCACCAGTGCCAAGGCTTGCACAGGCGCAAAGTGACTCAGAGGAGGAACAACCTGAGCCTGCCCCAGTTGGCAGAAGGAGGTGTGCCCAGTATGCCCTCCCCTTGGCAAAGATGCAATACATAGCACGTGCACTGACACAATAGGGACCCAGGGAATGACACCTCTCTCTGACTTGCACATACAGTAAAAGGGATGCCAAACATGACAATACCTGTGATCAACCATGTATAGGAAGTGTACTATGTGCATCACCACCCTCAATACTGGGACATCCACAAGGTAAGTGACTCATACATGCCAGTCGAGGGGGGCACATACCCAACAACAGTCACAGCCAGCAGGATAGGTGTAGACAAACACAAACAAATGCTGTACTATGGCCTCTGAATGAGCCCTATGGGTAACCCCTACCTCAGCCCTACACAGACAGACTACAGCAGGCCAGCCAGTCAGATGTCAGTTGTGAAGGCTAGGAAGTCAAAACTAATATGTAGGTAGTGAAAGCTACGATCTGTAGTACACTGGTATACCTCTAGCCAGCACGATAGGTTAGACTACAGACTAAAATGGTGTACCTGCCATACCAGTACAGTACAGCAACTGTGTAAAAGTGTAAGGTGTGCCCCACCATCCTATGTACACTTATAGTAACAGTCAGGTGTGCGCCCCCACCCCTGTGTAGAAATGTAGAAACAGTTTGGTGTCCCCCTCCCGCTAAGCAGAAATGTAGCAACAGTCAATGCCAAATTACTAATATATACCCTGCAGACACAGCATGCTACCTGTTGGCGTACAACACAAAGGTCAGCACCGCAGCACAAATCACCTGGACTTGATCCACACATGCAATATAGATGGCCATACTGGGCATACTCACACACTTAGAGGAATGAAGGCAATGACAGTCGACAACATACTGAAAGCCCACACTGGGCATGCTCACACGCTTAAACACAAGAAGGCCATGTCAGCAAACAACAGTGGGCCAGACATATCTGGCAGTTGCAGTTCTCAGTGCAGACACATGTCAGTATGCACCACTCCTGCCTTGCACACTCAGTGGATAGGAATACAGACAGATATGTAAGGACAACACACTGACCATGGCAAGGAGCCATCTGGGCCTGTCACACCCAGCACACCGCCAATGGGCCCCAAACACTTGAGTTGCAGGTGTCACTCACTGCAGATACTAGCCACCAGTATCTGTTAGCATGACGGCGTGTTGCACGTGCCAGCTGTGCAACATGACTACAAGGAAGTTGTCACCTAGTAGCTGTATACACTTACCTGTGGCATATGACCCTGTGTGTGCCCGCATGTGGCATGTCAACCCCTACATGAATGGGTAACGGCCCATGCACACACCACCGTCCTCATAGCAGTATCATGACAATCCTGCTGAGGTCATCCACTGTGAAATACACCTTTGAGGGAGCTGTAGCTCAGTAATCCCCATGGCGCGTCCCATAACTGTGTACTGCTGTACTGATAAACCAATTAGGTATTAGTCCTAACCCCACACTTGGCAACTGTGTGAGTGTGTGTATGTGTGCGTATCTCGGTCTCTGCCTGTGTAGAGAGAAATGCTTTCTAGGCTACTCACACTCAGTACAGTTCATATACACAACATTGGCAAGGCTGCAGATGTCACGCACCTAGAAATACACCTCTGGGGAAATCATAACCCAGTAATCTCAGTAGTGTGCCTTGTAACTGCATACTGCTGTAGTGTGATAAAGTAGTGAGGTAGGGGTTCTAACTCCAGACCTGGCAACTGTGTGTGTGTTGGTGTGTGAATCTGTGTGTGTCTGACTGAGTAGAGAGCAATGCTTTTTAGGCCACTCACACCCGGTACAATACACATACTCAACTTTGGCAAGGCTGCTGATGTCACTCACCTAGAAATACACCTCTGGGAAAATCATAGCCCAATAATCTCCATAGCGTGTCTTATAACTGTGTACTGCTGCAGTGTGCTAAAGTATTGAGGTAGGTGTTCTAACCCCAGACCTGACAACTGTGTGTGTGTGTTGGTGTGTGAATCTGTGTGTGTCTGACTGAGTAGAGAGCAATGCTTTTTAGGCCACTCACACCCGGTACAATACACATACTCAACTTTGGCAAGGCTGCTGATGTCACTCACCTAGAAATACACCTCTGGGGCAATCATAACCCAGTAATCTCCATAGCAACTGTGTACTGCTGTAGTGTGATAAAAATAGTGAGGTAGGTGTTCTAACCCCAGACTTGGCAACTGTGTGTGTTGGTGTGTGAATCTGTGTGTGTCTGACTGAGTGGGGAACAATGCTTTTTAGGCCACTCACACCCCATACAATACACATACTCGACTTTGGCAAGACTGCTGATGTCACACACCTAGAAACTCACCTGTGGGAAAGTCATAGCCCAGTAATCTCTGCCTGTAACTGCATACTGCTGTAGTGTGATTTAGAACTGTGGTAGGGTTCCATCTCCACCCATGGCAGTTCTGAAGTTGTGTGTGTGTTGCAATGTATGTGTATGGAGAAATGCATCATAGGCTACTCACTCACACTACATTTTAAATACCCTACATTGCCAATCCTGCTGATGTCATTCATTGTGAAGTAAAACTTTGGGGAGAAAGTTCTTCAGTAATCCCTGTGGTGTGTCCCATAACAGCAACATGCTGTACTGTAATATGGACCTTGATCAGGGGTTCTATACCCACTCATGTCAGTTGTGGATGTTTTGTGTGTGTCTCACTGTCTGTGTAGGAGCAATGCATTTTAGGCTAGTCACTTGCAATATATTTGAAATGCCCTACTTTGGTAAGCCCACTGATGTCATTCACTGTGAAATACACCTTTGGGGAAATAGTACTCCAATAATGTCCATGGCATGTACTATAACTGCGTAGTGCTGTAGTTATGTAGGGGTTCTACTCCCAGACATGACAGGTGTGTGTGTGTGTGTGTGTGTGTGTGTGTGTGTGTGTGTGTGTGTGTGTGTGTGTGTGTGTGTGTGTGTGTGTGTGTGTGTGTGTGTAACTGGTATCCTGTGTAGTGGTGAGTGTGTGTCAACTGTGGGCATTGTGGAGGGGGTTTTGCTACTTTATTTTATGGCGGCCCTACTATATATCACAATGTCAACATACAGGGATAACAGTTGTAAATTAGCTGTGAGGCTGGGGTGCAAAGCCATACTCATACATGTGGCATCAAGGCCAGACAATCTAAGTTAGCAACCCCACTATTACCCAGAGCACACACTCAGCCCATGTGTCATATGAACACACATGCCTAGGCAGCAGCCAATATGTGGAAAGTACACTGCATACTGGCCACTGATAGTAGCTATGCAGTGATAGCAGTGGGCTACACAGGGCATGTCACCCTGCCCATCTGTCCAATATTCACATACATGCAGACAGTGCACCTCTACCATGTTCCCCAATGGACACCTGCACCACCTGTTTTGCCTTCACATGTGACTCACAATGGACATACCATGCCTGACAACATGTCCTGTATGGACAGATAACACTGACATCAGGGAATGCTGTTGGCATGCCATTAATGTAGGTGAAGGGTAAACCTGCTGCCCAGTACCAGTTCCTGCCACAGGTGAGCAAGACTGGCACATCTGATAATAATCTGTGTTCACAACATGGGCCAGACACCCCAGGTACAGTTCCACATGTCACTGTACATGCATGTGGGAGGTGTGCACATCCCAGACACCATCCATGTCATGGACTAAGGAAAACATACATGGTATGTGATGTACAGCATTGGCCACAAACAACAGTCACCCAGGTGACTGGACGGGGGATGCAATACCCACCTATGTGGGTAAATGCAGTAACTACAGGCCTGAGCCACAAGGCAGACCATTGTCATGTGGCCTGATGCCAAGGTATACACATCGCCTACCCTTGTAAAGCCTGCTGGCACAGTTGACCACCACACACCCGTGTAGACATGCACCCATGCATGTCAAAACTTGCACCATGTGTGTTCATGTGTATGTGTTTTATGGTGTGTATGTCCACATCCACACTCACAACAACCCCCCAGGGCATACTGAAGCATGCTGTCTGATGTCTGACATCTCCTCATACTCTTTGCCCATACGGCCTCTGTATGACCCATGTGGTGCATGTGATACCTGCACATTGATGTGTTGTGGCAACCCACTAGTGATGAGTTGCACTCCTGGCCTTGTCATTGTGTGTGCATCCCTGTGTGAGTGTGCCTGTGTTGATGCTGGCACCTGCTCATGCAGAAAAGCACATGTAAGACACCTACCATAAATCTACTGTATCCCTGTTACAGATGTCACTTACCCTCACATATATGTTCTGAGTGCTCCACATCAGGTAACCCATGTGGTGCATCCAATAACTGCATCAAACAGTGATAGCATTACGTAGTTGTTGGGGGTTTGATACCCTGTGCTGGCAGGTGTGTGACACAAACATGCTTCAGTTTTACACTCCCACCCCTGCCTGACTATCCTGTAACACCAGCACCTTGCTTAGTGTATGGCAACAGTGTTCCACATATATGCCTGTGTTCCAGCCTCTGTTTCCCATTTACATACCAAGCTTTGCACATTTGTCATGCTGTTGGGGGTTGTTCTGTAGTGGACTGTGAGTATATCACACTGCCATTGCTGCCATTAGTCCACTACTGTTGTATCCCCCACACATACAGTGGGGCTGGGGCCATATATGTGTGGGCATCACCTACACAACACATGTGCACACTTATGCACTGCAGAGGCCAGTGTATGTAACAGTGGTATATGGTCTTGTATTACTGAGTCCAGGTAGGGAGCACCATAAATGACCTAGGCTGTTACAAATGTGGGGTATCAGGGGTGAGCTGCCACAAGGTATGTGGATGTACAGTACCATATACTCCACCTATATTGCAACTACTAACATGACTTTGGGTACTGCAAGCCTACTGCCTTCTGCAATACAGACTGTTCTGTGCGTTATGCCTTGTTATGTTTTGGGCACAACCCATTTGATCACAAAATGTCTTTACCTGTTACGGAGATTGTACAGAGTGTGGATAGAGGCTGCTGAGCTACACACCTGGAGTACATACTGTTGATTGTGTGGTACCCTGTGGCCCAGTCTGTAGGTACTACTGTACATTCTGAAGGGCTTGGCTTGGACTGCAACAGTTGTGAACCTTTCCAGACTACTGTATAAGTGTAACTGTTTCACAGCTGCAGTACTCCATTTATATGGTTGTCAGTGTTTGAACAGCTATATGATATGGCATATAGGACTGTTATGGTACACAGTTAACAGGGTCCCATTTCTGCAAACCTATGTGTGGTGTCTTTACTATGACCTTTCTATGGGTATATGTTGCAGGCAATGATTGACATTTGTATGTTTAGCCCATACAGTGTCCAGTTGTTCAGGTGTTAACTGTAGGCATACTGGCTGTTCCATATATTGTGCACCTCCTACATACGTATCTGACTGCATATATAACTGTGTGTGTATGTGTAGTCACATATCTATCTGTCTATCTATATATATATATATATATATATATATATATATATATATATATATGCATATCTGTATCAGTATATATGTGCATGTGTATCTGTATCCTGGGGACATTGACGGCTTCCACATATTACATGTCCTGTGGGAGACGGACTGTATTTAGTAGTGTATTGCAGGGTGCAGGTGTTTGGCTGTGGGGGGATGCCTATTCATACATGACATACAGTGTGTGTGGGGCCTCTCAGCCCCATTAACGGTACATGTGGACATTGGTGTATTTGTTAATCTGCAATTGCTATCTACAGATGTATGGCCATATATACCTATATAGATATATTTATCTGCTAACAGATATATAGGTATATGTGCATAGATAGCAACATATATGTATATAGAGGTAGTAAAACAACATTATATATATATATATATATATATATATATACATATATATATATATATGAATACATGTGTATCTATACATATATGTGTATGTTGTATCTGTTAAGGTTGTACTATAGTTACACACGCAGACATCTAGATGTTGGTATACATTCTTTGCACTGTTACATGACAGGACTGACTGATATGTTTCTAAAACATTGAATATTTGTGTACCTGTCATGGCTCAGTGATACATCAGGTGCGCAGGGCCCTTGGTTTGAGCCTTGCCAGAGTTGTTTAATTTCTTGCTGGCCAGAACATGGCCCATTGGATAGAGAGTGAATAAGACACCGGAAAGCAGTTGTAAGCAGGTTTGTGTGTTCTGCCTAGCAAAAAAATAAACAGATCCTGCAAGGATCGTAACCAGAACCCTGCACATCATACACAAAGTGATTTAGCACTAAGCCATGGCAAATATGCATAATTGTGATGTTTCCACATACATATCATCCAGCCCAGGTATGCAACACTACAAGGAATGTATTCCACCATGCAGATGTATTTGTGTGTGTGTGTGTGTGTGTGTGTGTATCTATCTATATATATATATATATATATATATATATATATATATATATATCTATATATATATATATATATATGGATATAACATATCTATATATGTAGATATAGGTATAGACATATCTATATACATATATAAGATATATATATATATATATATATATATATATATATATATATATATATATATATATATTGATATATATCAGCCAATACATACAGATATATATAGATACGCATACAGCCAACGATATATATGTATATATCCACATGTCCACATATAGAGAGCACTAGGAATGCATATTCATTTTAAGGGGATCCAGTATCTGTCTGCCTGGGATGACATGATCGACAAACCACGATGCTTTGCCAGAGATGGCCTGCACCTGTCGCCCCTGGGATTCTGGATACTGGCTAAGGCTCTAGCCACTCCTATAGTGCCTTTTTTAGGCAAGGTTCAAATGACAAATTCACCACCATTACAGTTACAAGCAAGAAGAATCTGAGGGTATTGCTACTCAATGCTAGAAGTCTAAACCTCAAAATGCATTCACTCGAGGCACTCCTTAAAATGGAGAACATCAACATCTGTGCAGTGACAGAGAACTGGTTCAAGGCTCCAAAGAGTACCCCTGCATTACCAGGCTATAATTCATACCACACCTTTCAGCCACCTAACCTGGACTGAAACACTAAAAGTGGAGGCTTGTCCATATTCATTAAGGATATCCACACCTCCATCCTAGTTGCTCAGCATAATGCATCCGAGATTATCCAAGTGCAACTAATTCTGGGCAAGACTGCAATCCAAATTGTAGCTTGCTACAGATCCCCCACCATGCCCCAGGATTCCCACTCCTCATTTCTTGATACACTGGAAAATATTAGGGCACAACCTAACACCTTAATAATGGGCGATTTCAACTACCCCACCATTAAATGGGAAAACTACTCATGTACCAACTCTTGTGCTCAACGTTTTCTGGAATTCATAAATTCCAATGCCTTGGATCAACTTATCCACACCCCCACCAGGGGCAGCAATATCCTAGACCTGGTTATTACCAACATGGGCAACCGGTGCTCCACACCAGAGGTCAATTCCTCATTGGTCAGATCCGACCACAAGTTAATCACCCTAGACATCCACATCCCACCCCCACCCCCATTAGGGAAACCACAGTAAAAAATGTCTCCAAAGCCAAACTCACGCTTCTTAAGACAGAAGTGGCAAACTTCACAACACCCATGCTGACAGACAATAGAAGTATGACTGCTGAATCCTACACAAATGCACTTTATTAACACTTACACAAGTGCATGGATTGTGTAATCCCTAACAGAACCAAAATGCTATCTTCCAAAAAAGGAAGCCAATCTGGTGGTCCCCTGCCATAAACAAACTCTACAACAGAAGAAAGAAGCTGTTGCAAAAAAAAAGAGTAAAATCCCATGATTGGAGAAACTCCCTGGTCTGCCTCAGTAAGAATCTGAGATCCCTCATAAAATCCTCCAAAGCTAGTTACGAAAACAAAATCGCCACTGACTCTAAAGACAACCATGAAGCATTATATAGCTATGTCAAGAATCTCAATGGCAACACTCAGATCTGCTCTGAGTTACAGCACAATGACACTAAATATACAGAACCAACTGATATTGCCAACATCCTGGCAGATAGGTTCAGTGCTAACTTTACCCCCCCTGTCAGCGACCTAAAGGGCTCATCTCTATACCAGAAGAATGCAAAGTTCCTGTAATCATGGCTGCACTGGTAAAAAACATACTCTCCAAAGCCAAGAACACAGCATCCATGGGACCTGATAACATCCCAGGCTGTGTTCTACATGAACTACAGAACGAACTGGCACCTCACATAAGTACCATGTTCAATCATAGCCTCACCTCAGGCTATGTGCCCACTGAATGGTGCACAGCGATGGTTATCCTACTCCACAAAGGGGAGCCCCCATGGACCTCAAAAACTACCGCCCCATTAGCCTGATGAGCCTGTTCTGCAAGGCTATGGAACGTATCATCATGGAACTTAGAAAGAATGACATTGGTAATCGCCAAACTCAGGACCCCACCCAGTTCGAGTCTCTAAAAGGCAGATCATGTCTCCTAAACCTGATAGACTTCTTTGAAGCAGTCACCAAAACTGTAGATGAGGGTAAGGTGGCTCACACAGCCTATCTAGATCTCGCCAAGGCTTTCAACACCACCCTCTCTGGAATTATAGATAAACTCACAAAACCAGGTATAAATCCCTATGTCACAAGATGGGTTGTGAACTGGCACACTGACAAAACCCACACTGTGAAAGTAGCAGACTCCAAATCCAACTTCAGACTAGTGACAAGTGGAGTACCACAGGGTTCCATCCTTGAAGGCTGTTGGTGGCCGAGGCACTAGAGAGAATACATCATTTTACTGCTTGATTCCTGTTTTTCGTTTTGTGGTGAAGCATTTTGTGCATTGATGCCTTTTTGCCTTGGTGCCTTTTGTGTTGTATTCTTATTTGATGGTGAGTGATCCTTCGGTTGATTTACCACGTATTTTTAGAGAGGAGAACTTGGGTTCCTCTCAATGGACTATGGATGATTTTTTAAGTTTTATGGTGGAACGAGACAAAGATCGCACTGAGCATACCAACAGACCTGACAGAACTATACGCATTGAGCGCACAGAGAGACCTGATAGAACTACAGGCAATAATGAAAATTCTGCTTCTTTCATTTGGGAACGTTTTTTGGTGGAAACACACAGTCGGCGTGTTATTAATCCTTTTGCCAATGTTGGCAAACGTTCAGCGGACTATCCCACAGAGGTAAAAACTTTGATATCTAAGTTAAATAATCTGATGAACAAAGAAATGACAACACATTATAACTATATTAGTTTGCAGAGGTAATCTTGATTTAGATATCATACCTCGTGTTCTTAGAGCTATTAAGTTTCCGTCTGAACCGTTTGACATGCCAAGCTCTAATGATAGAACTTTTAAACATTTTGTTCTAGAGAATGGTTGAATATTCTCATTGAAAGGGACATGCAGAAACTTTCTCACATAAAAACTGACATTGCTAATATTTGTTCCAATTTAGTGACTGTCTTGGATAGAAGTTGCTTTGAGTACTGTTTGTTGGATATTAGAGATAAGGTGGATATTTATGAGAAAAAGGTGCTTGATTACAAAATGTATAAGATTCAAAGAGACCTTCGAGACTTTGAAAAAGGTGATGCTTTTTTTAGAGTATCCAATCAAAATGTTTGTTCAACAGTACGTAATCAGGAAATGAATGGGAAGGCTAAGGCTAGGCTTGTCAGCAATACTAGTGTTGATACCCCTTCCAAAACTGTAGATAGGCAATTTAATGTAGATACTAACAATTTTTCACCTTTGCCTTCACCAAATAATGAACATTATTTCCATGATAATTTTCATCAACATGGAGAATACAATTGACAACAGAAGAGAGGTTATCCTGAACAGGAACAATATAGAGGGGGACAACAACTTCAATGGCGAAATAATAAAAGAACAAAATGGTATTAATAATGTTCTCAATTTATCTGGTTGTACTATTGAAGATGATGTTTTTTCTGTTTTGAATTTTGGTCTAAAGTTTGTACCAATGGTGATACCGAAGCTCTATGAATGTAAAATTGAGCTATTTAAAGTAATTAGAAAAATGCATTTATGGCATTTTTTTGAAAATTGTGCTAGCTCTGATGTTACTAATAATACTTGCAATGATAACACCCTTAGCAGTGATGAATATTTTTCTGATATGGATTCATATGAGTCTTTTGTCTCTTTTAATACTGATTTGAATGCTTATTGCACAATTGACATTTCTGCAGTGGGGTATAATAGTAAGTTCATGCCAACTTCTATTTATGAGGGTATTAAGAAATTCCAGTCTATGATTGAATTTGAATATGACATGTTGTTTAAGAATTTTGATTTAAAACAAGTTTAATATAACCTAACTAAAAGAGAATGGTTAGATTTGATTAAATTCTATAAACAAAAAGAGTTGGTCATTAAGCCTTCTTATAAGGGCAATAAAATTGTAATAATGCATTATACTCAATATTTAAAAATGTGCCTTGATTTATTAGAAGTTGAAACAGTATATGAGAAAGTTAATATTAATTTGATAGAGCAAGCAAAGATAAACTATGCTGCATTGATTCAAAGGGGCTGGAGACTTGGATAATGGTGTGAGAAGGATGTTAAGAATAAACTATCATGTGATGATACAGGTCCAGCATATTTCTATTGTTTACCAAAGGTTCACAAAGATAATGTTGCTCCACCAGGACGTCCCATTATCTCTGCCTGTAAATACTTTCTGCATAATTTAGGAGTTATATTGCATGGTATTTTGTTGAAGGAAGCTAAACAACTCCCTTCCTATATTCAAGATTCATTTGATTTTTTGAATACAATTAAAAATATTGTATGGCAAGATAATATGTACTGGATAACATTAGATGTAAAAAGTCTATATACCAACATCCAACATGTATTTGGGTTGGAAGCAATATTACTTCAGATGGGTAATACTCCTTTTACTCATTATATATTAGACTTAGTTAAATTTTGCTTAGAGAATAATTATTTTTATTTTGAAAATCAAGTTTTTCACCAGATTCAGGGTACAGCAATGGGTGCACCATTTGCACCCATGTATGCCAATATTTTTATGGGTTTGGTGGAAAGGGAATGTATTTACAATAAATTGTTCTTTAAAAATCATGTTAGGTTTTATTTCAGATACATAGATGATTTGGTATTCCTGTGTGAAGGTGGCTTTCACCTACTGCATATTTCTGTGCAAGATATTCAAGTTAAAAGATTTGGTATAGTGTTTCATGGTTTACAATATGGGCAACAAGTTTATTTATTTATTTATTTATTTTACATTTGTTAACCGGGCTGGTCTAACTGGATACATATCCGTTTTCAGTAGAGGCCCGAGGAGAAAAGCTCCAATACACAATAGAAGTACATATTTAAATTGCAAGATTCAAAGTATTGTTACAACAAGAGAATACAGCTTACATATGCAGGAATGAAAATTTACATAGATGTTATATAAGACTAAAGGACAGACAGGAAATTATGCACAGAACATTGATTTCGTTAAAGATACTGAAAAATAGACTGAAATCAGAGATTTTCCTTATTACTAAAAGGAAAGAGAAATTTTAGAGATCTGCAATTAGGGAAATGGGCTAGGGAAGTGGACCTAGAAGTAAAGAGATATGTAGTTAGTCAGGTTCTCGACATGGGCATGTCCATTGTGTGGAGAGATATTCTTTAAGGTTAGCTTTGAAATGATAGAGAAGAAGTAAGTCTAAGGTTGTTTGGCAGGAGTTCCACTGCTTGCCAATGGAATTTGCATAAAGGGCATCCCCACCTGAGTTTTTGCTTTAATGGTTAGGATCTGGATGCTGTTTGATGATCGGAGACTATTGAGGTTAGTATATGGAGTTAGAATTTTGCACAGTGAGGGAGTTCTATCAGGATGGTTGATAATTTTATAAGCTTCGCGAGTTGGCTAAGTTTGAGGAGATTTGGCAGTTCCAACCAGCCAAGTCTTCGCAGATTAAGGCAATGATGGGTTCGATAAGGGGAACCTGTAATAAATCTGGCAATGTGGTTATAGGCAAGAGAGAGCATGTTAAGTTCATGTTTATTGAGAAAAGAGAGGATCGGGGAAGCATAGAGGAGGGAAGAGAGGAGATGGGTACGAGCAATAGTTAATTTGGTAGTGGGAGTTAGGAAGTTTTTAATTCTGTACATAGATCCTAGTTTTTTGTTAACAAACTTTACTGTTTGGGTAATGTGTATGTCAAATTTGAGCTTATGATCAATAGTGACACCTAGCAGTTTGGTACTGGTGACAGGGGTTATGAGGGTCCCATTAGTGGATTTAATATGAAAGGTTATGTTGTTAGTGTTTGGGAGTTCTTTACCTAGAGGTGAGAAGACGTTGGGGAAGAAAAGTAATAGTTTGGTTTTAGATGGGTTAAGTAGAAGTTTTAAGTCAGTGAACCATTTTTCAACTAGTGCAAAACAATGTTGTGTGGTCATTTGGAGATTTGAGAGGGAGACGTCGGAGCAGATTAAGGTGGAGTCGTCGGCGTATTGTATACAGGTGGATTTAGGGATGATTGATTGAAGGTCATTTATGAAGATGGAAAACAGAAGTGGGCCCAGTATTGAGCCCTGAGGAACGCCTATGGTATTCGGGAGCAGTCCCGATATTCTGTTTTGCCATAGGACAGCTTGTTGCCTACCAGTGAGGTAGGAATTGAACCAGTTTAGTGCTGGAGTGTCCAGACGTAGGGCTTCAAGGATGTTGAGAAGGAATTGATGATTGACCATATCGAATGCTTTTGATAGGTCCAGAAAGAGGGCAGATGATATGAGTTTGTTATTGTTGTTGATTGAGTCAATAAAGGAAAGGAGGGCAGTAGTTGTACTATGGTGTGGACGAAAACCATGCTGGGCATTGGACAAGAGATTATTAGAGGTCAGATAGTGAAGAAGTTGTTTGTGGATGCATCTTTCCATGATTTTCGCTATGGGGACAGGATGGCTATTGGTCTATAATTTGACATTTCCAGGAGGTACCTCCTTTGTGAAGTGGAATGATATAGGAAGTCTTCCAGATTGAGGGAATGTTCATCTCAGTTATAGATCTGTTTATTAGGATTGATATGGGGTAGGCTATTTCATCAGATGCAATTTGTAAGAATTCCAGGAAGGTGGTCAGCCGCTAGGGTAGTTGGTTTGAGTTTTTAGGAGGAGCGCATAGGAGGAAGAGACTGGCTTTAAATTAAAGCCGGTAGGGTTGTCACGTCGCAGTTTAGCAGCAGGTGGGGAAGTGGAGGTAAGGTGACTGGCTAAGGTTTGGATAGTCTCAGTGAAGAAGGAGTTAAAGGTGTTGGCTACTTCTTCTTGGCCTTTCTAAGAGTTTCTCAGGGGTTGGGGTGGAAGTTTTGCCTGGGTGCAGAAGGTTGTTAAAACCTGCCCAGAATTTCTTTGGGTTGTTCTGGTGTTTTTGCTGGAGGCTGCAGAAGTATTGTTTTTTGTCTTGGGTTATGGCAGTTTTCGTGGCATTTCTTAGTTGTTGAAATTTACAACGGTCTTGGGGGGTTTTTGTGGCTCTCCATTTTTCCCAGGCTTGGTCGCGAAGTTTGATTTTGGATTTAGTATCAGTAGTGAGCCAAGGTGCTATGCGAGTTTTGGTTCTAATTTGTCTATGTGGAGTATGTGAGTCAAGTATCTTAAGGAACGTGTCATTGAAGTGGGACACACAAGTTTCATTCTTGGATATCAATTTATGTGGACAAAAAGGAAATAACACCATTACGAGTATTCACAGGAAATTTGGAACAATTAATGAATTTTTAATGGGTACCAGTTGTCACCCCAGACATACTATGGATTCTTTGCCTTATGGAGAGTTCTTAAGAATCTCCAGACTGTGTAATGAAGAAAATAATTTTTTGAAGGAAATTGAACAAACGAGAAATATGTTTATTACTAGAAAATATGACATCAGATTAATTGATAAGGACATTCAAAAGGTATTTAATATTAGATATAATAATAATAGAAATATTAAATCTTTTAGGAATAAGCAGAATAATGGGGTGAATAATAATATAGAGTTAGAGAATTTCTTTATAGTTTCTACTTATAATATTTGTAGTGAAAATATTAGGCATTGTATCTTATACTTTTGGGAATTTTTAAGGAACTTTAAAGAACTGGCAGGTCTAGCTAATAAAAAGTTAGTCTTTTCCTATAAGAGGGGAAGGAATATTAAGGATTTGTTAGTTTATACTAAGTTCATTAGACCTGAATTTAGATTGCCTTCACAAATTCAGGAAAGAGGTTTAAAGTCTTGTGGGAAATGTAGTATATGCTCTTATACAGTGAATTTCTGTCCCTGTATTAATAATATTTCTTTTTCACCTAATGGTGCTTATAACTGTAGAACAGATGGGGTGGTTTATGCAATTAAGTGTGATTGTGAGAAATTTTACATTGGACAAACAAAAAGAATGTTTAAAGTGAGGTTGCTGGAACATCTAAGAGACATTCAGAACAGCAGGGATGATAGCCCTGTGGCCCAACATTTTAAATAATATCATAATGGTAACCCTGTGGGTTTAAAAGCAACTGTTTTGCAACATATTTTGGTATGTGATTTTGATAGAGAAAAAGCTAGATGTATGCTTTTAAAAAAAGAAGCTATTTTTATATTAAAATATAATACTTTGGTACCCAAAGGTTTGAATGTAGAATTCTGTTGGAAAAGTATTCTCTAATAGTGATGCTGTGTTTTTAAATTTTAATTACATTAATTGTTTAATTGTTTAATTGTCATTTGATGATGTATGTATATTGTGTGGAATGTATTGATTGTTACTCCTTGGTGGCCGAGGCGCTAGAGAGAATAAATCATTTTACTGCTTGATTCCTGTTTTTCGTTTTGTGGTGAAGCATTTTGTGCATTGGTGCCTTTTTGCCTTGGTGCCTTTTGTGTTGTATTCCAATTCCATCCTGGGTCCTCTACTGTTTGGTATCTACTTTTCTGAAGTACAGGCTAACACAGAAGGTCTGTGGCTAACGAAGTTCGCAGATGACTGCAAACTAGGAGCCATAATCAAAACTCCAAAAGATGTGGACATCCTACAAAAAGGCCTCGCTGAGACAGATGCTTGGTGTCAAAGCCATGGCCTCAAGCTCAATGCCAAAAAGTGCATTGTCATTCCTTTTGGTAAAAACTCTGTACCCATGAACTACCACATAGGCGGTAGTCTACTTAACACCAAAAGTGTGATAAGAGACCTTGGGTCACAGGTGGACAGTAGTCTCTCCTTTGATAATCACATCGTCACAGTAGTCAGGAAATCCTTCTACATGACACACCTCATCACAAAAGGTTTCTCATCCAGGAAAAAAGGGTCATTGTTCCCCTCTACTCGTCAATCATTAGACCCATTATAGAGTACAATGCCCCTTTTGGTATGTACCTCACAAGACATCTACAACAACTGGAAAGGCCGCAGAAATACCTCACAAAGAGGATTACCAGCCTCAAACATATGCCCTACGCAGACCGTCTAAAAAAACTGCAGCTTTACTTCGTCGCATATCGCCTACTCAGAGGCGATCTCTGCCTAACACACAAAGCTTTGTAAAACCCAGAGCTTTTGGACATGCTCCACTTAAAGAAATCCCAATCCCTATGAGCTACACGATCTAGGGAACTAAACCTTGTCACCACAATAAACAGAACATGCTGAAGGGATAGATTCCTGTCCCAGAGACTTTCCATACTCTGGAACAAACTACCTATCTATATCAAACAAAGCTCCTCATTAGCACTCTTCGAGAAAAATCTTGATGATTGGATGGGAAATAGGAAATTCACCCTGGAGAAAACTTCTGTGGCTCTGCTCGACAGTGGCACAGGAAAATAATTTTCTTGGGTGGCGAAAGCCAGGGTACCTTTTGGCTAGGCTTATATAGGCCCTAGGGCCAATAGCTGAGTACCTAGCTATGAACCTATGAACCTATGTCAGTATATATCTGGCTCACCTTTCAAAGGGAGAAATCCATGTGTCTGTAAACTGGTAGACCTAAAGTATGTTCTCAGCATTGAACAATCCTGCAATACATGCATAGAACGTGCAATGTGCGAATGTCAGTATGCATTTGCTCATTGTAGATTAGGCAATTTGGTTGCGGATGCCACTATAGTAGGGATGGGGAATAATTGCCTCTCCCCACTGTAGTGCACACTAGGGGTTTGTATATCACAGTAAGGGGGTTGTGGGGGTTCCAGCCCCCTGGGGGGGTGTGGGGAGAAATGCCCCCTGCCATTACGATATGTATTCCAACTTGCAGTTTGAGTGTCAAAGAAGGTGCCTGTAGAACTGCAGTTCTTTTAACTGTGGTGCAGTAAGAAATGACGGGTTAATCCTTTCTGCTTGCAGAAATGGCCATTTGAAAGAATGATTGTCCCCCATCAAAGGTGAACACATATATATCAATATAGGCATATATGGACATACATCTGTAGATGGAACTGGGAATGTAACCACAACATATAAGTCCACATGCATCATTGATGGGTTTGAGAGACCCAGACAACATACTTCTGGCATAGATAGGTATCCCCCCTCCAGATAAATATGTCTGGCCTGCAATGCAATACCAACCTTAGCAGATCCCATAAGCAGGACCCTACATGACAAGGGCAGCACATGTTAACAGTACTCCACCCCACCTGTAGGATGTAAGGCTGGCATTACTAACATATCATGCAGTACAGTCAAGTGACATGTCATGCTTGGGGGAACCCCCTGGGCAGGTGCAGTAAGTAGCTGGGATCCCTCATACAATCCAATAGCCCTACACCTGACAGTGGTTTCACCAATGTTGGCAAGGACATCCACAAACCCACCATGTCAGCTGGGAACTACCACCCGGTAACTTGTTGACCATGGTCTGCAGGAACATGGAACATACCAACAATGAACCCATGGCCAATGTCACTAGTTATCTCAACACCCAGGACCCCGCCAATGTTGGACTTGTCAAAGGCAGAGAATACAAACTGAAACAGGTATACCTCCTCAACCCAATCATGACAAGTGTAGATGAGGGTTAAGAGGTGCACAATGCCTATGTAGATCAAATCAGGCTTTTGTACACCATCCCACTTGTAGGAATGTGTGTAGTTGTTATTTGATCTACCTCCATTTACAGGGTATGTTTCCACCAGGACTGCTTGGCATATGTCAATATACCACAGGCGCCATCCTGTGGGCATACAGTCCTTCACAGGTCATAGATGTGTCAATGCCCTCCTCCACATTGTTGAGGTGTGCAGCACTACTGGGGTTGCTATAACTCAATGGGTGTGGCTGTTGTGGACACAACTGCCATATTTGCAGTTTCTGTTATATCTATCCCCCCATATAGCTGTCTGTAATACTGTACAGTGTATGTAATCAGGTTGTTAGTTGTTGTCTACACCATTCACAGTAGTTGAGTGCCTCACACCCTCCTAAGGGTAGGGCTATGCCACCGGCATTGGCACACACATGTTACTTAGGTGAGGATCGCAGTAGAGTGGGGAGAGGCACATACACCCTGCTGTTAGTATGTTCAATGTCATCCACATTGCAGACTGCATATATGTCACTGTGTGGTTATGCCTATCCTGTCTTGATGGAATTACATGTGCAAAAGATGTGTTACCTGCATGGGGACATACCTCCATGTGTACAGTCCTGTACCTGTACTGCATCCTAACCAAAGGCATTGTGTGTTGTACCCAGCCATGGCATGTGTACCACCCACTACACTTACTGGTGTCCAATGTAGAAGGCCTGCTGACACCACTACACCCATTAGCCATGTGGCACATGGACAAACACAATCTGAAAAGATACTGGTGACAACAATACATCATTGTTAATGAAAGCTATGCTGCATCATGGCTGCACAGCTACACCTTCCAAGATATTAGCATTTCACTTTACTGCTGACCACATGCTACACATCATTCCATTGTTACACTGTTGTACAGTCACCCTGTGCATCAGAACCATGTTAGCCTGTCCCTGCATCAATGTTACAGATGTCAGGCAGTGGCACAGGTATCATCATATGCACAGGGTGTGTTGTTGGTTTGCCAGAGGCCTAGGCTGAGCCATACAATTGACAACATGTGTGTGTGTGTGTGAGGGGGCTGAGTATTGTTATGGGTCACTGGTGATGTCGTGTGTGCAGGTATGTGGTTGCCCTAGGTTCATTGTTCATGTGTGTGTGTCTGCATGCACACAGTTCCTCCATGTGGCTGCCCTATACAGGGAATTATGGGACAACTGCAGACTGTACCTGGTAGGGTTTGCAGTTCACCATCTCTGGCCGTGGACATGGGACCTGTGCCTGGCAGGGGTGCTACAGGCAGTATCAGGTACAGAGCCAGACTGATTACTGTCTCCCGAGTTTGACAGACATTCAATGGATCCAGGTCCCCCCGGGACTGGCCAGGGCCATGTGCACGTAGTCTGCTCTGATGGGTAGTGGACAGCCCTCCCACAGTGCTGGGGCTGGTACTGCCACTACGGGAGTGGCTGTGACTGTTTGGAAGTCCACAATGACCTCCGGTTGCTGGTGTTGCTGGCATATGTCCACGTGGCCATCGCAACTGTCGCACCCTGTCCTGACGCATGGACATAACATTTTGGATGAGTTCCAATGTCTCCCCCCACCTTCTATCCATGACCTCAGTGTAATTATGAATGGCACCTGCTAGGTCATGGATGCTGTCAGTTACACAGGTGTGATGAGCCCTCTGCACCCTTAGACCTTGCCTGGTGTACCGTTCCATTCATGCCTGTGCCTCCATGACAGTCTGGAACATGTGTGTGGTTGTAATAGATTTTGCACATCTACCAGGTGCATGATGAGCAGCAGTGCTCCTACGGGCACCCCTGCACATCTGCCTATGTGATACCCCGCCAGACATCTGGTTATGGCTGCTGTGTCCTGACACACATGCCATAGATACCACACTGTCCTGGCCCATGCCAACCATAGGCTGTCCCTCAGCTAGGGCCAATGGTGATGAGGTGTGTAGAGGCAGTGTGACTATGTGCGTGGATGGTGTGGATATGTGTGGGTTGTCAATTGGTGGCCCAGCTTCAGCCCCTGATGACCCTTCCTGTGCCTCAACACACCTATCTTCATGGTCACTGTCTGTATCAGTGACATCAGATTCCCTGCGGGGGGGGGACCCAGCCCCACCTTGCCACCTGTGAGGGTAAAACAGGGAACAGACGGTAAGACCTGTACAACACCACTAAAAAGTAAATACACACACACACATGTATGTGTGCAGACATGGCCACACACACAGACATACACACATGCAGTTGACATACATGGCAAGTCATACACTACACCAGACAGAACCTACAGACAGCTCCCGTAACCCCATAACACACATAATAGCAGGTGATGGTGCAGTACAGTATCACACACATACCTGTAATTACACACATGTCAGCATGCAGGACATGTGGGGCTGAACAGCATGCAGTGCAATTGTAGTCAATCCCCATTACCAACACTATACATGGCTGTGATGCATGGCTTCTGTTTGTAGGTGATGGCCCTCCCCCTGGAACCCACTGCACCCATGTCCACAGCATTGCTGTGCATCTGTTCAGCACCCTGGCATGTACTGTGCACCATACCTCATGGGTGTGCACACCATTGCAAGATGTGTCTCTGTGTGTCAGGTGTGTTTCAGCTGCTGCTCACAGCCTCTGTGTGTTCCTGGATCACGTGTGGACACGTGTTTAGTGACTGCTTGATGTGTATTCACATAAGTCATCATCAGTGGTGCATGTATGAGTGGTAGATTACCATTAGACCAACCACAGGGACATTGTACTGTACCTATGGTGAGTGTAGAGACCATTATTGAAGATGACAAACCACGATGCTTTGCCAGAGATGGCCTGCACCTATTGCCCTTGGGATTCTGGATACTGACTAAGGCTCTTGCCACCCCTATAGTGCCTTTTTTAGACATGATTCAAATGAAAAATTCACCACCGTAACAGGTACAAGCAAGTAAAATCTGAGGATAATGCTACTCAATGCTAGAAGTCTAAACCTCAAAATGCACTCACTCGAGGCACTCCTTAAAATGGAGAACATCGACATCTGTGCAGTGACAGAGACCTGGTTCAAGGCTCCAGAGAGCACCCATGCATTACCAGGCTATAATTCATACCACACCTTCTGGCCACCTAACTTGGATGGAAGCACTAAAGGTGGAGGCGTGTCCTTATTCATTAAGGATACCCACACCTCCAGGCTAGTTGCTCAGCATAATGCATCTGAGATTATCCAAGTGCAACTAACTTTGGGCAAGACCACAATGCAAATTGTAGCTTGCTACAGATCCCCCACCATGCCCCAGGATTCCCACTCCTCATTTCTTGATACACTGGAAAATATTAGGGTACAACCTAACACCATAATAATGGGTGATTTCAACTACCTCACCATTAACTGGGAAAACTACTCATGTACCAACTCTTGTGCTCAATGTTTTCTGGAATTCATAAATTCCAATGCCTTCGATCAACTTATCCACACCCCCACCAGGGGCAGCAATATCCTAGACCTGGTCATTGCCAACATGGGCAACTGGTGTTCCACACCAGAGGTCAATTCCTTGTTGGTCAGTTCCGACCTCAAGCAAATCACCCTAGACATCTACATCCCAGCCCCACCACACATTAGGGAAATCACCGTAACAAATTTCTCCAAAGCCAACTTCACGCTTCTTAAGACAGAAGTGGCAAACTTCACGACACCCATGCTAATGGACAATAGAGATACGACTGCTGAATCCTATACAATTGCACTGTATAAGCATGTACACGAGTGCATGGATCATTCAATCCCTAACAGAACCAAGATGCTAGCCTCCAAAAAAAGGAAGTCAATCTGGTGGTCCCCTGCCATAAACAAACTCTACAATAGAAGAAAGAAACTGTTGCAAAAAAGAGTAAAATCCCATGATTGGAGGAACTCCATGGTTAGCCTCAGTAAGAAGCTGAGATCCCTCATAAAATCCTTCAAAGCTAGTTACAAAAAAGAATCGCCAATGATTCTAAAGACATCCACAAAGCATTCTATAGCTATGTCAAGAATCTCACTGACAACACTCAGATCTGCTCTGAGTTACAGCACTATGGCACTAAATATACAGAACCAACTGATATTACCAACATCCTAGCAGATAGGTTCAGTGCTAACTTTACCCCTCTCTCATCCCCTAAAGGGCCCATCTCTATACCAGAAGAATGCAAAGTACCTGTAATCATGGCTGCACAGGTAAAAAACACACTCTCCAAAGCCAAGAACACAGCATCCATGGGATCTGACAACATCCCAGGCTGCGTTATACATGAACTACAGAACGAACTGGCACCCCACCTAAGTACCATGTTCAATCATAGCCTCACCTCAGGCTTTGTGCCCACTGAATGATGGACAGCAGCAGTTATCCTACACCACAAAGGGGGAGCCACCACGGACCCTGGAAACTACCACCCCATTTGCCTGAAGAGCCTGGTCTGCAAGGCTATGGAGCGCATCATCATGAAACTTATAAACAAATGACTTTAGTAATCTCCAAACTCTGGACCCTACCCAGTCCGGGTTTGTAAAAGGCAGATCATGTCTCCTAAACCTGACAGACTTATTTGAAGCGGTCACCAAAGCTGTAGGTGAGGGTAAGGTGGTACACACAGCCTATCTAGATCTCGCCAAGGCTTTCAACACCATCCCCCACTCTGGAATTATAGACAAACTCACTAAACTAGGTATAAATCCCTATGTCACAAGATGAGTTTCCAACTGGCTCACTGACCAAACACACACTGTGAAAGTAGCAGACTCTAAATCCAACTTCAGACCAGTGACAAGTAGAGTACCACAGCGTTCAGTCCTAGGTCCTCTCCTGTTTGGTATCTACTTCTCTGAAGTACAGGCTAACACATAAGGTCTTTGGCTAACAAAGTTTGCATATGACTGCAAACTAGGAGCCATAATCAAATCTCCTAATGATGTGGACATCCTACAAAAGGGCCTCACTGAGACAGATGCCTGGTGTCAAAGCCATGGCCTCAAGCTCAATGCCAAAAAGTGTATTGTCATCCCTTTTGGTAAAAACTCTGTACCCATGAACTACCACATAGGCGGTAGTCTACTTAACACTGAAAGTGTGATAAGAGACCTTGGGACACAGATGGACAGTAGTCTCTCCTTTGATAATCACATCGCCACAGTAGTCAGGAAATCCTTCTACGTGGCACACCTCATCACAAAAGGTTTCTCATCCAGGAAAAAAAGAGGCCATTGTTCCCCTCTACTTATCACTCATTAGACCCATTATAGAGTACAATGCCCCTTTTATTATGTACCTCACAAGACAACTACAACAACTGGAAAGGCCGCAGAAATACCTCAAAAAGAGGATTACCGGCCTCAAACATATGCCCTACGCAGACCGTCTAAAAAAACTCCAGCTTTACTCTGTTGCATATCTCCTAATCAGAGGTGATCTCTGCCTAACATACAAGCTATGTCAAACCCAGAGGTGTTGGACATGCTCCACGTAAAGCAATCCCAATCTCTCTGAGCTACACGCTCTAGTGACCTAAACCTTGTCACCACAATAAACAGAACATGCTGGAGGGATAGATTCCAGTCTCAGAGACTTCCCATACTATGGAACAAACTACCTATCTATATTAAACAAAGCTCCTCATTAGCACTCTTCAAGAAAAATCTTGATGATTGGATGGGAGATAAGAAATTCACCCCGGGGATCACTTCTGTGGCTCTGCTTGACAGGGGCACTGGAAAATAATTTTCTTGGGTGGCAAAAGCCAGGGTACTGTTTGTCTATGCTTATATAGGCCCTAGGGCCAATAGTTTAATACCTACCTATGAACCTATGATTGGGCCCCGGCTGATGTTGCCTGTGGTACACATAGGTTCATAGGTGAGTACTGTTCTATTGGTCATGGGGCCTACATAAGCCTAGCCACAGGGGTTCCCTGCCATGCACCACCCACTCATGTTATTCCCCTATGCCCCTGACAGGCTGTGGCACACACACACATTCTACCCAGGGTGTATTCTCCATTCTCCATCCAATTGCCAAGTTTCTCTGTCAAGAGGGCCAATGAGTAGCATTGCCTGACATGTATGGGTAGTCTGTTCCAGAGTGTGGTGATTCCCCAGGACAGGGCCCTATCCCTCCAGTATGTTCTGTGTAATGGGTTGATTAGGTTTAGGACCCTGGAGCATGTGTTAGCAGAGGGAGTGGGATGTCATTATATCTAGCATGTTCAACTGCTCTGTGTATGACATAGCTGTGAATGCTGGGCAGATTTCAGCTATGCCTGGGCAATGTGCACTGGAGTGTAGCCACAGTTGTCTGAGATGGACTGTGTATTGCATGTGTTTGAGGCTGGTAATCCCATTAGTGAGATGTGTGCTGTGTCAGTGTACATGTACAGCATGCATTATGGGTAGGTGTGTTAGATGTGTACATGGCCTACACCTTAGCTATGACATGCACAGTAAATTGCCAAGCATGACCTTAAACCATACTCACTGGCATCCATCTGCTGCCTTGCTGGTATCCCAGAGGTACCTACATTGACATGGGATAGAGTTGATGTCAGTTGCCACAGCTGTGGCATTGCTACAGGGTGGCTGCAATATTACAGTACAACAGCTGAAGTCCACAGTACTACGGTTTATGCATTACTGCTTATCAGTACTACACAGCAACATACTCCACATCTCACACATGCATGGTCTACTTGTACAGATGCATACACTACAGTAGTCTACTGATATGCCCTGCAACCTTACCTGCATGCTCAATGTGTGGTGTGTGAGTAGCATCCACCTCCATGACTGTATAGGTCTGGAGCTCTTGAGGGCGGGCAGGTGCTACCAGGCTGATGAGCAGCTCCTCCACTCTGGTGAGGGGGGATGGATGTTATGGCCCCTCCCATTGTTTCAAAGTGGTCACCCCGAATGACAGCGGCACAATGTCCTACTTGCTGGAGCAGGTCACTACAATGGTGGCGGACCTGCTCATAAGTTCTGCTGTGCAACCCCAACTCATTCACCGTGCAGACCACATTAGTCCACATGGCTGTTCTCTCCTGCTGGTCCATGCTTGTCCATGAGAAGAGCAGTTGATAGTTGTGGATGATGCTGGTGGTTATTATCTCCTCCTCAGCGGCACTGTATACAGGGTTTCTTGGGTGTGCCATACTCCCTGAAAGACATAATGATGGAAATATGTCTGAGCAACTCATATGTCATTTACCATAATACAATACACATATCAGTCTCCTGCCACCATATCAGCTCCAACATAATGTTCAAACTATGCTAGTGGTATTTGTCCGGTATGTGTACCATTGCGCCATATATTTTTTTATTTTATTTTTATTTTATTTTACATTGGTTTACCGGGAAAGTCCGAATGGACACAGGTCCATTTTCAGCGGAGGCCCGGGGAGAAAAGCTCCAATAAAGTACATTACAGTGGTAACAAATTAACAAGCTATAATTACACAATACACAACTGTCTGTTAACTAGTACTGATATTATAAATATAGCAGAAGTTCATTTTACAGTGTTTAATACAGTGGGTATCAAAACATGATACATGTAAAAAACATTGGTTAATGAAAACATGTTTCAATCTTTTGAGTTATCACTTTGGAGAGATATTTGTACTAACCTGGGGGGTAACATGGACATAGCCAGTCTTTTGTGTAGTGAGCTTTGAGGAGTTTTTTTGAACTGGTGAGTAGAGGTTATGGAGGTTATGTGATCTGGGAGGGAGTTCCAGAGTTTGGCTATGGAGCAGACAAAGAGGGATTTGCCAGCCTCATTTTTGTGTTTAGTGATGCTTATCTGGTTACGGTGTGCAGATCTAAGGTTTTTAGCAGGGGTGTATGGCTGAATCAGTTGTTTGAAGGCAGGAGTTTTCTCAGGCAGGTAGTAGAGTTTATGTGCAACTATAAGTTGGTTTAGTAGTAGTAGTTGAGGGAACACGGGCCAGTTGAGTTGTTGGAGGGTTATACAGTGATGAGACCTGTTTTTGGCTTCAGTGGCAAACTTGGCAATCTTGTTGTAGCAAGATTCCATTTTGGAGAGTTCAAAGTGTCGCAGGTTGGTTAAGATAGGAGAAGCATATAATAGTATGGATAACAGGTGGGTTCTTGCTATTGTGAATTTGGTGTGCTTAGTCATAAATTGGTGGTTCCTGTAGAGAAGTCCAAGATTTTTGTTTACTTTTTTGATAGTCTGGGCAATATGGATATCAAATTTTAGATTGTTGTCAATTTCTATTCCTAGGAGTTTTGTGTGTGCAGTTGGCATAATTATAGTATTGTCTTTGGATGTTATGACAAAGTTATTGTCTTCTGTGGGAGATCTACCTGGGCTAAAAAGAATCAGTTTTGTCTTTTTGGGATTGAGTATGAGCCTGATGTTGGAGAACCATTCTTCAGCTAGAGTGAAGTTATTTTGGGTGATTACTTTTAGTTTGTTAAGAGTAGGTGCAGCACATATAATAGTGGTGTCATCTGCGTATTGAACTATAGAAGGTGTGGGTGATGCTAATGCTATTTGATTAGTAAATAGTGAAAATAGTAGGGGACCAAGGATGGATCCTTGTGGTACACCTATGGCTACAGGCAGTAGGGGGACAGCTGGTTTTGCCATAAAACAGCTTGTTGGTAGTTGGTTAAATAGTTCCTGAACCAGGATATAACGGATGGGCTTAGGTTTAGGGTGGCTAGAGCTTCGAGGAGCATTTTATGGTTCACCATACCAAAGGCCTTGGATAAGTCTAAGAATATGGAGGATACGAATAGGCCATTGTTTCTGTACATATTCAGTGTTGGAAAATGAAAGGAGTGCTGTGGTTGTGCTGTGAAAGTGTCTAAATCCATGTTGGGAAGGTGATAGTAGATTGTGTTTTAGG
>NC_056727.1:142149058-142329058 GCF_019279795.1 Protopterus annectens | reverse complement strand
ACCTATATATATATATATATATATATATATATATATATATATATATATATATATATATACATATATATATGGCTATATATATATATATATATATATATATATATATATATATATATATATATATATACATATATATGTGTGTGTGTATCTATAGATATAAACATCTGTATATGTATATATATATATATATATATATATATATATATACATATATATATATATATATATATATATACATATATATATATACACATACATATACATATGAACATATGTATGTATCTATATACAATTGCTGTTATATGATTATTTGTGAGTCATACATTAATATATATATCTACATATAGCTGTCTATCTATCTACATTTACAGATATATATTTGTCCATATGTTCATGCATGTTCGGCTCATATTTTGGCCTGTTCCTCATTCACTTGGCATTCGTCATGGATGATCGCAGCATTGAAGTCAGTAACTAGTGATGACACTTTTGTGTTTCAGACTTCATCTCCTTCTACATATGTGTTCTAATACATATAACTATGTAACAAGCAAAATTTTAAGTGTAACATAGCATTAGTTGAAATATATCCCTATTTGTACCCACAGAGTGGCATACTTTGTCCAGACTTCTTTCATTAACAGTTTATGTGGTGTGATAATAATACATTTCCTGTACTGTTGACTGATTGTGCTGCAGGATATGTTTGTAAAAACTTCAGGTTATGTATATCTGCCCTGGTTTAGTAGTAAGTCACTTTGTGTATGGAGTGCAGGGTGCCTGGGTTTGAGCCTTGGCGAGGCAGTTTATTTTGTTGCTGAGCAGAACAAGGGACGTTGGCTACAGAGTGATTGAGGCACTCTTAAGCAGTTGTAAGCAAATTTGCTCGGGTTTGCATGGAGCTAAGCAATGCCTATGCAGGTTAAGCAATTCATCAGCTAATTGAGTATAAGAAACTGTAACCAGACTTTAGCAGTGCTTACCTCCATGCAAACCTGCTTACAACTGCTTTAAAGTGCTTTAATCACTCTGTATGCATCGGCTCTTGTTCTGCCTAGCAACAAAACAAACAACCTCTTCTAGGCTAGAACCCAAGACCATTCACACCACAGCCAAAGTTATTTACCTCAAAGCCATCTCATATATACATAAACCTGCTGTATTCACAAACATAACATCCAGCCCAGTCATTCAACAATACAGAGAATGTATTCCAACATGTAGATTGTATGTGTGTGTGAAAATATATTAATGTCTAAACAGATACAACATATTGATATATGTAGAAATATATATATATATATATATATATATATATATATATATATATATATATATATATATACATATACGTAAGCAGGTATTTATATCTATATAGGTATATACAGACATAAATCTGTAGATAAAGTGGGAACATAGCAGAAACATATATGTCCACATGCACCATTAATGGGGTTGACAGGCACAAACAACATACATCAGGCATGAATAGGTACCCCCCCCCCCCCCCACAGACAACACATCTGCCCTGCAATACACTACCAAGTGTTGCAGATCCCAAAACCAGGACATTACACAGCAAGGGCACAAGATATTAACAGTACTCCATCCCACCTGTATGATGTCAGGCTGGTATCAGTAACATATCTGCAGTGCAGTCAGGCTCATAATGACACCCATTTTGCAGTCATCTGTTACATTTTTTAGTCAGAGTCCCATACTGTTGGCCTGTACTTCAGAGATGTAGATGTCAAACAACAGTGGTCCTAGGACTGAACCCTGAGGTACTCCACTTGTCTCGTGTCTGGGGATGGATATGGAATCAGTTACACCTACAGTTTGGGTTCTGTCTGTAAGCCATGTGGCAAACAATCGAGTGGCATAGGGATGTATGGCCAGATTAGTATGTTAATCTATGTTTCCAGACTAAGAGATGGTGTTGAAGGGCCTGTAGAGCCTGCTATCTATGCAGGTACATGTGTATTCCCACATAGGAGATGTAGCCCAGTGTTGAGTCAGTCTGCCTGTAGCCTGCACTGTGCTTTGTTACATGCCTAGCAGTTTACTCTACTTATCCAGTGAGATGTTATGTCCAGATACTTGCCAGATGTACTGCTGCCTGGCCACCATAACAGTCTTGTATGTCAAACAAAGCAGTGGGATGCTGTTCAGATGTATGTCAGTAACTAGTGGATAGTATGTGACCATGGCACCTCTGTACCAGCAGTTATTAAGTGTCAGGACAGACAGGTGTGTATGAATGCATAACCTATGGGGACAAATGTATACCAGTATGTACGTGTTATACCCATCTACATGGCTGTTAACATCCACATTGACAGGCCTGGTCCACATGTCTTGCATGAAGGGGTTCAGTGTATACCCCTGGTCTGACCCGAGTGTGTCAGACTGTCCACATATATTGGCCATGTCAAAGCTGTAGTCCACAGGGGCATTGCTGTGCTAGCAGTGGTGCTGTACTATGATGACCTTAGGATGTCTGTAAGTAGCCAATGGCACACGTTAACAGCAGATGTGGACTCCCACACACACTATTTCTGTGAAGACATTCCCAATTACAGTAGCAACAATCTACAAATATACCTGCACTACATACATGACATCTCCTTGCACTGAGAGGTTGGGACTGTTAGGGCTGAGGTAGGGCTCCACTCCATGTGCAGGACATATGGTTAACATATATTTCTAAATAAGTATACATATAGCCATATAGATATGTACACATATACACATCTTGCTTACTATATGACAACAGTTTTACACATATGTGCCTGTGTTCCAGCATCTGTCCTCCACCTACATACCAGGCTTTGCACATATGACATGCTGTTAGGGGTTGTTATGTAGTGGGCTGTGTGTATGTCATGCTGTCATTCCTGCCATAACTCCACTGCTGTTGTGTCCCCCACACATACTGGGGGATTGGGCCCATATATGTGTGGGTTTCACCTCCACAATACGTGTGCCCTAATGCACTCCAGAGGCCAGTGTGTGTTACAGTGGTATATGGCCCAGTATTAGTGAGTGTGGGGGTGCACCATGACTAACCTAGGCTGTTACAACATGTATGGGTATCTGGGATAGGCTGTCTTAAGGTATCTGGATGTACCTTACCATACAATCCACCTTGGTTAAATGCAGGCCTACTGCCTCCTGCCATAAGGGATGTTTTGTTTGTCAGTGTGATTGTGATGGTGTCAGGTATGCCTTGTTATATAACAGATACATCCCATTGTGTCAGCTGGGGTCTGTCCTCCCTAGGGATTGTGTACAGAGTGTAGATAGAGGCTGCTGACCTATACATCTGCATTACGTACTGGTGATTATCTGGTATGCTGTGGCCCAGTCTGTCATTACTAATGTACTACTTAGAGGCCTCCCCCTGGACAGCAACATATGTCAACCTTTCCAGACTACTGTCTTAATATAACTGTTTCACAGTTGCATTACACTGCTCATATGGATGTCAGTGTTAAAACAGCTATATGACATGGCATATACAACTGTCATAGTACACAAATAAAGCTTTCACATTAATTTATGCACACCTGTGTGTGGTGTTATACCCTTTGATATCTCTGTGGGTATATGTTGCAGGCTATGAATGTCATTTAAATGGGTGGCTCATACAGTTTCCAGTTGGTAAGGTGGTGACTGTAGGAATATTGACTGTTCCATATTGTGTGCACGTACTACATGTATATTACTGTACACATCTCTGTGTGTGTAGCTACATATATATATATATATATATATATATATATATATATATATATATATATATATATACTTGTATCTGTTGTCTGTGTATATTTATCCTAGGGATGGCCATGTCGTGTCTGGTCTGGGTTATGGGATCTGCAACACTTGGTACTGTATTAAAGGGGGGTTGTGCTTGGCTGGGGGGGTATACCTATATGTACCAGACATATATTGTGTGGACCTTCTCAACCCCATTAACGTTGCATGAGGACATATATGCTTTGTTATTTCCCCATTACCTACAGATGTATGTCTGTATATACCTATGTATGTATATATATATATATATATATATATATATATATATATATATATATATATATATATATATATATATATATATATATATATATATATATATATATATATATATATATATATATATATATATATATATATATATATATATATATATATATATATATATATATATATATATACTGACATAATTATATAACCTGCCGTATATATATATATATAGACATGTAGATGTGGACATATATATATATATATATATATATATATATATATCTATAGATGTAGGCATTTGCATGTTTATATGTTAATAAATATTTATATGTGTCTATATATATGTATATATATATATATATATATATATATATATATATATATATATATATATATATATGTATATCAATATGTTGCAACCGTTTAGACATTAATATATTTACTCACACACATACATCTGCATGTTGGAATGCATTCTCTGTACTGTTGAATGACTGGGCTGGATGATATGTTTGTGAATACATCAAGAGTATAAATATCTGAGATGGCTTGGTGGTAAATAACTTTGGCTATGGTGTGCAGGGTCATGGGTTTGATCCTAGAAAAGGCTGCTTATTTTGTTCCTAGGCAGAACAAGAGCCATTGGATACAGTGTGATTAAAGCACTTTTGAGCAGTTGTAAGCGGGTTTGCACGGGTTTGCATGACAGTAAGCACTACATCCTCTGCTTATGTTTTCTTACAGTCATTTGGCTTCAAATTTCTCAACCTGTGTAGGCATAGCATACCCTCGTGCAAACCCATGCAAACTCACTTAACGCTGCTTAACAGTGCTTACTACCACTTACTCCTGCGCTAATATCTTTAAAAGAAAAGAAAAAGGGGTTGATAGGAAAGTGGTGAAAAATGGGGCACAAAGAGGGAAAGACAGTAGGGAAAATAGCTAGGCATGTGCTGGAAGGGTATAGGAAAGGTCCATAGCTGCCCATTTCTTCTACAGCAACAGCTGTCCATATACACTATATTTGCAGGTACTTTTGGACCCTCAAATCCCTGGGAGATTGTGAGAACAACATATATTCATTGTGATGCCAATTAGAGCAGATTACATCTGTCCAGTGGACACGTGTGCAAAATGGACAGCCATGTATAGGGCGAGGTTTTTTTGTGGGAACAGATTGGAGGTTGGGGAGGGGTAGTAGGTATATTTGGGGAGGGAGGTTGGGTAGGTTAATAGACAAGGCACACAAGACACGTACAGGGCCAGTACATGACACATGTGGGGGGTAAACGCCTTGGACAGGGAGGGGTGTTTAGAATTCACAAGGCCATGAACCCCCAACTGGAAACAGTGGGACTGAGGTCCCCACCCATGGGCAGTCACCACTGCACCTTCACGGCCCCAAAGGTGGCTATGCTGGGAGCTGTGTAGGAGGGGCAGGCTCACCCTCTAATAGCTCCACTCAGCCCTCAAGCTGGTGTAGCCACTCTCGATACTCCAGATCGAGCTCCCTATGTACCAAGGCCCTGACCTGTTGACAGGTGACAGGTTCTCTTCCGCGTCCGCTCTGAGGGGGGATGAGCCCCATCCCCTGCAACGGTTCCTCCCAAAGGTGGTGCAGGGCCCATGGAGGAGGAGGTCCCAGGCGAGGCCCCAGATGTGCTGGTGCCCGGTGCCATGGCCAGCTGAGATGGGACAGGTGGGACCGGCCTTCCCATACAAGCTGTGTTGTTGCAGGTTTGTGGCAGATATGGGTTAGTAACAGTCAACAGCATTCAGGATTAGTTATAACAGCATGCATAGGTATTCCCATTAACCCAACACACCAGATTTAACACAGTTGCAGAACAAGCAGAACACATGCATATATGGAACAACAGTGGCCATTACAGGAGCATGCGGGTTTCACTGATGGCAACAGGCCACCAATATGGGTGTATTTTAACATGGCACATGTATAGAAACATATCTGAATATTTATTAAACATTAGGACATATGTCCCAAAAACATTTGGCGTGTACACATACCATTTGAGGAGTGTCATTGGGTTATTATGCACATATGGTAAGGGTGAGAGAGGATTCAATCAACTAATAATATATCCTTGTAGTTTTCACAACATTCTTAGTCACTGCAATTATCTTTCCCTTACATGTATTATTACACTACACAATGGCCTTATATTGTACACAGGTATATTTATAGCTTATTATATACATGACCTGTGTCTTACATACAGGCGTGAAAGGCTGCAGGTGTTAATGCAACATATGTTGAGAATTGCTGTCATACACTTTGGGTGAGATGCTAAAATGACAGGTTTGTTTTCATATACATTCTCTGACTATGTACACGTTTGACTATCAGTTATATGTCATTGACAGCTGCCTACATTTCTTGGATTATCACACTAAATGTTCAGGGGAACAGGGTACCAAGCTGGTGATATGGGTCATTTACCTGGATATGCTGGACAGATTGGAACAGTTGTGGGGTATAAATATGCATACAACTTACAATTTGAACATTCAAGCAAATTCTGTACAGTTGTTGGGTGTAATTATGCATACAGTTTTCTATCTGAACATTGTATCACAGTCTGTACGGCTGTGGGGTATGATTATGCATACAACTTAGTAGCACTCCCAGGAGTCAAATCCCTGCTGTGTGTGACAAAAGATTATTGCTAACATCACAGTACCTTGTGCTATCAGGGAATTGATGTACAGCTTTTGACTGTTTTCTATCTAAGTCGCCCTAACTTGTACGATATGACTGACCTCTTGGCACTTCCAACATTGTTATGCAGAACTTCATACTCATTTTATCTGCATACCACGGTGTGGGTGATACTGCTTAAGATACAACAGTACTATTTATAGTATTGAACAGATCGCAAACATATGAGAGAAGAGTAAACAGAAGCACTCCAGGGGTTTTACCTTTATTCACAGAGTATTAACACATTTATTTCTACTGGTACAACACTTTCTAAGGCTCTTAAATTCTTTATTATGACAGTACATGCAGACTGATTACTAACCTGCCTCGTGATGCAGCCTTTGCAGCCTAGCATCATGGGCTTGCTGGTTCACAGCCCGCTCATCTGCAGCTATCAGGGAAATGCATTGATATTTAGCCATACCTATCCATAGTATACACAAGCTAGACAATTATTTACTACTTAGTAGAATTTGTACTTACTCAGTACTGGGGCATTGGCCATCTGCCGACACTCCAGGATCCACTGTTCCAGGACATCCCCCCTCTGCCGTTCCAGGCCAGCATGGTGGTTCCTGACCTGCTCACCAGTCTGGGGGATACCCGTGGCACTGGTGAGGTCACAGACGAGACTGCCCCAAGCCTCCCTTTTGTACTGTGAGCCCTGGTACTTGTCCTGCAGTAGTCTCTGATCATGGTGTTTTACCAGGAACCATACAATAAATTTTGACTCCTGGATGCCCCAGCACTGTGCTCTGAATCAAGTGCCTTCACCCACACCAGCAATTCTGCCTGCAGTAGAAAGCTACAACCAGTTATGAGATGTATTCCCACCTGTGGGGTTTAAATATGGCCATTTTCCTGCACTTTGCCATGGTTGACCAGTTTTGAAAAGGCTAAGCTATGGGTACACCTGCTTACATAAAGTTGGTGCTGTTTAAAGAGGTATACCACTAGGCAGATTGAACTGGCTCCCCTACACATTGCTTACACTTACTAACATGAGCTGTGCTGTGGTTAGCATTGCTTCATAGTTGATTATCAATATATTTGCCATTTGGCAATGATTTAGTCTTCATTACAGGTTATATATGTGTCTGGTATCTGTGATTCATGTGTACATACACTGTATGGGGTCCTGGGAACTTCAATACTTTATTACAATAACACCTCAAATGTATGCTTGCTGCAGTACTCCAGTTCACATATTTTATGTTCTGTGGCAGGTTATCCAACATCACACTGTACATAGATTGAGTTCACATGTTTGGTTTGATTTTCCTGTGGTGAGGATTAGTTTGCTGATACCTCATGCATATCTATTGCACTGATGGCTTAGTGGTTAACTACTGTGACTATAGTGTACAGGACCCTGAGTTTGAGCCTTGCAAAGGCAGTCTATTTTGTTGCTGGGCAGAGCATGGGCTGTTGGATTCAGAGTGATTAAGGCACTTTAAATCAGTTGTAAGCGGGTTTGTGTGGGTTTGCACAATGGTAAGCACTGCTAACCTCTGGTTACAGTTTCTTACACTCAGTTAGCTCATACCTCTTAACCTGGAAACATCAAAAATCTGGAAAAGGCCCATGAGAAATAGGTACAAATCTGTACGTTGATTAACATAAAATTAGCATACATAAATATGTAACCTTGCCCACTCCAATGGAATGATGGGATACCAACTTTCAAACACAAACTGAACAGACAACCAAATTATAGCACTAGAGTTCCCCTGCAGCCATTCCAGTGTCCATTACCTGGCTATTTTGCCCCATTTACCATAAACACTAATGTGCATACTGCTTTACTTCTACATTGATTATTTGGATTTTATTTTTACATTTTATAGCACATTGCACAAACACTAATAGATGCTGTCTCACAATGAAAATAAACATAGCATTAAAACATCACTGCCCTTGAAACTCACATTCATTGAAACATTGAAACCCACACCCCATCCAAGGAAAATGCTTCTGGCTAGTGGTGGATAAAGATTACCTTTGGGCTGTTTTGAAATCATAGGCCCCTTGCACACAGAACAAGAAACATACATGGGTTCTTTGATACACCTTCCTGACTTTATTAAATTATATTCCTTGTATAATACAGCAGCACACTTGTTAGACTTAGAGGAGGTAATGAACATTACTAATTGGCAAGACCACAAAGCCATTAAGAGATGTGGTGTTCACCATTCTCAGGGTATGCAATTTTAGATTATATATTTATTTAAAATAAGAACACACCTACAATCCCACTCAACTTTTTAACAGGTTATGTCCCCTCGAGGGAACCCTGTCAATAAATTACTCCTCTATGCGTGTCAATGAGTCCCCAACAGATGAGCACAAGTCAACCCTAGCGATTACACTGCAAAGTAAATCAAAGAGCCAGTTACCTCTCACTGATGAGATCCAAGATGAGGAAAATAAAACAATGAGGGAGAAGGGATGAAAGTTCAAACAGAAATATTACTATACCAATAAACAAGTCAAGAGAAGAAAGATGATTGGAAAACTGACCTGCCTTCAGAGGCAATGTAATGTTTAAACATACACTTCGAGTAAGCATTTATCAAAATCATTAATGTACTATAACAGAAAAATGAATGCCTGAACCTCCCTATGTTGCTTTGTCATTATATACACCCAGTGATTACACTTAATTCCTAAAACGTTATGTTGCTTTGTCATTATATATACCCAGTGATTACACTTAATTCCTAAAACGGATTACAAAAGAAATGCATTCACCAAAGGTTTATGGATCATGTAGGTTTTTAGAAATAAACTCAACAATGCTCACTCCCTCTACTAAAAAGGGTATTGTTAAAGCCCAGTAATCATAACTGATCAGACTAAGAAACAACGTGGCACAACACGAACGAGTATACAATTAGTGGCATTGATTGCTAGACCATAATCAGTGTTACTTACAGGTATTTGTAAAGAACTGCACAACATGCAGTTTGCAGGCAACGAAGAGAGAGCAGGGGTCTGTGCCGTACATCAAACCATGCAAATTTCTAACAGCTACTTAAGGCATGGCAAACCACACGTGCATGAAAGTTAAAAACTACTAAGTGTCAAACTTCTCATGAAAACAGTTTTCTAAAGACTTGAAAAGTATTTGCCACATTAATCATGCATGCCTGTGCATCTTACCATTTGTAGGTACTAACAACACGTGTGGGCTTGTTTCGCGTGTTAATCTGCTGCGGCAAAAAAAATCATTAAGACTCACTCGTGTGGAAGCTAAATATGATATAATTTATTTCAAAGCATCCAAATCTATATGTGATCACACAACTACATCAACATAAAAGTACAGTGCATTTATACAAGGACAAATCGTAACCAAACAGAAATAAAGAAAGGCAATAGTAAAATGTACCACTCCAAAAGTAATCTAAATTGATTTTGAAACACAAGTAACCGGAAAACATTTCTAGCCAAACGCATACTCACCCTGTTTCTCCCAGAGCAAGTCATGGTTTCAAAACATATTAACAGTCCAAGCTCAGCTGGAAAACTGCTAAAACTACAGCTCCTAATCCTCCATTAAGTGTTCTGGATTGAGTTGCTTGCTTGCAGGTCTGCCATAATTCATTAAGTGCTGCTGCTGTTATTTCTGCCGTTCCTGCTCGCATTTGAGTAGAAAGTTCTGTGCGCATGACGTGAGCTCCAAGGAGCTCAATTCCGACAGGCTGGTAGCCCTGACGGAGCTGACGTCATCACTCACATGATGACATCAGCTCCGTCAGCGTGAAAATTAAAAATGAAGGGGTGCCACTCGGGAATCGTGGCACCCCTTCATTTGAACCCCAAAACTCGGTAAAAACCGAGTAATTCAGTGCAGTTGGGAGGTATGAGTTAGCTTCTACTTTGCCTAATCTGTGTAGGCAATGCTTACCACCATGCAAATGCTCATAAATACACCTACTAGTGCTTATATATGCTTACTACTGCTTATTTGTGCTTAAACCTGCTTAATAGTGCCTTATTCATTATGACACTGACACTTCACATGTGCATTTCGTGCAGTACTCCAGTTCACATTTAAATGTTATTATGTAGGTTATATGGCAAAAAGATGTCAAATTATGTTCATATACAGATTTCACATGGAAAATTATATGTGCTGCAGTGGGTCTTGAACCAGGAATGCCTGTTCATTAGGCGGATACTCTAACCACTACACTATTGCTGTGCTGCTTCATTTGCATATATATTCCTTGTTATCCTCTTCAGCCATTTCAGCTGCTTTAACCATAGCTAAGCAATGGGCACACCCACGCACCTACAGTTAGCTGTACTTGGGGTTTTAAAAAAAATATATAAAAAGGTCTCTTCATTTTATTTAAATGTACTGCTGCTGTTGAACACATGGGGACTGTTGGTGAGGATATGCAGACACCTATGAGCGGTCTCTCTCATTTATTTACACTTTCTTCTGTTCTACTTTGCAGGGGCATGTTTATTCTGAGAGCTCTGCTCTCAGACATGCCCCCTGCACTCATCCATGCTCCATGTAGCATTAGGAGTTCAGGCAGCGCACCTTCATTAATATGCATGGTGAGCTGCTGTCCTCCTCTTAAACTGCCGCTTCCTTGCAGGACTAGATTAATCCTGCACAGAAGATTAGTATATCTGGGGGAGGATGTTAGTTATCATGCAGGTGTCTGACGTACCCTTCCAATACCCCATCATGGTCACCCCTGTGAGACCGTGCATTTCATAGCAATAATACATGCACATGTACAGCATGCATTCAGGGTAGGTGTGTTAGATGTGTGCATGGAATATACCATCACCATTACATGCCCGGTGTGTTGGCAAGCATCTACATAAAACATAATCACCAGCTACAGGCTGCTGCCTTGGTGGTATCCCAGAGGGCCCTACATAAGAGGGTGAGAGATGCAATGTCAGTGGCCACACCTCTGGCAGTGCTACAGGGTGGATGCAGTATTACAATACATCAACGGTAAATTCCCATGATACTACCACATCTGGACATCTTTTTATCACTACAATGCAGCAACACAATATATCTATGACATGTCAGATATGCATGATCTACCTGTACCAATGCAGATGTATACACAACAGTGGTCTACTGATGTGCCCTGTGTCCTTACCTGCATGCTTCTTGGCTGGTATGTGGGTGACACCCACCTCCACAAAGAAGTCCAGGAGTTGATGGCTGTCCGGACAGGCAGGTGCCACAAGACTGGCCAGGAGGTCCTCCACACTTGTCAAGGGGGATGGATGGCATGCCCCCCCCCCCATGGCGAGTTGATCTCCCCAGGACTGCAGCAGTACACCGACGGGCATTGCAAAGCAGGTCAGTACAATGATGCTGGACATGCTCATAACTGCGGTTGTGCAGTCCGACATCATTGTCCCTATGGATTAGGTCGTTCTACAGGGCGGTCCGCTCCTGCTGCTCAAGAGTGGCCCTGCCAAACAGCACTGGATAGTGCTGGATCAAGTGTGATATCGACACATCATTCTCCGCTTGGGAAAAGGTAGGCAACCGTGCATGTGCCATCTTGGCTGAGAGACATAAAGATGGAAACAGGTCTGAGCAACTCATACAGCAAGGTTGCCACTGTTCATAATACACATCTCTGTCACCCCCCCCCCACCATATCAGCTTCAACAAACTGTACACACAACTCATTAGGTATGGCTACAGCTTAACTAGTGGTTGGACAGATATTGTATTGTACCACACCTTCTGCTATGTGATTGTAGCCATGTCCCCTGTGTGGACACTATCACTGCTGGCCTGTTACAGACGATTCACCTGCATGCCATTGTCAGGGCCACTATGGTTCCATATATGCCAGTGGTATGGCTGCTCTGGGATTGCTGCACATCTGAAATTCTGTGTTATTGGGGATATCTATGCATGCTGTTGGACATGTACCGGGATTGTGTAGACTATTACTACCAACATATGTTCTAGAACAGTGACACAATAACATGTATATGTTCTATTGGCCAGCAGATCCACCTCTCCAAACCCATCAGCTCATGATACCTAGCCACACCACATGTGTGTCCCAACCTGGGGTCTCCTCATCTACTGGTCCAGCAATACCATCAGGTGGAACCACCCAGGGGATGTTGCCCCCCCCCTTGGGGCACAAACAGACATGTTCCTGTCCTCTGAGTTCAGGTCTAGGGTTTGTTCCATACTGGGCTCCACAGACACATGTGGGATGTGCTACATCAGTCTGAGGCACCAGTACACATTCACAGGGCCAACATGCTCCTCCTGCTCAGCCTCCAGACCAGGCACCTTCAGGACGTGGGCTGCTGTTGTGAGTAGCAGTGAGTGGGAGGCTTTTTCCCATTGTGCCCATATTGGGGCCCATGGGGCGTCCACATCAGAGACCACACACACCATCCAGGGTGTTTACCCAACACATGTGTCACATACCACCCCTGTAGACTGTTCTCTATATATACCAATCTCGACCACCTCCACAAGTGTACCTGCCATACTTCCCCAAACCACTACCGTAACAGATACAAGCATGCAAAATCTGAAGGTAATGCTACTCAATGTTAGAAGTCTAAACCTCAAAATGCACTCTCTCGAGGCACTCCAAAAAATGGAGAACATTGATATCTGTGCAGTAACTGAGACCTGGTTCAGGGCTCCAGAGAGCACCCCTGCAATACCAGGCTACAATTCTTACCACACTTTTTGGCCAAACCAAGACCGAAACACTAAAGGTGGAGGAGTGTCCATATTCACCAAGGATATTCACACCTCCAGGCTAGTTGCCCAACACAATGCATCTGAAATTCTCCAGGTGCAACTAACACTAGGTAAGACTGCAATCCAAATTGTAGCTTGCTACAGATCCCCCACCATGCCCCAAGATTCTCACTACACCTTTCTAAACATACTGTAAAATATTAAGATACAAACAAACACCCTAATACTGGGTTATTTCAACTACCCTGCCATTAATTGGGAGAACTACTCGGGTACGAAATCCTTTTCCCAACGGTTCTTGGAATTCATAAATTCCAACGCCCTGGATCAACTAATCCATTGTCCCACCAGGGGCTCCAATATCCTAGACCTGGTCATTACCAACATGGGAGATAGATGCTCCACACCAGTGGTCACCCCCTCATTGGTCAGAACTGACTATAAGCAAATCACCTTTGACATCCACATCCCACCCCTACCCCCCAGTAAGGAAACCTCCTTAAAAAACTTCTCCAAAGCCAACTTCATGCTACTGAAGTCAGAAGTGAGAAACTTCACAACACCCACGCAGATGGGATCTGGAAGTTCGACTGCAGAATCCTACACTAAGGCACTGTACGAGCACATCCACTCGTGCATGAATTGTGCCATCCCAAATAGAAACAAGATGCTCTTCTCCAAAAAAAGGAAGACAATCTGGTGGTCCCCTGCTATAAACAAACTATACAACAGAAGGAAGAAACTGTTGCAGAAAAGAGAAAAATCCCAGGATGCAAAAAACTCCCTCACCAGCCTTAGTAAGAAGCTGAGATCCCTCATAAAATCCTCAAAAGCTAGTTACAAAAATAAAATTGCCAAAGATTCCAAAGACAACCACAAGGCATTCTATAGTTATGTCAAGAATCTAAATGGCAATGCTCAGATCTGCTCTGAGCTACAACAGAATGGCATTAAATATACTGATCCTAAGGATATTGCCAATATCCTGGCAGATCGATTTAGTGCCAACTTCACCCCCCTCTCACCCCCTAAAGGGCCCATCTCAATACAAAAATATTGCCAAATTCCAATAATCATGGCCACACAGGTAGAAACTGCACTCTCCAAAGCTAAGAATACAGCATCCATGGGACCAGATGACATCCCAGGCTGTGTACTACATGAACTACAAAATGAACTGGCACCTCACCTAAGTGTCATGTTTAATCATAGCCTCACCTCAGGCTTCATGCCCACTGAGTGGCGCACAGCTACAGTTATCCCGCTCCACAAGGGAGGATCCACCTTGGATCCCGGGAACTACCGTCCCATCAGTCTGACAAGCCTGATCTGCAAGGGCATGGAACGCATTATCATGGAACTTATAAACAAAGACATTGGCAACCTTCAAACACTGGACCCCACCCAGTTTGGGTTTGTGAAGGGCCAATCTTTTCTCCTGAATTGGACTGATGTCTTTGAATCAGTCTCCAGAGCTGTGGACAAGGGTAAGGTGGTCCACACAGCCTATCTGGACCTCGCCAAGGCCTTCAACACCATCCCCCACTCTGGAATCATAGATAAACGTACTAAGCTGGGCATAAATATCTACATCACTTGATGGGTTGCCAACTGGCTTACTGACAGAACCCAGACTGTAAAAGTAGCCAACTCCAAATCCAGCTCTAGACAAGTGACAAGTGGAGTACCTCAGGGTTCAGTCCTGGGACCACTCTTGTTTGGCATCTACTTCTCTGAAGTACAGGCCAACACTAAGGGACTCTGGCTAACAAAGTCTGCAGATGACTGCAGACTGGGAGCCATTACTGAATCCCCAAATTATGTGGATATTCTACAAAAGGGCCTTACAGAAACAGATGCCTGGTGCCAGAGCCATGGGCTCAAGCTTAATGCCAAGAAATGTATAGTTATCCCCTTTGGAAAAAAACATGTACCCATGAATTACCACATAGGTGGCAGGACACTAAACATCGAAAGTGTGATGAGAGACTTAGGGACACAAGTGGACAGTGGTCTCACTTTCGATAACCACATAGCCACAACAGTCAGGAAATCCTTCTATGTGGCACACCTCATCACTAAGGGCTTTTCATCAGGAAAAAAGGAGGTCATTGTCCCACTGTACTCATCCCTCATTAGACCCATTATAGAGTATAATGCCCCGTTTGGTTTGTACCTCACAAGACATCTGCAACAGCTGGAAAAGCCACAGAAATACCTCACTAAAAGAATCACAGGCCTAAAGCAGATGCCATATGCTGATTGTCTAAAAAAACTCCAGCTATACTCTGTGACATATCATCTACTCAAAGGTGATCTCTGCTTAACATACAAGGCCATGTCAAACCCTGAGCTGTTGGACATGCTCCACTTAAAGTAATCCCAATCCCTCAGAGCCACACGCTCCAGGGATCTAAACCTTGTCATCACAATGAACAAAACATGCTGGAGGGATAGGTTTCTGACCCAGAGACTCCCCATACTCTGGAATAGACTGCCCATACATGTCAAGCAGAGCGCCTCATTGGCCTTCTTCAAAAGGAGCCTTGATCATTGGATGGGAGATAGGAAATTCACCCCTGGGATCATGCCAGTTGCCCTGCTAGACAGGAGTCCAGAGAAGTAAATATTGTGGGAAGAAATATCCAGGGAATTGTTATGGCTAGACTTGCATAGGCCCTAGGGCTGATAGCCTAGTACCAGCCTATGAACCTATATTCCCATTGCATACTTCACAGATGGGGGCATTCTGGTCCTAACAAGGGACTATCATGTGACATACCCATCCATGTTGTACACACTGCTAGCTGTAGATATCTGTGTGTATTGCTATGTGTGCTGGTGCCTCGCACATAGCATGCATAACTGTGGTAGTAATATAGGGGACATGTCTTTACATACATATATGTTTGTGTGTGTGTTTGTATATATGCAGACATGTGCGTATAGGTATATATCTATATATGTGTAGATATATGTGATGTTGTATATATGTGCATATATATATATATATATATATATATATATATATATATATATATAGATATATATATATATATATATCTACACATGGGTATCTGTATATTTGTGGACATACATGATGATATACATATATATCTTTATATATTATATATGTGACATATGTACTCACATGCATACCTATATGTGGGGTACATTCAGACATCAGCTCCACAATCTCACAACACCTTCCTGCACAGCTGCACTGTTCTGCCTTGCTACAACACAGACAGGTGCCACATATGGACAAGGCCTGAGATTAGGGGGTATATGTAGGACCTGATTGCAGGTAACCCTATTATACACCTATGGCATTCTGGCATGCTACATTGCAGATTAACCTGAGTATCCTGCCAGTGGTGGGCTGTGGGTCCCACATGTCCATGATAATGGCATTAGTTCCACCACCAGCTATTGGCCACTTAATATACATACTTCCCATTACACAACACACACTATGATGGCTTACATCTTGTCAGTCAGTGCTGACCTGCACAGTTGATGGCTATGGCCCACTACCCACAGGGAGAGACACTATTGTCCAGAGCAGTTGTTCAGTTGAACATCATCACAACAACACCTGATGGCACATATAGATCATTCCACATCATCTATCCCATTATTATGAACCAGGTACTAGATTCTATTACATGTATATATACTTCACATACCTCTTGTGGGAATGATGTCTAGATGAACGAATGCTGGCTGAATGCCTTTGCCTTAGGCGTTTTATCTTTTATTCGGAGTGTTCTCTCTCTCTCTCTCTCTCTCTCTCTCTCTCTCTCTCTCTCTCTCTCTCTCTCTCTTGGATTTAGCTGCTTTGAATAGATTGCAGCATGGCTTTAGTCAGTGATGCACATGATCAGGTGATGGCCTCTGCACCAATCAGTGTCCTCCACTTGCTAACTGCATGCAGCTTACTGTGTAGTACTTCCAATTTCCACTGTCATGGCAACCACCTACTATAAATCCCTACATCATGTGGGCATGGTCCCTTTACCTTTCCTGTGTGATGGACATCCTTCCTGTATGTGAGCATCAGTGTTACAGCTAGCAGGTAGCAATACCTCTTACAGGAGAACTGGCACACTCAGGCCAGCTACATATTTGTAGGAGGTTCCAGAACTACAGACAGTGTGAGTAGAGTTGTGTTATGCTTTGTACAGTACTGGTGTTACAGGGTTTGTGTGTACATACTAGTTTACCTTGGAATGGAGTCTGTCTGCATAGCTCTCAACTGTGGGCCTATCCTCTTGGTGGCCAGAGGTGTGCCTGCCATGTTTTGTCTGTCCATCACACAGGTCCTGTGTCAGGTATTTCACTGGCAGTCTGTGTGTTGAGTGCTATCAGTACATGGTTACATCCATTTATGTTTCTAACCTCAAATCCCTGACTAAGGTTATGTTGCAGACTATCCTGTAACACCAGCAACTTGCTTAGTGTATGGCAACAGTTTTCCACATATGGGCCTGTGTTCCAGCCTCTGTCCTCCACCTACATACCAAGCCTAGCAAATATGACATGCTGTCAGGGGTTATTCTGTAGTGGGCTGTGAGTATATCATGCTGCCATTCCTGCCATCAGTCCACTGCTGTTGCATCCCCCACACATACAGTGGGGCTGGGGCCATATATGTGTGGGCTTCACTTACACGATACATGTGTGCCCTTATGCACTCCAGAGGCCAGTGTATGTAACAGTGGTATATGGTCCTGTATTATTGAGTCTAGGGGGGATGCACCATAAATACCCTAGGCTGTTACAATATGTGGGGTATCAGAGGTGAGCTGCCTTAAGGTATCTGGATGTACAGTACCATACAATGCACCTATATTTACATTAGTTACATAAATTGGGTTAATGCAGGCCTACTGCCTCCTGCCATACAGACAGTTCTGTTTGTCAGTGTGCTTGTGATGGCATCAGTTATGCCTTGTTATGTAACAGTTACATCCCGTTTGGTCAACTGAAGTCTTTACCACCTATTGATTGTGTACAGAGTGTAGATAGAGGCTGCTGAACTATACACCTGCATTATTTACTGTTGATTAGTTGGTATCCTGTTGCCCAGTCTATCTTTACTATTGTGCTATTTGAAGGGCTTGGCTTGGACAGCAACAGTTGTGAACCTTTCCAGACTACTGTATTAGGATAACTGTTTCACAGTTTCATTATTCTTTTTATATGGATGTCAGTGTCTGAACAGCTATATGAAATGGCATATAAAATTGTAATAGTACACAAATAAAGGTTTTCCATTTATGCAAACCTGTGTGTGGTGTTATGTGCTATGCCCTCTCTGTGGGTATATGTTGCAGGCAATGATTGTCATTTGTATGGGTGGCTCAAACAGTGTCCAGTTGTTAAGGTGTTAACTGTAGACATAGTGGTTGTTCCATATTGTGTGCACCTTCTACATATGTATCTTACTGTACATATCTCTGCATGTGTATGTGTAGTCATATATATGTCTATGTATATTATATATATCTATATATAATATATATATATATATATATATATATATATATATACATATACATATACATATATGTGTGTCTATATATATGTGTCTGTCTATATGTATCCTGGGGATGTTGACAGCTTCCACACTGTACATTTCCTATGGGAGTCAGACTATACTGAATGACATGTTACCAATACCAGCCTGACATCATACAGGTTGGATGTAGTACTGTTTTGTGCCCATGTCATGTCAGGTCCTGGTTATGGGATCTGCAACACTTGGTAGTGTATTGCAGGGTGGATGTGTTTGGCTGTGGGGGGGGGGTATACCTATTCATGCAAGATGTATATTGTTTGGGGCCTCTCCACCCTATTAACAGTGCATGTGGACATATATGTTTTAGTTATTTTCCCATCATCTACAGATGTATGTCCATATATACTTTTATAGATATATATATATCTCTGCTTACATATACATATTACTATGTCCGTATATACCTACATAGATATATATATATATATATATATATATATATATATATATATATATATATATATATATATATATGCTTACATATATGTAACTTGCTGTGTATATTTAAACATATAGATGTAGACATATATATCTATAGATGTAGGCATTTGCATGTATATATGTTCATATATATTTATATATATATATATATATATATATATATGTGTGTGTGTATATATTTCTATATATACATCTATATCTACATATATAGATATGTTGTATCTGTTTAGATACTAATGTATTTACACACACACATACATCTAAATGATGGAATACATTCTCTGTACTGTTGAATAACTGGGCTGGAAGATATGTTTGTGGAGACATCAGGGTTATGCATATCTGAAATGGCTTAGTGGTAAATCGCTTTGTCTATGGTGTGCAGGGTCCTGGGTTCAAGCCTTGCAGAGGTTGTTTATTTTTTTGCTGGGCAGAACACTGGCCATTGAATACAGAGTGATTAAGGCACTTTAAAGCAGTTGTAAGCAGGTTTGTGCAGGTTTGCGCAGAGGTAAGCACTGCTAACTTCTGGTAACAGTTTCTTATACTCAGCTTCTAAATTGCTTAACCTGTGTAGACATTGCTTACCCCTGTGCAAGCAGGCTTAAACCCGCTTACTGCTGCTTAAAAGTGCTTGCTTCTGCTTACCCCTGTGCTAATTTCTTTAAAAGAAAAGAAAAAGGGGTTGATAGGAAAGTGGTGAAAAAAGGGGCTCAAAGAGGAAAAAACAGTAGGGAAAATAGCCAGGGATGTGCAGGAAGGGTGTAGGAAAGGTCCATATCTGCCCATTTCTTATAAAGCAACAGCTGTGCATATACACTGAATTTGGAGGTAGATTTGGACACTCAAACCCCTGGGAGGGGGTGAGGACAACAATAATACGTTGTGATGTCAATTAGACCAGATTACATGTGTCCAGTGGACATGTGTGAAAAATGGGCAACTATGTATGGGGCGAGATTTTTTCATGGGAACAGATTGACCTTTTTTTTTCAGGTGAGAGTAGGATGTTGGGGAGGAGTCATAGGTATATTTGGGAGGTAGGTTGGGTAAGTTAACAGACAAGACAAACAAGACACATACAGGGGCAGTAGATGACACATGTGGGGGGTAAACACCTTGATGGGGAGGGGTGTTGGGAAATCGGAAGCCCTCAAGCTCCCGAGTGGTAACAGTGGGACTGAGGTCCTCACTCATGGGCAGTCACCACTGCACCTTCACAGCCCCGAAGGTGGCTGTGTTGGGGACTGAGACACAGAGCCAGGGTGACTCTCTAAGCATGATACATGGTCCTTGAGCTGGTATAGGAGATCACCAAACTGCTGGTTGATCTCACTATGCACCATAACCCCAAACTGGCAACGGGTGACAGGTGTCTGTCCGTGCCCACTCCCGGGGGGAGAGCCCCATCCCCTGAGGTGGTTTCACCCAAAGGTGGTGCAGGACCAACAGACAGGGAGATCCAGGGTTGAGCTCCAGACATGCTGTTGACCGGTGCCACGGCCAGCTGAGGTGGGACAGATGGGTCCGCTGGTACCGGCCTTCCCAAGCGTTCTGTAGTGTTTAGATTTCATCATCATATGTGAGTTAGTAATAGTCAACACATTCCATGGTTAGGTATAACAGCATGCATAGATATTCCCATTAACCCAGACACAAGATAAGGAACAGTTGCATAGCAAACAAAACACATGCATATATGGGACCAAAGTGGTAATAAGAACAGCATGCAGGTACATAGAAGGCACCATGCCACCAATGTTGGAATAATTCAATATAGCACATGCATGGGAACCATTAAAATATTTATCAAACAATTGGACATTATCAGAACATAGGTGTCATTACGTACTAGTTGGGGTGGATATGTTGATTATTGTTGGAGATATGGTGGGGAGGAGATAAAGATGTAAATTAACAACTAGTATATTCCTGTAGTCCACATTACTTTCCTAGTCAGTGCTGCTATCTGTACCTTATAAGTCTTACTACACTGCCCTATAGTCTTAGTTTGGACAGTGATATGGCTGTCATCATCGTTACACATGAACTGGTTTTACCTGCAGTATACACCTCTTACCTGGTATACCTGTGGAGGGAATGTTTGTTAACAGTAACTAACTGTTTCTACACATACTCCTGGGTTGATGTTGTGCACATAGCTATCCAACTCTTTCTGCACAGACTCTGGCCATGTATTGACCAAATGCTGATGTGCCAGGACATATCTAGAATATTGCACTCTTCCACCTTTTGTGACTTGACACACACATATACATGCTTTCCTACACAGTTCTATTATGTAGCACAGTGTGGGTGACAGTGACCAGTGATACTTTATTATTCAGAGAAACTGCAACACTCACAATTCCCTACAATACCAGAGTGAACAGTGCCAGTAAAGGTTATAATGGTCTGTATTTCTCAGCACAGTGTTCATATCCGACGTACCTATGGGGGCAATGTTTGTTAGCACTACCTGACTGTTGCCACACAATGGTCCAGATTACACATTCGTATTATGCACATACATCTCACTCTGATACTGTACACACTCTGGTCACAGCTTGACTACATGGGAATGTAGATAGGACATATGTGAAATATTACTCTCCTAACAGTTTTGGGAGGTGCTACAGTGACAGGTGTGTTCTCATAGATGTCTTACAATCACTTGTATTCCCTATTTGCTGGCTAAACATCTGGAATCATCCCACAGACTTACCAGGAGGACAGGGGGATAGGCAACAGATCTGGGCACATATACAGGACATTCTGGCCTCATCTGTACAGTTGTGGGGGTTTGATTCTGTATGCAGCCTAATTCCACTGCCAGGATTCATACCATGGCTGTGTCTGCTACAACTTAAACACTGTCCATCACAGTTGTGTCTGCTATATAGACATTGCTGTATATCTCCTATCTGTGTTCCGTCTTATTAATCCCCTGTGCTTTTGCATTCTGACCTTGTATTACAGCACTCATACAGATTTCCTAGACAGTTATATGTTGTAGGACAGTGTGGACTACAGTGATGTGTAATACCTCATTATTCAGAGCAACTGCATCAGTCACAATGCCATAAAATACCACTGTGAACAGTACCAGTAATGGGTATCATTCTTGTATTTCTGGGAACAGTGTTGGTATCTGACAGACCTGTGGGAGGAATGTTTATTAGCACTACCTGAATGTTCCCACACACAGTACCAGATTCCACATTACTATTATGCACATGCATCTCACTCTGTTACTGTACACACTCTGACCACAGCTTGACAAGTTGGGGTGTAAATGGGACATACATGGCTTCTTAGCCACATAAGGTATTGGGGAGTTGCTAGTGTACCAGCTTTGTTCTCATAGATGTGTGTCAATCAGTTGTATTTCCTGTTTGCTGCCTATACATCTGGGATCATCCCACTGATTTCCCAGGGGGACAGGTTGATAGGCAACAGGTATGAGCCACTTTAATACACATTCTGGACATATCTGTACAGTTGTGGGGTATGATTCTGTATGGAGACTACTACCACTGGTAGGATTCAAACCATGGCTGGGTGTGCTAAAAAAAACAACAGTTCACATCTCAATTGCATGTGTTATTTGGTTTTTGTTGTCTGCATTTCCCTGTTTACTGTCTATGTGTCTCTCAGTTGTACTAAATAGCCTCTGGGGATTACACCTGTTATATACCGGCCTCCCTACACATTCAATTTATGGTGCATGGTGTGGGTAACAGTGTGTAATACAACAGTAATATTACATGATTGCAAATCTGCATTACCATATGATACCAGAATATACACATGCAGTCCAGCAGTTAGACCTGTTTTGTCAGGCTATTACATTTTTATTGACATACAAACAATATGAGACTCTTCCTGCCATATTCTCTAGTGTATGCAGTACTTGCCTTGAACAATACAGGTTTTATACAGGCAATTAATTTACTACTACTTTAGTTTTATTTTCTATGACAGTAAATGCATGAGTATTACTGACCTGCCTCGCATTGCAACCTCACCAGGTGACTGATGTGGGCCTCCTGGTTCACGGCCTGCTCCATTGCAACTGTGGGGGACATAAGAGGAATATTTAGCCATACCTATCCATGATATACCTGAGCTGGCAATTATTACACACATACAGGGGTGATACTTACACACGACTGGAACATCCCCTGCCGCTCTAGCCTCTTAGAGCCACTCCTCCAAGAGGTCCTCCTTACATCACTTCAGGTCAGCATAGTGGTGCCTGACCTGCTCACCAGTTTGGGGTATGCCAGTGGCAATGGTGAGGTCACGGGCGAGATGGTCCCAGGCATCTGCCTTATATTGGGAGCCCTGGTACTGGCCCTGCAGCAGTCTCTGAACATGGTCTTTGACAAGGAGTTCTGCCATGACCTTGGACTCTTGGATGCACCAGTGCTGCACCTGAAAGTGAAAACCTTCTCCCCTTACTGCCATAGCATCTGCAATGGGAAGCTACAACTAGTTATGAGATGTATTCCCACCTCTTGGGTTTAAGTAGGGCCAATTTCCTGCACTTTTCCATGATTAGCCAGTTTTGAAAAGGCTAAGCTATGGGAAAACCTGCTTACCTAAGGTTGGCGTTGTTTAAAGGGGTATACCACTGGGCACAATGAGTTACCTGGTGTACACATTGCTTACACCTCCTATGCTGGCCTGTGCAATGCTTAGTGTTGCTTACATTAGACTTTGTGCTATATTTCCTTTTTGGCAATCATTTCCTATTCGTTACATCTTATATATCTGCCTGGTATCCATGATTAATGTGTACGCACACTCTATTGGGTCCTTGTGTTTTATTGGGGACTTCAACCCTCTATTACAATTACATCTCACTTCTGGGCTTACTGCTATACTCCAGTTCATTTATTTATGTTATGTAGTGGGTTATGGAACATATGACTGTATACTGATTCCTTTCACAGGTTCAGTTTGGTTTTACTATGGTGAAGACTTGTTTGCTGATGCCTCATTCTTCTGTACTTATGTGATGGCTTGATGGTTAACTACTGTGACTATGGTGTATAGGATCCTGGGATCGAGACCTACATGGCTGTTTATTTTGCTGATGGGCAGAACAAGGGCTGTTGGATACAGAGTGATTAAGGCACTTTTGAGCGTTTGTAAGCGGGTTTGCATGGGTTTGAGTGACGGTAAGCAATGCTAACCTGCCGTTACATCTGCTTACAGAGAGTTAGCTTTAGAACTGCTTAACCAGTGTAGGCATTGCTTACTGCTGTGCAAATGGGCTTAAACCTGCTTAATAGTGCTTAAATATGCTTACTACTGCTTATTTGTGCTTAAACCTGCTTACTAGTGCCTTATTCATTATCACATTGACACCTCACATGTGCATTTACTGCAGTACTCCAGTTCATAAAAATATGTTATTTAGTGGGTTATGCAAAATAAATATTACTCATAACGTACTTTGCCATGGAAAATGGAGTCTGCTGCAGTGGAACTCGAACCGGGAATACCTGCTCGTAAAGGGAACGCTCTGCCCACTACACTATTGCTATGCTGCTTCGTTTGCATATATCTTCCTTGTTATCCTCTTCAGCCATTTAAGCTGCATTAACCATAGCTAAGCGATGGGCACACCTGCGCACTTATGGTTACCTTTCATGGGATTTTAAAAAAAAAATAAAGGGTTTGTTCATTTCATTAATGTATACTGTTGCTGTAGTACACAAGGTGGACTGTTGGTGGGGATATGCAGACAACTATGAGCGGTCTCACTCATTTTTTACCCCTTTCTGCTGTTCTTCATTGTGGGGGTGTGTATATTCTGAGAGCTCTGCTCTCAGACACACCCCCTGCACTCTTACACACTCCGTGTAAGTCTAGGAGCTCAGGCAGCATGCCTCATTATTATGCATGGTGCGCTGCCGTCCTGCTTCTAGATGGCAGCCTCTGTGCAGGACTAAGCTAGTCCTGCATGGAGGAATAGTAAATCCGGGGGATTGTGCATATCCCATGCATGAAACACTTTTTATTTTCTAACGAATTGTCGATCCAACCATTTATATTTATATAGCGATACAGTACTAATAAACTAGCGTCATGTCAGTCAGTGCTTCACATTCAGTAACTTGCCATAGTTAAGCTTGTAAATCCAAATATTGTAATCAACTATACTATCTAGTCTTAATTTCAGATTTGATTTAGCATAGTTCCTGAAACAAAAACAGTTAACCATACACATTAACTATATGCAATGTCATTTTAGATCAGCAATTAACTAATGACAATATTATGCTATTTTCACTATATTACAGCTCATAACAATTGGACTAATTTATTCATACCTTTACTGATTCAATTGCATATCTAAGGTTAAGACATATTCCCCCACTGATCATCTGTCATATATTTATTTAGTCATTCACTCTATGCTGCTTTAACCGGGGACTGCATTGCCTTCTGAAATCTAATATTGCCTTGTATTCTTAACATATTACTGCTTTCTTGTCTCCCATTTCTACTCTGACTGAATTATAAAATCTACTATTGCTGGTTTAATAAAATACTATCTACCCTCACACATCTTCCTTGAACTCTAACATTCGACCAATATATGCACATTGATCATCTGATAATCTTTGTCAGGCTTCATCTCATTGTATACCTTCTTTCTTTTTATCATCTGCTATCCAAATCATAATTCCTTGTTCTTTCTTTTCCAAATGCTCATTAAATGTTCTTTTCTGTCTTTCTTTTTATTACTATATATTGCATAACCTATTAGTGTTATATTTTTCCAAGGTCTAACTTATTTATACATAAATACTTGCTTAATAATTTTATTTATACAAAGCCATGCATAGTTCTGTTGATATTTCTTTCCTAGATCTGCCCAAATACCCATGTGCAATCCTTTCATTACCTCAGCTTTATTCAATATGTTTAATCAAAGTAGTGTGACATTATATGCAGATGGCGCAGGGGTACAGTGATAACATTGTCACCTCACAGCAAGAAGTCTTCCAGTTCGATTCTCAGCTGGAGTGCCTTCTATGTGGAGTCTGCAGTTCTCCTTGCATTCATGTAGGTTTCCTCTGGGTGTTCCATTTTCCTCCCATGTTACAAAGACATGCGTCTGGAGTGTTTTTCCCTCGACCTCTGCTGAAAATTGGCTTCATTCTAAGTCGGACTTTAACGGTTAACAAATGTTAAATAAATAAAATAAGTTATATCATATCTCCAAATCTGAAAGTTCCAAATCATCTGGTTCCTGTGTCAGTATTAGCTTTTTTTAGCTTCACTTTTTCTCTTTTGTTATCCCAAATAAACTCCTTAATGTCATTTTTCATATCTTTCCATATCTGACCTCTTGTTTCACTCTATATTAAGCAAAAAAACATTAGGGATAAAAACTTCTTATTCACTTGTATTTTATTGCCAATATCCATAATAACCATTTCCATAATCTTATCTTACTTATAATCTTTTGAGTAATTTATTCCAACATTTATTTATCTACTTGCTCAATTTCAACCAAATTCCCAAGTACCTCATCTTGTCATGATCCCACAAAAAAGGGGATATTTTGTACCAAGTTATGCATTTATGTACTGGGGCATAATTCATTACTATTGCCTTTGATTTTGTTTAATTTACTTTATATCCTGTTATACTATCAAAATATTTCAGTGTATCAAGTATAATATGTATATAATGTTCTGGACTGGTAACATTACCAGTTAACAGATAATATTATGTCATTAACAAAAAAAGGCTATAGTCTCATTAGTATTTCTTTGTTTGCATCCAGTTATGCATAATTGTCATATGTCCCTGGCTAGTGGCTCTAAATACAAAGTAAAGAGTAATGGTGAAAGTGAGCATGTCTGACTAGTTTTTTTTTTGTAAAGCTAACCAACACAGCTCACCATCACACTTCACTTGAAGCTTGAGCTTCTCTGTCAATATTATTAATTTTGCCCATATTTGTGGAAGCTCAAATGTCTCAACAGATCTCTTCATGAATTCCCAACCACCTTTGTCAAATGCATTTTGGCATTCAAATGTATTAGATTAATATAATGTTATTATTGTCAAAAGCATCCTTTTGAATTATATTGGTTCTAGTAATATTGTGAAATGTTTGCCTACCTTCTGTAAACCCACACCAATCCAGGTCTAAGGTCCTAGTTATCTTATAGGTTCATAGGTGTTTACTAAGCTAACAACCACAAGGGCCTTTTTAAGCCTAGCCATGCATCCCATATCTCTGACAAGTTTTGATATTCTTTGTAACTGTAAGCATGGGTCTGGGAGATGACCCATTTACAAGTTACCTGTTTGCATTAGAGACATAGGTCCTAAACCAGGGATGAATTTCCGGTTTCCCATCCAACTGTCCAAGTTGCACTTGAATTGGGTTAAGGAGGAACTCTGCTTCACATTGATGGGGAATCTGTTCCATAGATGAGGTAGTCTCTGGGATACATACCTATCTCTCCAGCAGGTCCTATTTATATCACAGGCAAGGTTTAAATCTTTAGAATAGGTAATTCTGGTACTGTTTGTTTTGCGGATATGCAGTAGATCCATCAGAATGGGGGCTGACAATGCCCTATATGCCAGGCATAGATCTCCCCTCAAAAGTGTGTAGGAGACAGAATACAGGGATAGGGCCTTGAGGTGGTCTGCATAGGACATATTACTCATGCCCTGTATTCTTTTAGTAAGGAACCTCTGTGGACATTCCAGTTGTTTGATATGCCTGGTTAGGTATACACTAAAGGGGGCACTGTACTCAATGATAGGTCTGATGAATGGTGGATACAGTGGAACAATGACTTCCTTGGACTTAGATGCCATACCTTTGTTTATAAGTTGCACAACATAGAATTATTTCCTCACAACTGTAGACACATGATGATCAAAGGCTAGATTACTATCTATGTGTGTCCCTATGTCCCTGACTACTGGGTCAACTCTAAGGGGTCTGTTGTCAATATGATAGTTACCAGGGATGGATGACTTCCCAAACAATAACATTATGCATTCCTTGGCATTTAGTTTTAGTCTATGGCTCTGACACCAGTTGTTTGTCTGTGTCAGCCCTTCCTGGAGAACATTTGTGTCAGTGTCAGATTCAATGACAGCTCCTAATTTGCAATCATCTGCAAAGTTAATAAGCCAAAGACCACTGACATTGGCCTTGACTTCTGAGAAGTAAATGCCAAAAAGGAGTGGTCCAAGGACTGATGCCTGAGGGAATCCACTTGTGACTAGCCTCTTTGTAAAGGTGGATTCCCCAATTCTAACTTCCTGGGTCCTGCTGTGAGCCAGTTGGCTATCCACCGGGTGACATATGGGTTTGTACCTACCCTCTTGAGTTTGTCAACAATGCCTGACTGGGGTATTATGTCAAATGCCTTGGCCAAGTCAAGGTAGGCAGTGTGAACGATTTTGCCCTCATCCATTGCTTTGGTGACCTTCTCAAAGAAGTCCACCAGGTGGAGTAGGCATGATCTGCCCTTGATGAAACCAAACTAGGTTGGGTCCAGTTTCTGGAGATTTACTATATCTCTGTTGATCATCTCCATGATAATTATTTCCATGGCTTTACATATAAAACTAGTGAGAGTTATGGGTGTGTAGATTCCAGGGTAGTAGATGGCCCACCTTTGTGCAGAGGTATGACTGTTTTCTTTCTCCATTCATGAGGCACAAAGCCTGTTTGGAGGCTACAGTTAAATAGTATTTCCAGAGGCCCTGATAGGTCATATTTCATGCTTTTTAGAAGGCATAATGGGATATTATCTGGGACCATTCATGCAGTGTTCTTGGTCTTAGAGAGAGAGTATTAAGGACCTATTCCCCTAGTGATAGTAGGGGGGGGGTTATATTTGATGATATTTCCTAAGGGAAGGTTGAGGGAGAGAGAGGAGTAAAGTTGGAGATGAATTTATCAGCCAGGAGGTTTGCTATATCTTCCGGCTCAGTATAGGTGGCTCCATTTACAATGAGCTCTGCACACAATTGTGTATTGCCTTTGAGGTTGTGGACATAGCTAAAGAATGCTTTGTGGTTGACTTTGGCCTGGGAGACCAAACTTACCTCAAATTTGGTGTTGGTAGACTTTATTTGTCCTCAGAGTTGTTTGATTAGTTTGATGAGAGTGCTTTTATCCTGCTGGGTGCTGCACCTCCTAATTTTTGCCATGATTTTCATCCTCATTTCATACATCTGATTGATATTTGGCTCAAACACCAAGGAATGGCTGTCAGAAACATGGCGCTTAACATGAGACTCATCTGAAACTGCTTGAATTTGCCTTCAGTCGCACTTATCTATGGTTCCATCTTGAGTTTGCACCACATATGATCTCCAGTTATGCCATCTTCAGTTTGCATTATATATGACCTTCGGGTCATAATTTCTTCTTGCTCTATTACACCAGCTGTGCCCCAATTCTAATAACACCTTGTAACTCATGATCATTCCAGGCAAGTTGTTTTGACATCTCTAGCCTACTGGGAGTCACTTGTTATGTTGTCATGGTGCTCTGCATATAGATGGCAACATCATCTTTGGTATCTAACAGCTTCCTGCCATGTAACCAATTTCTGGATAACACAGTGAAAATCATCTGTTTCTGAGACACTGTGGTTGCTCTGGTATTAAACTAATTCACTTTCATGGCTAATTTTTTACATCTGGTTGGTATCTTCTCCCAACCATAGGATTTGATCATTGCAGCCAATGTTTTATGGTCAGTTGGCAGTTGGAAACTCTGTAGCCCCATTGGGTACAAGGACAATTTTTTATATGCCCACACATTAGCAAAGCACTTCTCAGTTTGTAAGTACCACTGTTGAACATCAAGTTCACATTCTTAAACAATGATCAACTGGATGTAACACTTGTTCATCCATTTTGAGTTATCTAGCACAGTGGCCATTGCTGCTCGTATCAATACTCACAAGAATAAGTTTGGAAACATCATAATGTTGCCAGCACTGGGATATTTGTTAGCATTTCCTTTACAATGCTGATGGCTTGGGCTTGAATATCTCCCTTTGACTATGGTATGACTTTCTTTAACAAGTCTGACAGGAGGCGTAGCACTGAAGACAAATCTGACATACATTTCCAAGATTTGCAAAGTTCAGTTGCATAGGTTGGATCCTTTAGCTCTGCTGTTGCTCTGACCTCCCTTGCATCTGCTTTGATTTTGCTACCACTTATGCTGTGACCAAAACAGTGAAGCAGCGTTTCCAATCAGTATTTGTCTAGTTTCCAGATTAGTTCTTTATAGTTTGGAACACTATGTACTTAAGTCATCTGTATTTTTATCAAAGCCATACACTAATATATTATTTGTGGCTGCATGACAGCTTTATGTCCTTTAAAGAAATAACTCATTTCACATTGAAAGACCTCTGCTGATGAAGTTACACCAATTTTCAGACTCTTGAAACAGAACCTTTATTATATTCAAGTGATGAAGGTTGTTAGTTCTAGATGCTTTTCTCTACCGGTGTCTGCCAAAACCCATTGGAAACATATGATGGGAAAAATACTTTAATATTGACTGGTTTAGGTGCTATGTCTTCTATTATAGATAGAATAAACCTTTTTGTCATGACTGGATAATTAACTTTTTTCAAATTAACACACATTCAGATGCTGCCCATTCTTCTTAATGGTTGGGACCATTGGTGCACACCATTTAGTCACTTCTGTTACATTTCAGTCACCCAAAGTGCTTGGCATTCTTTTAAGCTCTACCTCAGTTTTAAGACACAGTAGGAAACATGACACTCTCATGGGTGCCATCAAAGCATATGGGACAAAATTTAGCTTTAATTTTAACTTTTCTGTTTCACAGTTAAGCAGACACCCCAACCCAATGTGGAAAAATGGAAAAAAATTGGTTGTGAATGGATAGGTGGAGTTAAGCAGACCAAGTTCATCAAGCACATCTACGCTAACTTCATTGAGTCGATGGCCATCAGCCCCGTCGTGCATGCTATAGCTCTTCTGACCTATGTTATTTGTATAATAAGCATTCAGTACATAAACCTTCTCATTCCACTCACACATGGCTCGAAATTTACAATGCACTTAACTTTGCCTGCAAGTCTACATTTTTATGTGTCTGTTTCATGAAACTGTAGACAGTTCAAGATCTTTGTATAAGTAACATGTAATATTGCAGTAACACCAGCCTCTGTATCAATTTTGAAACTCACTGGAGTTCCAATAATAGACAGTTTTACTTGCCAGTTTGATTTAGAGTTTAGCATATATGTTACTGATCATAGGAAAAATGTTTTCTGAACATTTCTCTCAGTGTTATTCTCACTATTCACTTCTTCAGTTAGCTTCATTTTACAATTGGCAGCAAAATGTCTCATCTTATTACATCTCTTATATCTTTTATTCCACTTACTGCTCATTGATATGACTCAAATTCATAATTATCCCTCATGCATATGCCAAGGTTACAATCATTCTGCTTCTTATACACAGTACTTTTACAAATATAGTACTGCTTTTTAAACTTGCCATTTTCTCAACACTTAAACGCACACACACACACACACACACACACACACACACACACACACACACACACACACGCACACACGCACACACGCACACACACACACTATTTACAATGTTCGCATTAGCATTTTTTCTTTGCTAATTCATTTTTTCTGGCAATCCATATTGCTTTAGCTGGCACAAATCTGTGGAAGCATGACCTTTCATGTATATTTATTTTTACACAAAATGTTCCATTCCATGTTTACTAGTTAATGACTTACATGTAATATTTTGACTTTCTAAAAAAAAAGATAACAACTCCCTCCACTTCCTTGTCCATTGCAGTGTTCACCTGGCTTTTTATGTGTCTTCATGTAACTTGTCTGCTCTTCCAAATGTGTGAACTTTGGTCTCCATAAATAAATGATTTGGAAAATGCAGATGTCTATACATCCGCGGTGGTGCAGCGGTAGCATTGTTGCCTCACAGCAAAAGGTTCTCCCGTTCGATTCTCAGCTGGAGTGCGGAGAGTGCCTTCTGTGTGGAGTCTGCATGTCCTCCCCGAGGTTGGGTAGGCATTCGAAAGACATGTGTAAATGGGAGTGCCTTCGTTGAAGGTTGAACATCGAGCTGGCACCTCGGGATTCATGAAAATCTACTGCCAATCATTGGCGGACCAGAGTTTCGCTGTGGCGACCCTTAACCGGGAAAAGCCGAAAGACAACAACAACAAATGCAGATGTCTATAGTGGATTAAATATTGTCATATTTAATGAAAACTCAGTTTTCTGGGATAAAATGGCTGAAATTTAATAAAAGGGCTTTCCCGCTAAACAAATGTTAAATAAATTAAATAAATAAAAATGACCACTTTTGTGATGTAAAACTACTAATCTTTGGTAAAAGCAGCTTACTCTGTGCTTCGTGGCATTTGCCAAACTCACTGAAATGGTTTTCTCATCTGAAATGCTGTTTTCAATAATTCCTTTTGACAAAGGTCACAGTTCTGACACCCTGTCATGATGTGCACCTTGGTCTCCCAGTAATATTCGCAGACAGGCCTGTGCAGTAAAATAGAAGCTTTGATTTTACACAAAATGACAAAACAGCAAGAAAGATGTTAACAGCTTCTTCACTCCTCACAAACCATACTAAATACACTAATACATTACTTATTAAAGTGGCAATAACTGTATATGTAACCACGAAACAGCTATATATTTCTTATAATCACATGAAGGGAACCTATAAAAGCATTACGATCAGCAGACGTGCAGACTACAGTTCTCCCAGTGTGTTACAGGATCGTATTTGTAAATCGATGGACATCACGCAACATGCAACAGGGTTTAGGACAGCTGTGTATAGCCATGCTAGAAAACCCTGCTAAGCTTCCCTGCTTCACTGTGTGCAACACAGTTGCTCACTGCTGCCCTGTGATCAACTCGGTTGTGCATTGTGAAGCACTGATGCAGTTTTCTACCCCCAGCTCTCCACAGAGTACTTGCTTTGTGTTAGTCTTGCAGCAAAACCTGGTCCATCTAGCCCACTCCCCACTAGTTACTATGGTATTTACCTGCCATAATGGATGGAAAGTTTTCCCACCATTTCTCCAGCCAGCCTGATTGACATGGGCATCCTGAGGCAATGTATCAATTGCCTCATGTATACTGACAACCAATTACTCCTAAAACAAACACAACATGTGTGAGAAGTATGTATACTATGAATTTGTAATCAATTTTCTCACATAACAGCAAACCAGATATCAAACAAGTTGTTAGCACACACGCTTCACCTTTTGCACATAACAAGCTCACAACACATAAACCCACATACTGGGAGGTACTCACTAGAAGTCTACCTAAAGATCAGAGACCTCCCAAGTGCAAACCTACTGTGCATACTGCAGACCCAATAGAATCCTCATTAGAACTCTGCAAGAAAAATCTTGATGATTGGATGGGAGTGAGGAAATTCACCCCAGGGATCACTTCTGTGGCTCTGCTTGACAGGGGCACAGGAAAATAATTTTCTTGGGTGGCAAAAGCCAGAGTACCGTTTGGCTAGGCTTATATAGGCCCTAGGGCCAATAGCCTAGTACCTACCTACCTACCTACCTATGAATCTATGAACCTATGAACCTATGAGTCCACTACACATAGTAATACACCAAACGGTATCTTAACCAATAAATCCCTAAGGCAAAACACCTCAAAACCAAATGTCTTGATCATAGGCAACTCCATAGTGAGACACACAGATGTTCCTCTCACAAGGCTGGACAAGGAGAAGGTCACAGTCAGCTGCCTGACAGGTTTCAGGATCCATCAGATCATGTGCACACTCAAATCTCTCAACAGCAAGTACCATTATGACTCTGTCAATGTTGGAGTGAAAGATTTGAGACGTACCTCATTGGACTATATGAAGAGAGACATAACTGAGCTCTCATTTTATGTGTCCCAGGCAGATATGTCTCTAGCTCTAAGCAGCATTTTACCTTCACCCAGGATGATGCCTCAATATAAACAAAAAATGATTGACTTCAACAATTGGCTTAGCTTCTGCTGTCAGTCCAGGTGATCCAGTATATGTCAGCCTGGGATGATATGGTTGACAGACCATGTTGCTTTACCCGGCATAGTCTTCACCTTCACCTGTTGCCTCTTAACTTTTGGTTACTGGCAAAGGTACTTGCCTCCTCTATAGTGCCTTTTAGGCAATGTCATAACAACAACATCCCCAATGTAATAAAATCCACTAGAGACAAACTGAAGGTTATACTGCTTAATGCTAGGAGTCTAAATCAAAAACTGCACTCACTGGAAGCACTCCTTACCTTGGAAGACACCAGTGTCTGTACAGTCACAGAGACATGGCTCAAGGCCATAGAGAGCACTCTGTCCATCCAAGGCGACAATGCCTTCCACACATTCAGACATCAAAACAAGCATGAAAGAACCAAAGGTGTAGGTGCATCCATCTTCACTAAAGACAAATACACCTTCAAGACTGGTCAAACAGTATGACTTCCTGGAGCTACTCCAAGTCCAACTAATTGTAGGTAAAACCCCCTTTCATATCATTGTTAGATATAGGTCCCTCACCACGAAACAAGAGAACCACTCTGCCTGCTTGAACCTATGACACTATACAGCCAAACGCATTGGTCATGTGTGATTTCTACTATTCATCCATTGATTGGGAGTCATATATGAGCACAAATACATTCACCCTAAGATTTCTGGACTTTCTTAATACAAATGCTCTGGAACATATAGTCTGCACCCCAAAAATGGGGCTTGAATGTACTAGACTTAGTACTCACCAACACAAGGTGTCTCTGTACTACTCTCTGTCTGTTGCCCTCCCTGGTAAGGTCTGATCATAAATCAGTCTCGTTTGCAGTAACGATCATACCTGAACTCCACTCAAGAGCAAAAAGGATGAAAAATTTCTCCAAGCAAATAATGGCATAAATAATTTCAAACCCCCCTGCTACCACTGTCAACAGTGACTCCTATACAGAGGTGTACTCAAATGCCCTATACAAACACCTATACAGATGTATAGACAAGACTGTAACTGAATGGATAAAAACAAGTTCCTCACAAAAAACAAGCCACCTTGGTGGCCAACAAGCATAAACAGGTTATACAACAAGAGGAAAAAACTAATATCTAAGAACAAGTTGTACAACAAGAGGAAGAAATGAATATCTAAGAACAAGAGAGAAATGACTCTGCAGAGGAAGGACACCTTCCATAGCCTGAACAAGCAAATTAGATACCTTGTAAAGTCCTTTAAAGTAAATTACAAAGCCAAACTAACATTCCTCACTAAGGAATATTACAAGGCATTCTACAGCTACATCAGAAATCTAAAAGGAAAGGCCCAGCTTTGTGCAGAACTAAAATGAAAGAAAAAGATGGCTAGGCAGAGTAGTATAAACACTTTTAATAAAAAAATATAAAAACAAAAGACTGTTAAAACAGGATGAGCGCTTTCATATACAAAGGTACTTCATCAGATCCAATACAAAGCACCACACCAGACTGAATTTATAGCTTTATGCCTGAGATCACGTGACTTCAAGATTGGTTTGATTGGGATAACGTCATTTAACCCCTTGCCTTCCTTGGCTCTAAACAAATGCATCCACTTTTTTCCCCACATTCAGTTTTGGTCCTAACATCACTTCCTCTCGATTTAGGTGTGTATAATGTGGTGTTTTGTATTGGATCTGATGAAGTACCTTTGTGTATGAAAGCGCTCATCCTGTTTTAACTGTCTTTTGTTTTTATATTTTTTTATTAAAAGTGTTTGTACTACTCTGCCTAGCCAGCTTTATCTTTCATTTTAATACTTCGACTTTTGCTGGTTGCTCTCTTTTTTTGCTGTTTATATTTGTGCAGAACTAGTTGCGGACGATATTGTTTATACTGACCCTGACGACATTGTCAACCTGCTGCCAGACAGTTTTGGACAAACTCCCCCCCCCCCCCGTCCCTGCCACACATACCCCAAAGAATACCTGTCACCAGTCCTCTACCTAGTATCTCCAAATAGCAGGTCATAACTGCACTGTTCATAGCCAAAAACACAGCCTCTATGGGACCAGATAACATCCCAGGCTGCCCACTAAATGGTCTAAAACAGGACCTAGTGGAACAACTTGGCACTCTCTTCAACCACAGTCTAAGTACTGGCTTTGTCCCAGCAGAGTGGAAAACAGCAACAGTGATTCCCTTGCACAAAGGGGGTCCATCAACCGAGCCTGGGAATTATAGGCCCATAAGCCTAACCAACCTTATCCAAAAGGCCATGGAAAGAATCATCATGGACCTTATCAGCAAAGAGACAGGTGACCTTCAAACTCTTACCTGACCAAATTTGGCTTCATTAAGGGTAGATCATGCTTATTAAACCTGGTGGACTTCTTCGAGAATGTCATCACAGCCCTGGATGAAGGCAAAACAGTACATACAGCCTATCTTGACTTAGCAAAGGCTTTTGACACAATCCCCCAGTCAGGTGTCACTGAGATACACACCCAGCCGAGAATTAGCCCATATGTCACTAGATGGGTAGCCAACTGACTCACCGGCAGTATGCATACAGTCAAACTTCAGAATTCCACCTCTACCAGCAGATCAATTACCAGTAGTGTATCACAAGGATCTGTGCTTGGCCCCCCTACTGTTTGGAATCTATTTCTCAGAAGTTCTGGTGAAAACAGATGGCCTATAGCTTATCAATTTTGCAGATGACTGCAAACTGGGTGCATTCTTTGAGTTCCCCAATGATGTTGACATAATACAAAAAAAGGCATACACAGACAAATGATTGGTGCCAAAGCCATGCACTTAAACTAAACAAAAAAAAGCACTATCATCCCTTTCAGCAAAGGGAAAGTCCCTGCAAATTACAATATTATCAGTAACCTCCCCTTAGTTCCAACCCCATGGTGAGAGATTTCGGACAGCAAGCTTAACTTCCATCACCAAGTCTCCACAATGGTAAGGAAGTCCTTCTACATTGCACATTTCATAAGTAAGGGTGTCACATACAAAGCTAATGATGTTATAACTCACCTGTATTCATGTTCATCAGACCACTAATAGAGTACAATGCTCCTTTCTGTAGGTTCCTCACCAGACACCTGCAGCAACTGGAGAGACCTTAGAGGTTTCTCACATAGAAAATTCAGGGCCTTCAATACATGACCTATGTGGCCAGACTGAAGGCCCTGTCACTGCTCTCTGTATCTTATAGGCTGCTGAGTGGTAACTTGTGCCTGGCATACAGAGCAGTCTCGGACCTTGCCCTAATGGAAATGCTGCACATCCACAAGTCAAATGGGACAAGATTCACTAACTCTAGGGATCTTAACTCAGCCTGTGACATTAACAAGGTGTTCTAGAGAGACAGATATGTCTCTCAGAGATTGCCACTCCTCTGGAACAAACTCCCAATTTATGTAAAACAGAGCTCCTCAATGGCCCTATTTAAGCGTAACTTAGACAACTGAATTGGAGACTGAAAATTTATCCTGGGGTTGTCACCTATGTCCCTCTGAAATAAGGGCAGTTGGTGATGATCATAGACTCGCACTGCAAATATAACCATAAACCTTGGTCAATAAGGCAACAAGGGTATAACATGGCTAGACATGGGCCAATAGCCTAGTAACTTCCTATGAACCTATGTAGGATCAAAGGATGTTACTAGGCTAATGGTTCTAGAGCCTATTTAAACTTAGCTATTCATGTCCCAGTTTTCCCATGTATCATTGCCTATGGACAAAATGGATCTGTGCAATAGGGCGTATAAAAGTTGCCCCTGTCCATAATAGACACTGGTTCAACCCATGGGTAAATCTTTGATTTCCCATCTATTGGTCCATATTACATGTTAATAGGCTAAAGGAAGAGCTCTGTTTCATGTGAATGGGGAGTCTGTTCCAGAGAAGGGAAAATTTCTGAGACACATACCTGTCACTCCAACATGTCTTGTTTGTGTCACTGACACAACAGGTAGGACACTTGCCTTTGGTGCAAAAGGCTGTGCGTTCTATTAGGTAGATTGATTCCTGACACAGCAGTGCAGCATAAGTGGTGTACTGCACCCCTGAGTGTGCTGCCCTTTTGATAAGACATCAAATGAAGGCCCCATCTGCTTGAGTTGTTGGCAACTTAGGTGAAAGTAAAAAATCCCACAGCACCTATGAAAAAGAGTAGGGGTCCTTTATTTATACATATATGCACATATGTACATATTTATTCAATCATTTTGATTCATTTTCAGATTTTTATACATCCAAATTTGCCATTTTAAATTGACCCCCCTACTCCTTTTTTCCATTACCATAATCTAATCTTCTTTAGTATAAGTGACAATACCCATTTTCCATAAAACATAATTTTATCAATTCTTTCATTCCATAGTACCCAAATTACATAAACTACTTTCTTATCTAAATCTATCTTCAAGTTTTTACTTATATTTTTATAATATCCATATTCATTCATATCCATCTTTACAGCTTCATATGTTTTAATGCTTTAAAAAAAGTTTTCTGCGCATAATTTATTCCACATTTTTTAACTCTCTCACATTTTAAGAAAACATTCTCTGTCGTTTCTTCTTCCCCACAATTTATGCACATTCTTTCATTTTTTTCTTTTTATAAGGCACGTTTGTCTTAACAGGTAATTTATTTATTCCCAACTTCCACAAAATATGTTCAAATTCAATATTGTATTTATACCACCTATTTCTTCCTTTAATTGCTTTAACCTTTGTTTCTCATACATTTTCCCATGGGTTTATATAATAATATTTCTTACTGATATTGTTTTACCATGCATTTCAGTCTTCTTCAAGTTCATCAGTTTTTATTTTCTACATTCTTATCTTTTGTTGATAGTTCTCTATTTGTTTAAATACACTTTTGTTTTTTATTTTCCTTATACCAATATAATTGACACAAATTTCTCATTCTTTTACTTAACCATTGCAGTACCTTATATAATTTTAGTGAAGTAGCAGACACTATTGGCTTTATCATGCCTAATCCTCCATTTTCCTTTTCCATATATAAAACACCCCTTTTAATAGGATTTAGTCTTGATTCCATAAAAAGGAAAAAAGGACCAATCATTTCTAATAACAGTTTTTTATATCCTCTAGTAATCATGATGGCTCTAGACAAATTATATTATCTTTCCTAATACCGCTGAATTATTCAGATACTCTTTTTTTCTTATACATTAATCTATACATTTTCCACAATATAGAAATATACTTTCCTTTATTATTAGATCCCATCCTTTCTCATGGTCTTCTTTATCAAAATGTATCCCTAAAATTAATATTTCCTTCAAAGAAAATTTAATGCCTGCTATTTTTATTGTGTCATCCAGTCTTTTACTTTTTTCTTTATTAAGTATCATACCTCTTTCTCTTAAACTTTCACCTAAATAAATAATAACTTCTCTAATCCACTCTTTGTTTTTAGTTGTTATAATAATATCATCTACATAAGATATCATAACTGGAATTTCAACCTCCATTTGGATTTTATAACTTGCATTCATCGTTTATTGATTTACCTCATTAACTACTGTATTCATAACCAAAGCAAATAAAATACTATTCATGGGACACCCTTGCCTTATACCATTATTCATGTCTATTTCTTTAGTTATCCATCCATTAATTACAATCCTTAATTTATTGTTCTCATAGGTTGTTATACACATTGTTTACCTTATCATTAATATTGTACATATCTGTTATTTTCTACAAAATATCATGCTGTATAGAATCAAATGCTTTATTAATATCACCTACCATAAGTTTTACAGCTACTTTAATGGGCCCCAGTATTTCACAATACTCTTGTTACCATCAACATTTATAACACTTGGAATATGCACATTTTTATCTATTTCCATTTTCAGGATAATATTACAGTCCCAAACACCAGTCCATAAACTCCTATTGTTATAAACTTTTGTGATGTCTATTATTTGTTTGCATACATTTTTAAATGTTCTTTTAAAGTGTGTCTATCCTTTTCCATTCAGAATTGTATGTGTACTTTCTTTTTAGTGTTCTGAAAAGATGCCATTATTAATTGATTCCAAGGATTGTCATTCTGTCTTTTTTCATATTCACACAAAAATCTATCCATGGCTTGCACAGTCTCAAAAAAAATCACAAAATGTCTCTTTGAAATTAGAACAAATGCTCTTACCTTTTGAACTTTTGCTCCCAGTGGTAGAATTACATTGTCCCATACCTCATATCTGTTCAGTTCCTTTTCCTTTTTAATCTGTATTCTTACTACAAACTTTATTTTTGTGCTGTCTTGTTCTCTTTCTCTCTCTCACTCTCTTTCTCTCTCTCTCTCTCTCTCTCTCTCTCCTTCCCATGTAGTTGCTACCGCCTCTGCATATGTTCTCTTTCCACTGTTTCTCTCTAATGTCTTCTTTCCATCTCCTTCATTTATGTTCTCCATTATATCACTTCAGGAAACCTCATTCTCTAGTTCACTCTGTTTTATTAGATCTTGCAATATATCATCCTGCAACCCTCCCAACTGGGGGATTGTAACCATCCACTCCTCTACAGCTGTCTCATCAGTTTGTTCAAACAGCCCCCTCCGGAATACGTCCCATGAATCCTCCATCACAGCACTTCCTACTACCTCAGAGATGGTATTCGCCTCTACTCCCTGCTGCTGTGCCATCTCATACACAGTCCTCCAAGACACCTCTGCACAGGAATGGGACATGCACATGCATTCACTTTCCAACAACAATGCAAATATAGATCGCTAGTAGGGGAAGTTTCCTGATGCCCTGGCCAAATTTCCCCTGCTAGTATAAGTACCACCTCAGGTTGTCCCTGAAAAGAGGCTACTAGCCTAGTGGGATTAACTCGGTCAACAAAGGATAAATAAATGTCACAGGTGAGAATTAAATCCTTAGATCAGGTAATTCTAGTGGTGTTTGTTTTGCAAATGTGTAGCAGATCCATAAGGGCTAGACTGGAGAATGCCTTATAAGTTAGGAATAGATCACCGCTCAGTAGACTGTAGGAGACAGAGTAGAGGGACAGGGTTTTTCCACTCAGTAGACTGTAGGAGACAGAGTAGAGGGACAGGGTTTTTAGGCAGTCCACATAGGATATGTCATTTCTACTCTCTATTCTTTTACTGAGAAACCTCTGTGGCTGCCTCATCTGTTGCAAATGCCTGTTCAGGTACATGCTGAAGGGTACATTGTACTCAGTTGTTGGTCTGATTAGGGCTGAGTATAATAGGACTTTGATATCCTTAGATCTGTATGCCATGCAATTACTTTTCAGTTGTGCCACAGAGGATTTTCTTGTCACCATGAGCACATGGTGATCAAAGTTCATATTACTGTCAAGCTGTGTTCCCAAGTTCTTTAACATTGGGTTTACCCTTAGGGGAGTGTTATCAATGTTGTAGTTTACAGGGGTGGTCGGCTTCAGAAAGGGTGTAATTATGCATTGTTTACATTGAGTTTTAGGCCATGGCTCTGGCAGCAGTTATTTCTCTGTGTCAGACACTCCTGGGAGATATCTACATCTTTTGGGAATTCAGTGATTACAGACAGCTTGCAGCCATCAGCAAATCTGGTCAGCCAAAAGACTTCTACATTTGCATTGACTTCGGGAAAGTATATTCTGAACCAGACAGGTAGCAATACCCTGTAGGACACCACTAGCAGAAATATAATAAATGAGGCTCAAATCCTGCAGCTGTTCACAATGCTCTCTTTATTGTGAGTGGTATTACAAGACTAAGGCCCCAAGACAAGTAAAATGCAAACAAACAATAAAAATGCAGTAAAAATGAAATAAATGAGGCTCAGATACTGCAGCATCTCACGATTCTTCCACTATTCTAAAGAATACTAGAAAAATAAGTTCCCAGACCAAATTAAATTGCAAGCAGTTGACTTTTGGGTAAAACAAGGAAAATGAAAAAAGAAATAATACAAAATGAAAGGTTGTCCCAGCTGTCTTACAAATAGTACTTTTCTTGTGATGTACAGTGGTTTCATACCCAATAAGAGGTGCCTCACAATGTTTTGTGCCGAGCCCCTTTCTGATTTTTTTATTTATCGACAGTCTTGCTTGTGAATTACTAGGCATCAAATGCATTCTTCATTCAAATGACATAACAATGATAAATGCTCAGAAAACTATCAAGCTCCTGAGAAGAATGTCAAAAAATGTTCTTTCTGATTTAGCATTATCAAAGAACAAACTAATCACTAACCTCAATAAAACAACATTAATATTTACAGAAACTCCACAAAGGCATAAGACCATCAGAAACATTTAAATTAATGAACCCATTAGGGGAGCACCTGTTTAATAACAGAATGATTAGCAGAAACAAGTTTCCAGGTTGTTGCACTTACTGTTTTGGCAGGAATATTGGTATTTTCTTCCTTTGCTTCTTGACCGCTCCTTCAGCCACCAAATGCTTAACCTGGAAAGCTGCTCATACGTTGAGCTTGTGTGTTGGCACTCAAAACACTGCAGGCACTTCTACCGGAAAATGTCCACACTGCTTGCCCCACTCCCACATTTATGGATCCCAGCTTGTATATGAGGGCCACAAGAGGGCAAGAATCATGTCTTATAGGATTTCCTTTTGTTTGTATCAGTAGCCACTAAAGGAACACTCCTTTTCCTGACATGAAAAAGTGCATACATATGTAACTAGTTTTAACTCCGGGATTATTTCATTATTATTAAATAGTCCCATGTTTGTATCTGTGAGTTATTGTACAGGATGATATTCCATAATCCAGTTACTAACTGTCTGACAACAACAATGATATGAGGCAAAAAGACAACTTACTATGGGGTGTATAATGTTAGGGGCTTGCCTTTCTTTCTTTTTAGTGGCATCTAAGGAGATAACACATCTATTGGCAACATCAGTACTTTGCAGGCATTGATCATGGATTTGTGGTTGATGTTTGATAGCATCATAATATATAACAGTATATGATGCATACCTTTTTATATATTTTATCTTTATGAATGGGTTATTCATAATCTTACTTTTAATATTAGTAATTGCAGGCATATGCATCACATTTGGTACAACTTGAATTAACCAAACTTTACCTTGTTCTTGTGAGAACCAAGTTATTATAGTTTGTGGAACTTTATTTTTTAATCTGGTTCAGGAAGAATATTAGTGCTGATTTTTTTTCTGATTGCCACATGCATATCAATGATTTCTACAAGAAATTAGTTTAATGACTAAGTATGTTACTGTTTTACTCAAGTTTTCTGAACATGATCTCATACAGGCTGACCCAGGTTTTATATATCTTAAAGAAACCCGGACTGTTTATTTAGTTTTAGACAAGAATTAGATCTCTTGAGGCACCTGTGGTAAAAACACCTATGATCACTTAGTTAACCACATCTGCTGGTTCAGTGGCATGGTCTCTCTTCATTGTATTTCTTAAAAAAAATACACTTCTTCACTTGAAACAATTTTCAATTACACTATCTGAGAGTAATATTTGTTTATATAAGGGGATAATTGTAGAAACCAGAAATGCTGCTAGTGTTACTGATGGGAAGTTAGCATTACCCAAGAAGAAGAAGAAGAGGAAGTGAGTTTTGGTATGTAAACTATGACCTTATAGCAAGCATGTCAATTAAACAAGAAAAGGGTACCACTTTCACTCCCATGGATACTAGAGCATCTTAATCTTTTAAATGAGGTAGGTCTGAGTTTATGGGCTTCATAAATGAAGAAGAGGAATTAGTCTTATGAAAATGAAACAAATGATAATCCTGACAGTATTGTGCTTATACTATCAGTATTAGAAATATCCCACTCATTAAGGTTCTTATTTTTCAGTCTATTCAGACATTTTGGCTACTTTTTCGATACCTTTTAATTAGAGTATAACACCCCCATAAGTCTTACTGAAAAAATGAATATTAGTTTGTTTGTGTCTTTTGGCTTTTCCCGGTTAGGGGTCACCACAGTGGAACTCCGGTCCGCTAATGATTGGCAGTAGAGTTTTACGTACCGGCTTACCGGGCCTAACGCACAACCTTCAACGAAGGAACGCCCGTTCATGCATGTTGCCACACAGAAGACGCTCTAACTGAGAATCGAATGGACAACGTCAAACTATGAGGCGACAATGCTACCACAGCACCACCACCACAGCAAAAATTAGTAATGATTTAAAAATGATGAGAACTTTTATAATTGTGACAAATAAGATGAACAAATCATATTGCTATTTACCACAGTACCTAGGCTTTAGTCACACTGTCACCTTCTCGTCTTCCCCTTTTTTCTTCCATAATATCTAGCAGCAGTCATCTGGATAGTTTTTCCATATTTACAGTAAGAGAAACAACTGGATACCATGTAATCCATATTAATGCTGCAGATGTATTTTGTACGTTTGAGGACACAGCTTCTTCAGATGATGGTTTTACAAATTTGTGTGAAATCTCTGCTCAAATCTCATGGACCCAGACAAGCATAAAGGCATACACTGACCACTAAATTGAGAACAGTATCCTAGGACTCTGGTTCCACTCTCCATCTGCCATTATAGGCCAGTGCAATGTCTGCATGACTGTCACACTTGCAGCCATCTGCTGATCCACATCTTGATCATTTCTATGGTCACAAATTAACAAGCCTGTAAGGAGTTAAACACCTTAACTTAAAGTGCCTGCTTCACCTTCATCTATGCACTTCACTCTCTTATGAGAAAGAACCAATATTTCTGATTTGGAGGTACTAATTATAAATGATCCCAGCCTCCTGTCACTCAGCGGTGAGCCACCTGAGTGCACACTGGAGAGCACTGTCACTGCTGGATGTCTTCTAAACATTGGCTACACTTTGATGTCATACTCATAAAAATAAAATAACAGGAAGCAATACAAATTCATCCTTGGCAGAGTCACAGCTCACACCTTGAACGTAACCACCTTTAATGCTGAGAATGTGACAGAGATGTTACTTTACAACTATAGAGACTGAATGATACATAATCAATGAAAATGTTGTATGCAAAAAATATTTAAAAACATAAACATTTGCAGTTCCGTAACTTGATTCCATGTGTCTCTTCAGAAATGAGTATACCACCACAAGATCTATTTATTTAGCATTTTCGGCTGTACATTTACTAACATAGTAAAAAGACTTGCGCCTGAGTTATAATAAAGACAGTATTTCATTATCTACTTCATATCTAATGCATATATATATCTGTGTGTGTATGTATTATGTACAGGGTCTATATTATATCATCGAATGCTTAAAAAAGCGAACGCTGATTGATCGACCTAATTTAAGTGAAAGCTTAAAATTTCGAACTGTCAGACCAGCGATTTTTTTCCCAGGGAAAAAAATCGCTGATCCAAAACACATACACACAACACAAGCACACCAAACAAACAGAAATCCACACACATACACCTAAAATCTGATACCTAACCCTACACTAAACTATGCACACAACACTAACTACCCACTTACCTTAACCCAAACACTAACCCTAAGGTCCTTCACTATCGCACACTCACCTCACCTGCTCCCTAACCCTAACTCACTTAAATCCGCCCTAACCCTCATGTCCACTCAATTGCACACACACCTAACCCGAGCCCTAACCCTAACTCACCTAAATCACCCTAACACTCACATCCACACAATCGCACACTAACCTGAATCCGACCGGTAACTTTCCACCATAACACTGAAAATACTGAAGCAACAGAAACAGACAACCAAATTCTTTCCCTAGGAAAATATTCAAGTTTCTGCTGCTTCGATATTTTGCAGTTTCGAAAAAATAAGTTCGATCAATCAGCGTTCGCTTTTTTAAGCATTCGAGGATATAATATAGACCCTATGTACACATCTATATATATATATATATATATATATATATATATATATATATATATATATATATATATACATACACACACACACACACACACACACACACACACACACACACACACACACACACACACACACACACACACACACACACACACACACACACACACACACACACACACATATATATATATATATATATATATATATATATATATATATATATATATATATATATATATATGCATATGTATATATGATTATATCATGAAAGGTAGAAACCTCAAAAGATAGAATCACAAAATCACAAATGGTGGTACAAAAAATAGAGAATCACAAAACAGTGACTGCTTCATAACAGTGAATCACAAAGCACTGAATACTTCTCTTCCACTAAAAAAAAACCTAGATCTGTAAGCCACTGTTACAAAACCAGATTATCCCAGTGTACTATCTTACTTATGTGTGCTAACCCTTACTGTACCCCATAGCCTAAACCTACTTCTGCCTGAGACCCTAACAGAATACATTATGTTACTAAAAGTCCATTCCCTAATAGTGTCATTACACAAGACAAATTAGACAGAATGCAAACAACACAAAATATACACAATATTAACTGCATTCTCTTACCTAACCCTTACTCTAACCCTAACCTATGAACACTTAGACATTCACAACAACTGTTATAATACAACCACCACTTTTTTCATTCAAACATTAATTTTCCTGTGCACTATTTATGTATAAAAATGTTCTAATATTTGAACAAAAAAGATTGTTCTATAACAATCAAATCACAACCCCCCCCCCAAAAAAAAAGTTAAAAAATAACTTTATGCAGAGGGGGCAGTCCCTCTACACCCTACACCCCTTCTAATTTTAAATAAATATATATATATATATATATATATATATATATATATATATATATATATATATATATATATATATATCAGCGCTGCCGACTGGACAACAACATGGAAAGAGCAAATTCCCAATCTCCACTGTACCTTGATCTTTCACACCAGAAACTGTTGATAAGAAAATTCAGTCTCTTAAGCCGCAAAATGAAAGTAAAAGCAATATTCGATATTTCAAACCTTACAGACTTTATGGTTAAAATACAGAGCAGATAAGATGGATGAAGGATCTAAGTTTCAAATATTTATAATCTGCTAAATTATTTGATGAGCTTATATAATAACAAACAACACTATATAAATAAGACTGATCAGTCAGGAAATATGATGGATGCTCATTTTTGAAAATACTTTGGGGTACAGAACAGAGCCTCACCTTTTCTTTTCTGGCAGCTAAACTCATGACATTTCCTGCATAGATCTTTTTACCACTCCTGTTGACTTCTCAGATATGTTTAAGACTTCACAAACATGGTGGTGATAGTGAGAAATGGGAACCACATGTGCATATAGGCTGTGAATATCCTTGTGTCTCTGTCTCTGGGTCTAATATTCAAAAATAATGCAAGTTCTGTGGAACCATAACTAAACCATAGCCAAGGAAATGGTACAATTTAATACATCTGTGCCTTCAAGTGTGCCTAGAACTCATCATTCACTGTTATAGTCCTCCTGGCATTAGGAAGACTTGATATAGCTAGACATTAGTATATGTCCCCTTAACCCAGCATAGAAGAATTGATTTTATTTCTACATTAGATATCTTAAAGGAAATCAGTATGGTGCAGCCCTGGTGCTTATTTTATATTGTCTTAAAGAAGTCATGTTGTTATATGAAATCAGGGATTAATGTAGTATTTTTCCATCATATATAATAAATCAGCATTCCTTCCTCTCATATAGTTATATATAATACTTTATGGAAATGTTTTATAGGTTCATAGGTAAGTACTAGGCTAGCTTCCCTTTATGGCCATTTTAAGCCTAGCCAGCTTCTCTTTTTGTGCTCGAATTAGCCTATCACATTTGGTTAGAGATTTGCCATATCCATCCCATTGTTGATAATTATATATTACCCTTAATGAGAATAACTGAGATCATACCATAGATAATTTGAACAGCACTAAGGTAAATGAAGTCAGGGAAAGCAGCAGGATCAGATGAGGTACAGCAGATATGATAAAGATGCTGGGTGAGCTAGGGAAGAAATGGCTCCTGAGGGTACTAATAGCAGTGTGGAGAGAAAGGAGTATCCCAGATAATTGGAGACTAAGCATACTTGTGCCAGTGTACAAGAGCAAAGGGGACAAGTACAGAGGCATCAAACTCCTATTACACTGCATGAAAGTTCTGGAAAGGCTGACTGATAAACGGATAAGCAGACTAGTAGAATGTAAGATGGGAGATGAGCAGTTCAGATTTAGATTAGGATACAGCACAACTGACTCAATGTTTGCAGTGAAACAGATACTTGAGAAGAAGCTAGAGATGAGGAGAGAGTCCAAATGGGCATTCCTAGACTTGGAGAAAGCATATGACAAGGTTCCAAGAAAGCTGATCTGGGCAGTACTGCAGTGGTTTGAAGTTCCAGAGACATTGGTAGAATTAGTGCAGGCTATGTACAAGAACCCAATGACTCAAGTATGAACAGTGTTTGGCCTCACAGAGGGGTTCACAGTGGGAGTGGGTGTACAAAAGGGTTCAGCTCTTAGCCCACTGCTGTTTATACTGGTGATGGACTATATTAGCAAACAGGTCAGAGGGGGCAGATGAACAAAGTTGCTGTATGCAGACAATGTGGCATTACAGCCAGACTCTGAGCTAAAACTTAAGCAAAGGATAGGAAAATGGAATGAAAAACTGAAGGCACATGGAATGAAACTAAGCACAAATAAGATGATGGTAATGTCAGCAAATTGGGGAAATCAGAAGACGCTGAGAATAGAAATAGAATGAAAGATAGCTGAATAGACAAACAGCTTCAAGTACCTAAAAGGGGTGGTTGAATAGAAGAGAAATCTAAATGAAGAGGTCAAAGCTAGAATCAGAGGGGCTGCTACCAACTGGCGTAGAGTGTCAGGTGTAGTCTATGACAGAAGAATGCCAAAGAAGCTGAAAAGTAAGGTGTACAAGACAGTGGTGCAACCAGTACTAGTGTATGGTACAGAAACCTGGGCAGTAAAGGCAGAACAGTTGAAGAAACTAGAGGTGATGGAAATGAAGTGCCTGAGAAGTGTGGTAGGATGCACACTGTGGGACAGACGAAGTGATGAGGACATAAGAGCAGAAGCCAAAGTAGCTCCAATTGCAGAAAAGATCAAAAAGAACAGATTGTGGTGGTTTGGACACGTGTGGAAAAGCAGAAGACAATCTGTAAGGAAGATTTGGGACAGACAGGAAGAAGGCAAGAGGAAGTAAGGATGTCCAGCAAACAGGTGGATGGATTGTGTGAAAGAAATCTGCAACAGTCAGGCATGAGTGTTGAAGAAGGCAGGAGTGTAGCACTGAATCGAGAGAGTTGGCGACAGTTAACACAATACCCCAACCCCAAGTACAAATATGGAAAAAAAAGGGGCTGACGATGATGATGACTCATAAAACATATAGCAGAGCAAAAAAAAGTTTGAGGCTATAGTTAGCAGTTGGGTGAAACCTTTTAGATATTGGTTTGCATATTTAATGTGGAACAACATTCCTGTCCACTCTGAACCTAACAAGTATCACTTGATTGTTATAATTATAGTAAGTTATTCTCTAGAAATATCTCCACAATATTGACCATCACTGAGTTCAGACAGTATTGACTTTTCCAAGACAAACAGCTCACACTGGGAAATAGCAAAGTTAGAAGCAAGTGGCAGCATCTTTGTGGATTGTAAAGTAGATATACAAGGCACAATTCCACTTTTTATAATGAATCTGCAGATGGCAGGAAAATTTGTGAAATACTAACAATGAATAGCAAATATGTGGGTTAAGGACTCATTAGCATATACTCTTTTACAACATTTTCATTTGCATCTCATTATATGCTTATACCTATTTGCAGCAATCATGCTTTGGTGTAAATGGTCTTTGTGATTCATGCCTTTATTGTAGAAATGCCCAGACAGCACAGATAGCCTTTATGCATTTGCATAATTACTATGAATATTCCCTTATTGTTTGCATACATTACATGGGAATCTCACATTACTGATTACACATTAGAGCATTGCTAACTGATGTGTTGTATTAAAGCCTGGTACACATTCAGTGGATTCATCAGCTATGTTTGAAATAAACAAGCAGTTACAGACCTCAGACGAATGATATGTATTTAAGAGATATTAAAATATCAAAGCAGTGTAAAGTATGTCACGCGTATGCCCTGGACAAACTTTCTGTGTCAGCAAAAGACTGTTGTGACAAATATCTGCATTTTAACTTATTGGGAAAAAAGTGTGACTGTCCTGGAATTAAACTTGCAAAAATGGAGGGCAATCACCTTTCAATAACTAGCTGTCCTTGAAAAAAATGCCCCATTTACACTTAGAGAGGATCAATATATAATGGGCTGTAAGGTCAGCTAAGAGCAAAATAAGCACTTGGCTGCATGGTGATACAGTATTAGAACAAATTCAATTCAATCATTCCACATCACCTCTGAAAAAATAAAAAGACATGCCTGTATGCAGAAGTGACATAACACATTAACAGATTATCAAGAAATATGGTCCTTGAAATCTGTAACATCACTGATCTAGCACAAAAAATGTAACGACAGATTTTAAAATACATGCAGGAATTACTGTATAGAACTACCAAAGGTGAACAGGTGATTATAAAAGACAAGCTGTTTATAGCTAGTAATAGTATTAGTAGACTTAAGTAAGTTATATGTTCAGGAGGTACTTTTGGAGACATGTGGTCCCTTACTTTCCCTGAGGAAAACTATTAGACCTGGGGAAGAAAATAATACACTTGGATTGGTTGTGATTCTGACATTTGCAAGTGATGCTGGTATTTATTCAGCAAAGATGACAGAAATGTATTGAGTTTCTGAGTAATTAATTAAAAAAATATTCTGAGACATTCTATAGTCCTAAATTCACCACACAATTTTTTTTTAATATCACAAGATTATTAAACAAAAATGAAATTATGGGACCACATATACTCCATTTAAAAGGGAAGATTTACTGTGGAAAGCTTTCATTTGAATCCACAAAAAAATTGGGGTGCAGCCCAGATAACTTAAAAAAAAAGAAACATTCTTTTTGAAAACATGATAAATGCAATAGATGGACCAATGCCGAAAGAGATTCTGGCTTTCTGTTTCATATAAATGGGAATAACTTAAGGAGGAATAAGAGAAGCACAGCAAAATCTGAAGAAAAGGAACTTTCAAGCAGGGATAATTAGTGAGCCCAGATTTTTTATACAGATGTGGACTGCAATTTAAATTAACAAGACTTTTATGGAAAACAGATAAACTGACAATAGGCCTATGACAACTTTAATGCTTCCAGACTTTGACTAAAATGAATATCCTTACCATAGTAGGTGCAGCAGTAGCATTGTTGCCTCACAGCAAGAGGTTCTCCTTTTCGATTCTCGGCTTGGGTTGGGAGTTCCTTCTTTGTGGAGTCTGCATGTTCTCCCTGCGGTCGAGTGGGCGTTCGAAAAACATGCGTTGAATGGGCATGCCTTTGTTGAAGGTTGGGCGTTGGGCTGGCAACTCAGCACCATAAAAAACAACTGCCAGTCATTAGCGGTCCAGAGTTCCACTGTGGCGACCCCTAACTGGGAAAAGCCGAAAGACAAACAACAACAACAACATCAACTGGCTTTCTAATTTCAGTTCTATGAACCTGGCATTTATAGCAGATTAATATACAAGCATGCAGATTAGGAAATACAACACTTATTATTTTGTTGAACCAGGACACTTCATATTTATATATGAGATAAAAACACTTCTGGAAAAGACCAGTCAAGGCAGTATAGAATTAAGTATTACAAACAAAGCAGTGGCTGAACAATCTGTGGCTACTGCTAACAATAACAGGGACTGCAGATGTATATGAGAAAAAGATTATACCACAATAGTCTCACCTTTTAAATGGATGGGATCGGTATCTAGTGTTAAAGGTCAGTAATGGAGGTCATGCATAGGAAGTTAAAGGATCAAGTGTGCAGCACTTTGAGAAGTATACATTCTTAAAATATCAAAATCAAAAGGAGATACAGGAAGAATGTAAGGTCAATAAGTAAAAATACAAAAAGTCTTATTAGGAATCATTAGAAATGGAAAAGTATGGTTAAATGGCATTAGTTCTCTGAGAACGTATAGGCATTTATACAGGCAAATTAAGGTGTTAGACAAAAAATAAAGGAAATAGACCCAGCTCTGAGCTTAATGAAAGATAGTGATGGACTCATTGGTTTGCTAAGAAGGTTTAAGAAACAAATAATATGAACATAATACTAATAAGTGAATTAGTTTGCCCACTTAATGGAATAAAAGCACTGGGGGTCTTGAACAAAAAGCATTACATGTGATATGTCAGTAATTAAAAAAGAGTAAATGCAAAGAAATTATGTGGACTAAATATCATTATAATCTACAAGTAAAAACATGTTTGGGAAATCATCCACCTTCTACACTTTTTATCTGTTTACTAGATATCTACATCAGTGCATGGTGACTTGTTCTATAATCTATTCAGCAATACAAAACATATCATTCATATGGTACAGTCCAACTAAAATCATGGAAATTATTTAAAAAAAAAAATCATAAGCAGCATCAACAAATAAATTGGTTACATTGCATTTTTGAAGACTTCTCTCTTCACCATAATGGACTTGTTACATTTTTGGACTACCTGTTCAGGGCAATTACTAATGGGCAATAGTCTGATGTTGTAAACATCATCTTAACCAAGGCTTTTGATTATCTTAATCATAATGTATTGAATCACAAATTAGGGGTAGAAGCTTTTGACCCCTGCTTGATTATTTTTGTAAGAGACTACTTGTCCTCTTAGGAAGCAGAAAGTATACCTTTAATCTTGATTTGGAAATAGCTAATAATCAACTGTCAGGTATATTGCATGGTCATGTTTAATCTACTTATTGTTTCATATGTTCATGAGCAATTATGAGTAACTAGACTCTGATAGAATATGCAAAAAAGCTTATGACTTAAAATAATTAACCAAATAATGGACCAGGAAGAATTACAAGATGAGAGAGATTTTATGTGACTGATTAAAAACTCATGGCAGTTCAAATATGATTTTCTAAACTGCCATTATTTCACTGGCTAAATTTTGTTTCTACTTATGTTGATTTGAGGGAACTGATAAATAAATGAAATGTTATGCTTGCACAGATCAGACCAAGTACTGATCACTGTTTAGCAGAGCTGTGACTAGGGTGGGTTGAAGGAGTGGAAGCCCCAGGTGCAAGTTTATTCATTTATTTATTTATTTATTTATTTTGTTTACCGGGTAATGTCCGACTGGGCATGAGGCCCATTTTCAGCAGAGGCCCGGAGAGAAAAGCTCCATACATACAAATAGACAGTATTAAGCAATCAAATTGAACACGTATTAATCAACAATGTACAAAGCAAGTCAGTAAGAAAGTAGTTATCTAACAATAATTAGCAAATAATTAACAAATAAATTAACAAATTTAACAAAACAATAGCACAGTTAGTGATAGAAACTGACTGCATGAGTTAATAGTGAGAAAAGTGTGATACAGTAATTGCAAAATAGATAAATGCAGTTTATATAACAGTTAAAGACAAAGCAGTATATGTGTATACATTGTTAACTGAAACTGAGTGTAGAATCAAGACAGCCTTCAGCACTTAATAGTTGTAGCTGTGAGAATGAGCTAGTAGTAGGTAGCATAACCAGGAGTATGGCAGGAGCAGAGCCAGTGTTTTGCTAGATGTGCCTTAAGGAGGTATTTAAACTCATGAATGCTGGGGTTTTTAGCCATAGGTTGAGGAAGAGTATTCCACAGTTTGGTAATTGTATGGGAAAAAAGGGCGGTGCCCTGTGTATTGAGGGCTTGGGTAAATCATTAACAACAGTTTATTTGAGGATCTTAGAGCTCTAGGATTGCTGTTGGGTTGGACAAAATTGGTGAGTGCTGGGCAGTTGTTAGGTTTGTGAATTATATTGTGTGCTATGGACAGTTGGTTAAATATTAGAAGGTTTGGTAGTTGTAACCATTTAAGTTGGGAGAGTGCAGAGCAGTGGTGGGTTCTGTAAGGGTGGCCTGTGGCAAACTTGACAATTTTGTTGTGGCATGATTCCAGATTATGTAGGTCAGAATTATGAATGTTTGTAAGTACTAGGGAGCCATAGAGGAGGGTGGGGAGTAGATGTGTGCAGGCAGTGGCTAGTCTGGTGTAGTTTGTAAGGTAAGGTTTAATTCTGTAAAGGGTGCCAAGTTTGGAGTGGACTTTTTTGATGGTGAGGGAGATGTGGGTGTCAAACCTTAGGTTATCATTGATTGTGACACCTAGAAGTTTGGCTTGGCTGGTGGGCTGTATTTTGTTCCATTTGTAGAAAAGATAGAAAGTGGAGTCAGACATGTTTTAGGTTTATTGTAATTGAAGACAATTAACTTGGTTTTGTTGGGGTTAAGTATGATTTGATGGCTAGTGAGGTCGTTTTCTATGTCCTGGAAAGATTTTTGCATTTTTGTTTGTAGGTCCTGGGGGGTGGGGGCTGTGCAGATTAATGTAGAGTTGTCAGTGTATTGGACTATGGAGGCTAGTTGGGTTGAAGAGCTGAGGTTGTTAGTAAACATTGTAAAGAGAAGGGGGCCAAGTATGGATCATTGGGGTACACCAACAGTGATGGGTAGATGGCGGGACAGGGTGTTCTCCCATTTGGTGGCTTGCTGATGGTTAGAGAGATAACTATGGAACCAGGACAGGGCTGTTGTGTTGAGGTCATGGGATGATATTTTTTTAGTAGGATTTGGTGGAAGACAGTGTCAAAGGCATTTAACGTGTCAAGGAATATGGAGGAGACCATTTGGCCTATGTTTATAAGATCTTGAATGGTGTTTGTGAAAGATAGCAGGGCAGTACTAGTACTATGTTTTGGCCTAAAGCCATGTTGTGTGGGGGCAGGAGATTGTGATTAAGGAGGTGGGCAAGGAGTTGGAAGTGAATGCATTTTTCTAAGATTTTGGCTAGAGGGGAGAGTATGACTATGGGACAGTAGTTAGTTGAATCCTTAGAGGGGCCACCTTTGTGTAGGGGAATAATGTGGGATATTTTCCATAGATGGAGTACATATTGTTCAGAGATAGAACAGTTGATAAGGACTGATATGGGATAGGCGATGGAGGGGGAAGCAATTTTAAAGAATTCATTTGGTAATTTATCAGCTGCTAGACAACAGGGTTTGAGCTTGGAAAGGACAGATTTTATGTAGTTTGTTTGGATTGGGGTGAAAAAGAATGGGATAGGGGAGTCAGAAGAGGGAAGGGGTACAGTGAGAGGTTGATTAGTCGGATTACCAAGAAAATATGTGATTGAGTTAATGAAGTGGATATTAAATTGTGTAGCTATTGGGTCTGAAACCTTTGAGTTTGTGGGTGGGGGGTAGGGGTATAGCCTGGGTTGAGAAGCTTGTTAATGTTTTGCCAAAAATTTCTGAGGTTAAATTGGTGAGTTTGCTGATCTGAAAGAAAATAGTTTTGCTTGTCTATTTTTATCTGTTTCTTAGTTTGGTTACCTAGCTGCTGATATGTTGTGTGGTCTATGTTATTTCTGGTAGCATTGTAAGTGGACCACACTCTGTCTCTTTGCTTCAGCAGTGCTATGGTATCTTTCTATAGCCAAGGTATGTGCCTAGTTTTTGCTCTTATTTTTCTTGTGGGTGCTAGATTGTTGACTATTTTAAGAAATATATTGTTGAAGTAAAGGCCTTCCTGATCAAGTGGGAGGTTTTTAAGAGGTGACCAGTTACTTTGCTGAAGAAGATGGTTGAAAGTGGAGGGGGAATTTTTTTTTTTTTGCTCCTGATAAATTTATAAATTGTGTCAGTCTGTGTCTGAGCTCATTTTCTATACAGGAAGGTAGGTGAGTGGTCACTGAGGGAGTCTGGAAGGCAGCCTGTTAAATAATCTAGATTATGTTTGTTAGTTAGTATCCAATGTAGTGCGGCATGTTTTTTAGAGTGTTTATCTAGGTGGGTCAGACAGGATATGGTTTGGGTGAAATTGAAGAGATTTAGGAAAGTGGAGGGGCTGTCAGAGTTGCAGGAATGCCAATCCAGGTTAAAATCACCCAGGATAATGGTTTCCTGGCTGAAATTAGCTGATGCCCAGGCAAGAAGTTTCTCAATTATAGGTAGGTTGTAGCCAGGAGGGAGGTAGGTGGTTATGATAATAATAGATTTGTTAGGGTTTATTATTAGACATGTTATTAGGATTTCAAATTAGGTAGGTGAGGAGGGGCACAGTTCAATAGTTCCAGTTTGAGTGTGTCTTTATACATAATAGCAACACCACCACCCATTTTGTTTGGTCTGTCATATCTAATTATGTTATATCCATTTGTAATAATTTCCTTGTCTTGATGTGGGGCTTTAGCCTGGTTTTGGTTATTGCTGCAATGTCAGGTAAGTAGGAGTTAAGGGTTGCATGGAATTCAGTAATTTTATTTACAATACTATGTAAGTTAAAGTTTATAAAGACTAGGTCTGTGTTGTTGGTCGTTGGAAGTGGGGGAAGGGGGTGGTCATTAGTAGTATGTTAGGGAGTGATTAGTGGAGGGCTGGGTGGGGAAATGGTTGGGTAATGAGGAGTGTGGGTGAGACGGCCAGGGATGGGGTGGATGTCAGCCTGGAGTTTAATTTGTGTTATATTGTATAGAGTGAGTTGTCTGAATTTATTGGTAAGTTTTACATATCTGTGAGTTGAAGGGTAAGTCCTACGTGTGGGTAAATGTTTAAAAGGTAGGATGAGAAAGGTAGTAGTATTGTAGAGCTGTGAGCTAATGGCTGCATATGTGTGCATGTGGCTGTTGGAGGAGGATAGAGGGAAAGTAGGTGATTGAAGGTGAATGATGGTGCATGATTGGAGGGAGGTGGAGCTAAGCAAGAGGTATAGTAGGTGGAGTAGGAGAGCATTGACTAGCAAGGAGTTAAGGTGGGACACAGTGGATGGTTGAAAAGGTGTGGTGTAGAGGTGAGGGAAGGGTAGGGGATTGAGGCAGGTGTTGTATTGGCTGGATGTAGAAGTTTTTTTTAGGTATAACTCTAGGGAAAGAGGGGGTGGGTGGGAATGGTGGTAGAGTAGGGTAGCGGAGTATGCCCGGGGCGAACCACAATCATTGGATGCAGATGGTATGGGTATACTGCACCTACACTACTTTATGATGCCATGAGGATGAGTATGTCATTGCATTATAAATGAAGGTCGATCCTACATTTGTGGCTATGGCTGAAGGACTGAGGCCCTCACTGTAGTTATGTCAGCAACAACTTGTTTGCTACATTTTAAGAGAACAGAAAAACTTTTAGGGAGGAGATGATACTTTAACAATGAGAAAACTTTGTACTCTCCAACCTGCAATTGAGGAGGTAAAGAAGTGCCAGTTAGTTGGGAGCTGCACAGGATGACAGAGGACCCATCTGTAGTTCCACTGCTTGGACTCCATTTATACTTCTATTTTTAGAATTAGCATGCTGTGCACATCTTTCTCTTTATTGTTATATGTGTGATTTGTGTAGTTGTATTCCATTTTATATAATAATTATACTTTTCATCTTAAAGCTGGCTGGCTTTTCTTTGGAAAATGTACAAAAACAACAATTTGCTGGTAAACCACCAGTAGTATCTAGCATACAAATTTGTTTGTTGAATGCCTTTTCCCAGTATTACTGAATGCGTTGAAGAGCTGAAGAATGCTTCTTCATTTTTTAAGATGGGGCTATGTAAGTGTTTGTAGATATGATGGTTTCCATTAATGGTGAATAAGGCATATCAAATTTGTAACTGCATAATACCTTGCTTAGAAATATATTTCTGTGATCGAGGTAACATGCCCCTTGAAATGGAAGCATTTCTAAGTTATTTCACTCATAGAATTAGAGATAGTTGTCAGGTCAGGCTGGAAAGATAAGGATAGACATATCATCAAGACTAATAGATGACAGAGACTGCATTTAAACAGCAAAGGGACCTAGACATGGCTGAAGTCACCAGCTTTGAAGAAGAAAAATGGGAAAAATACAGAAATTTAAAACATGATCATTACTGTAAAGGATTATGGCTTTGAGCTCCTAATAAGCTGCTACTTGTAGTCAAGGATACATGGTATCATTCCTTCTGCCTTCATTTGCCTCCTGTGTGATGTTGAACAAGTCACTTGATTAGATAGCACATTCAGGTTTTCCCCTGTAAAGGAAAGCTTGTGCTGAGTGAGATTTCTTAGTTAACAACAGTATAAAAATGGCCAGAGAAACATTAAGGCCAGATCATGTGTAGAGAGATAGGATTAGATGAGTATGGAAACACGACATATGGTGCCAGGAGTAACTGATGGAGAACAAAACCTGAACTGATGATAAGTGATGTCTAGGAGAAAATATGATGCTGGTTTAGGAAGTCTAGCTTACTAGAGTATAACACTGACAAAGAATGATAGCAGGTAAATTGTTAACAATGAAAACAATGGAAAAGCAACATTAAATACAACTTAAACAATTATGAAGGTGAGTCAGCATTTAAACAAAAATATTACTGCACTGGTGATGATATTTAGCTGGTATCCCAAGGTAAGTGACTTTATATAGAACAGAGGGTGAGTGTGACATCTATGTCAGTCCTGCAGGAAATGATGCCAAAAAAGAGGATATCAATGATACTGTCTAGACAAACTGACAGATTAGAAATGATGGACATATGCCAGTAAAGGTAGAAAGATGGCATAAGGAGAAAAGGGAAGCAAAAGTCAATATATTGGAAACAAGATGAAGCAAAAACAATAGGAAGGCAATGAACAAAGACACAATGTCATTCTTAATGCAATAAAGTTTTTTATCTGCCCAGTGTGATGTTGTTAGGGCAAAAAAGGCTGAAAGTGCATAAGTCAGGGTGGTAGAATAAGAGAATGCACTTTACCATAAATACATCAACGATTTTTGAATTCCAGTGATACGGGTATTATGCTTGTGACCATGAAACCAGGTTAAGAACAGGAAAGGGGCATTGTGGATAGGGAAGGCAACATGCAAAATCCTCCTGACCTAAAGAATGAAATAACTTTATGTAATATCAGTAGCATATCGTGCCATATCCAAGATGATATAGCATGATCAGGCTTCCCCTGACCAACCACCAATCTGTAGAGTATTTTAATTACATTTAGATAAGTCAAGACTTAATTATTTTAAGTATTAAAATATTTGAAAGCATTTACAGTTTTAGATTACAAAATTTGAACTGTGTTGATTACCAATGCAATTTAAAACTTTGCTATCCAAGTAACACTCATCAGTGCATGATAAAGCAAGTTGATGTACCTGCTGCAGCTTGAAAACAGTCTTAACAGTATAAATAGATATGAAAACCACTAGTTTATTTTTAAATAGCAACAATATGTGCTTCCAAAATACATCAAAATGCATGAACAATACATTTCTTCTCATGATCTTTTTATCTGGAGCTATAAAATTAGCAAATGAGGCCTACTGTTTTGCTTTACCAATGGAGAATATTAAATGAGCAGCTACAACTAGTAAAATTATGAAGATAGCCTTCTAAGTTCATTACTTTTTTCAGTATAAATAGAGACAATAACAAATTAGCAACTAATTTAGATATGGTGGATGAAGTCTGTTTACAGAAAAATTGTGCAGAAGAAAAAAGTTCATTTTTAATTCATTCTGGCAGTTACAAAAGTGACTCTTTCTGTCACCTAGCCTCAGCTCAGGAAACTCAGTGATACAAGGAGCATAATGAAATATATTTTCACTAACAAGACTAACCAAATCTGCTTTTAGATATAATCAGAAAAGATATCCAACTCATGTATTTTTGTCTACAGGCATTAAAATCAAATGCTATTGAACCAGAAAATATTATTTCATGCACTGATTGATTGTCAAAAATGGAAAACAGAATTTCAGCTAGATATGATTTTTCAGTTCCTTCCATGTTCATTATTAGAGGTTCTGACAACTTCTTCATAGAGTACTTTAATGGACATTGGAGGCATTCCAGAAGAGGTAATATATTCACTGAAGGACTTAGAAAAGAAATTGCACAAAACCGGTTAACTTAGAAAAGAAATTACACAAAACTGGTTACAAGAAGCTATTCAAGGCAGCTGAAAGACCATTGTTGGTCCTTCCAAAGCACTTCCTACGTATGTGATTGACAGATTTCACCATTGTCTTTACATTGTTGAGTCTAAGACTAACTCTTCAAGATCAGTCTTTACTGTAGATGATACTTTCTTCATCATTCAGGTAGCAAAGTTAAGAAAATCTAGTAACTAAAATGGTAACTCTTTAATTGCTGCCCCTGATTTTCCTAAGGAAATAATGTCCAAGCATTTCACAATGGCATATGTGCAGAAATGCTGATGTAGATGAACATTACATTTAGAATGTCATTCCCTTTGTCTACATCCTTTACATGAAAAATGAACCTTTACAAAGCAAGAAGTGTTTTAAAAAAGCCTCGGCTTTGTAAAGAATTCTTTAGTCACATGTGACTGGAATTTTATGTTTTTGAGTTATAATAATGTTTCAGCCTGTTTAATAATGATGTTTAACTATCTTGTTATGGGCACCGTTGTGAGGATAATCAGCAGTTCCATGACCTTAACTGATGCTAAGACATGTACTAACTGTTCTTAATCATGCTTTAATATTGATATCTGTTTAGATGATTAAGGCTATAAGTTTAACTTCTGGATTATTTACTTACCTTCAAGATTGTTAGATTTGTGTCACATTTCTGAAAACTGAGTCCCTGACTAAATGTTATAGGTTCATAGTTTCATAGGTTAGTACTAGGTTAACTGTCCTTGTGAGCCATTTTAAGCCTAGCCAGTTATCCCCTGTGAGATTCAAACCGTGTACCTTGTGTTTGTAAGGCAAACACCTTAACCATTAGGCCACCCTCCCAACCCTTACCTCAAATTGGGAAATGGGACATTTCTACTGTATTTTTTTCTATAAATGCAAATGTGATGAAACATGAAATTGTTATAGAGTTCATTCTCTAGCTGAGACATAGGTGCATTACATACAATATTTCAAAACAAAGCATTCTATTGAATTCTGTTAGATGACATTTTCCTACTCTTCATAACTATTTAATTGGGTTTCACATTTAATGTACTTTCACTCTGTTGTCAATAACTGACTGGAGTATTCCATATATGACTACTTGCTTTTTTAAATAGCCTTTTTCTTTGACTGTTCTTTTAAGGAGCAACTGTTTCAGTTTTAATGTCTGTGGTGATTTATGGCAACTTGTTGAAATTACTATTTTGTCATAAAATGGCTGTTTTATATTCCAGTACTACTCAATAGTTAATGAGAAACATGGTCTCTTTGGTGCTGTATAATGAAAGATATTATACTTGAGCTGGGGGTGTGAGTTTTCTTGTTGTCACTTTGTTACTGTGCTCCATATAAGCTATGTGCTACCCAAGGATGGGGTCACAATTTCATGTTTCATCACATTTGCATTTATAGAAAAAAATACAGTAGAAATGTCCCATTTCCCAATTTGAGGTAATTAACTAAGAAGCCTTGGATCTATATTAGAACACCAAACTTTCATAATTTCGAGTGTTCTAATATCGAACCCTATTAATCGAAAATTTAAAACATTGAAGATACAGAACAGCAATTTTTTTCCTAGGGAAAAAATTTGCTGTTCCATAACACATACACACAACACAAGCACACCAAACAAACAGCAATCCACATACATACACCTAAACTCTTACACCTAACCCTACACTAAACTATACATACACCACTAACTATCCACTTACCTTAACCCAAACCCTAACCCTAAGGTCCGTCACTATTGCACAGTTACCTCACCTGTGCCCTAACCTTAACTTACCTACCCCTACCCCGCCCAAACCCTCACAGCCACACAATCGCACACTTACCTTACCTGCGCCCTAACCCTAACTCACCTACCCCGCGCTAACCCTCATGTCCACACAATCGCACACTTACCTGAACCCGACCCCTAACTTTCCACCACAGTGCTGAAAATACCAAAGCAACAGAAACAGGCAACCAAATTCTTTCCCTAGGAAAACATTTGGTTTTCTGTTTCTTTGATATTTTCAGCGTTTGCTGAAAATGGGTCGATATTAGAACACTCAAAATTTTGAAAGTTCAGTGTTCTAATATAGACCTGAATCCTTTATGTTCTCACCAGTAGGGTATAATAGCTCTGAGAATCACAATTTTAATATACATTATTTCCTAGGTAGCAGTGCAGTGTTTCAGCCCTAACATTCGTATAAAGCAACTCTACGATAACACCTTAAATGATTCCGTTTCCATCATAAATTATTCTATTTCATTTGATTCTGTATATCAAAGATGAAATGGGAATATTAGCCTTTGGTCAGCATTTCGAATTTTTCAATTTGATTGATCTAAGATAAGTAACTCATTGAACCTCTGGTTGTTATTGATGATAATCGGTTACCTCCCTCTTTTATCCAGTCTACATGCATGATTTTTATTACTCTTAGCAATACTGGAAATGAGTACAAACTTTCCATTACTCTGTTCAATAATCATTGGCCATATCCAAGCTCTAAGGATGTAAGACTCTTTGGACAAAATAGTGACAGATAAGCAACTCTTACATGATAACTGGTGATTATTTTGCAAATACATTGGTTGTGTGTATTTCTGATTAATATTTAAGTATGGTTTGTGTACTGGTTACTACACTCATTTGTTACAAGGCAGTCACTGGTGGGTTGGCAAGATTAGGTCTTGTGTTTGTAATTGCTTTATTACTCCATAAATCTGATCTTGGTGGCACAGTAGTACGGTGCAATGTTCTAGTTTAGTTATAGCTACCATTATCCTCGATACAGACTATACTATAACATTTGCTCTGTTAGGAAAGTCTGCTTTCCTCCATCTTCCAAGGTCCCTCAAGTTCCTTATCATAGTGATGCAATCTAGATTTGCTACACACTGTATCATTTATGAAAAGATGCTCACAGAATCTTGACTGTATAAAAACTCTTTAACAGTAGGGAACCTTTCCTGAACCTGCTATAACATTTAGATGTAACCTTTTGCTAGCTTCTTCTCCATGAATCTGATTAATGTCAACATTTAGAAGATGACAATAATATCTGTATATCTTACCTCTTTGGCTCATCTTCTAGTACTAGAGCAGTGGGAAGGTTGTAATTATTAACGAAAATTTTGAAAGTCTCATGATAAAAAGGTAACTGTTCAAATTTCTGTAGATACTCATACAATCACTTTGCCTACCCAGTCAGAACAAGACTGTTTTTCCATCCAAATATCATTTTTGATTAATGAAGAAGTACTGACTTTTTATCAGACTGGAACTTATCAGTGAACCTATATTTGGATAAATTAGGCCCAAAGAGTTTAATCCATACCAGGGAATTTAAGCTACTTGAGAACATCCTAATGTACTACAACTTAACTGATTCTAAAGAGTTAAATGTCCAAAATATATTATATTTACTGTCCTTGGAAATGTGATTATAACTAGACTTCTTTAAAAAGTCTAAAAACACATCATCTTCACTAATAAGGGCTCACACAGAGCACAGGCTTTTTCAGATATTTCATTAATTCCTCTGTAATTAGAATAAGCCCATGTGATAAATAACAATATTTACTCTGCAACATGTAATGTTCTTTGCTATTCAGATCAAAATGATATTTTTAAGGTCTTCTTTTCAGTCTACCATAAAATCTATGCTACTTGAAATAGTTAAATCACTGACTGAGTCCTAACCAATCGGTTACTTGATCAGTGTTAATCACATCACTAAACCATTTGTTACAAACTTGGGCAAATGGTTTGTAAAATCAAAGTTTATAACAATAGGGAATAAGGGATAGCAATTAGGATACCTTCCAAGCCCAGAAAATTACAACATATACTTCTACAAATAAATTCTGTACATCTTACTCCATCATCATTAAACTGTGAAATGAAATAGGATATATTGGTATAAATTGTCCATTCCTTTATCTGTTGTATAAAATCTTCATTTAAAATCCAGCTCTGACCCTTTCCAAGTGAAACATTATTGACCAATTTTGCTAGTAAATATTGCTATAAAGTCATGGCATTAATTCTGTCTGACAGATTTATGTCTTTCACTAACATTTGCAAAATAGTCAGGCACAAGAGCAAAATATCATGCTAGAATTAATTACCTATGACTATAATCACACAAAACAGTCTTTGCATTCAATACATTTTAACTCATTTGACAGAATTCATACCATGTGTATAAGAATGACAGAGTTAATATCATCTACATATCTAAATTCCTTGCAAAATTTAACTCCCCCCACACTCCTTTGTCACATTTGAAAAAGTTTATCACTTCACAACCATATAGATTTCAGTTAATGCCCTAATTTTAAACCCAATTAACATAATTAGAGCTGCACATCAAGGTGTTTGCTTTTAATTTATTTATTCTTTTTAGAACAAGTGTCTCACAGAGTATTCCAATCTGATCTTGTGCATGATTTGTTAATGAATTTACCTCAGTAACATCTTATGCAATCCACTCATTCTACTGTACAGCCATGAAGAAGAAATACTGTCTTACACCTATAATTTACTGGCAAAGTGTACTGCTGTGGAAATAGATTGAAATTACTCTTTATCAAATGCTGGAGGTGTTGAAAGAAGGAAGATTGTGTGTTTCCGGATATGGTATGTGTGGGATTGTCCTTTAATATTAAAACTTTCAAATATACTAAAAGTGTTGGTGTTAGGGTAAGGAAAGTATTTGTGAAAATTTACAGGTTAGGGACAGAGTAAAAGCCAAAGAAGGAGAGAGAGAGAGAGAGAGAGAGAGAGAGAGAGAATTAGTCTTGTGCACCACCCCTTAGTTTCTTAACCTTGAATTATCTTCAGTTTCCTCCCTTACTACAGCTGCTTTACTGTATTTGTGTCGCTTCCTACTTTACTTCTTTATTTTGCTTTTGCTGCTTGTTCTTAAAAGTGTTCAATTGCATTTATTTTGATGCATTTATTACTGCTTGTTAGTAGCCTGATTAAATTGTAATTGTTATTCTAAGTCTCTTAGTTTTGGTTTATGGACTTGTGCTTCAGGCAAGTTATTTTACATTAAAAGGGTTTGTGTTCTACACTCTTGTGGGAGGAGAGGGTAGCCTCTGCATTTCTGAGCTGAGACTTGCTGGGAGAAGGCTTATTGTGGCTATTGTTCTAAGTGTCTTTGTTCTAGTTTAAGCACTTGGGTTCCAAACCAGTTATTTTACATTAGAAATATTTGTTGTCTAAACTCTTGTGGCAGGAAAGGACAGCCTACAGCCTTCTAAGCTGGAAATTGCTGTTTGAAGGGCTATTGTGACTGTTATTCTGACGTGTCTTAGTTCTGACTTAAGCACTTGGGCTACAAAACCAGTTACTTTACATTAGGAAGCTTTGTAGTCTAGGCTCTTGTGGTGAAAGAGTGTGGCATACACCCTTCTAAGCTTTGAATTGCTAGTAAATTGATGCTTTATTTAAACTGGGTTTTGCTGTTATGACTGCGATTTTTATCCACTTTGAAATTCTAGTACTTCAACATTAAATAGCATATGCCAGATCCAGACTTACTGAATCTAGACTGATTGGTACCACTTGGACACTGAGATACTGAAAGATCTGAGGCAGTCGTTGCTTCCAACTAACTATAAGTGCCTGTTTTGTTCTTATATTGAACTTATAATTTGTATTTGCATTCTACTGTCTGTTTCAATTGTCTGAAAAGTTTGTTTGCCACATTTTACTGTATACCGTACTAGTTCAGCTGTAGCATAGCCCAGTTCCATGTTTGCTGTTTCTGGGTCTGTTTTGTAACTTCTGAGCATCAAATTCAAGGCATCTTTCTTAGTGAATGCCCTTCTGTACCCTTGTAGGAGCAGAGTGCTGTCTGGGTCCCATCTAATTGAGGGTGATTGGACTAGAGCTCAGAGAGAGAATCCTTATTGGCTAGTTTGAGTAAAAAGGGTTATTTCTTGATTTATTTAAGCCCTGTGTTTGTGCTTATTTGCATGTAGCACACCATCATGTGCTGCCGTTTAGTGGTGGTTACCATTGGTGGTTATAGATGCAAACATTTTGCTTGTTAAATTTTCCCTTAGCACTTTGCTTGTGGTCTTCCAGAGTTTTTTCCTGGCCCTGCTCTACTAGCAGGTGGAACACTATGCCTAGTCTTGGAGGTACTAACCCACCTCTCACCCACTAGCCATTCCTAAGTGTGACCTCTTTTCCCAATCATATAAATTTACCTAACACTATGGATGGACAATTTCCCACAGTTTCTCCACTTAGTTTGGTTCAACATGGGGATCCTGAGGCAGTGTAGCAACTTCCTCATGTTCACTGACAACTGTCTACTCCTAGTCCATACAAACTCAACATATGAGAGATGCAAATATATTAATAACCTTGAATCCATGCTCTGTCATATGCCACTCAGTACATATGACAATGAGTGGATTATCAGCGTGCACACCTCACCTTCTACTTCACTGAAACCCACATCACACACACCTACATATGCAGAGGTCCTCACCACATACATACCTAAACACCAGAGACTTCCCAAATACAATCACAAGCATGCTACACATAATACTTCCTCTGCAGAACACAATACATATAATAGGTCATGCACCAGTGTCTCACCTGTCAAGCCCTTAAGGCAAAACATAAAACTAAACATATTAGTCATAGGTGATTCCATCGTGAGACACACAGATATCCCTCTCACCAGGCTGGATAAGGAAAGGGTCATTGTAAGCTGTCCGTCAGGTGCCAAGATCCATCATATCACGCATGCACTCAAGTGTCTCAACAACAGGTACTGTTATGACTCTGTCTTAGTCCATGCTGGTGTTAACAGCTTGAGACTTACCTCTCTGGACTATATGAAGAGAGACATGACTGAACTCTTGGACTATGTGCTTCTGGCAGGTATGTTCCTCTGGACTATATGAAGAGAGACATGACTGAACTCTTCGATTATGTGTCTCTGTCAGGTAAGTCCTTAGCTTTAAAAAGCATTTTATCTTCACCTAGGATAATGTCTCAATACAAACAGAAAATGATTGACTTCAATAACTGGCTTAGTTTCTGGTGTAATTCTAAGGGGATCCAGTATCTGTCAGCCAGGGATGACATGATCAACAGACTTCAATGTTTTGCCAGAGATGGTCTTCATCTGTCACCCCTGTGATTTTGGCTACTGGCTAAGGCTCTTGTCACCCCCCATAGTGCCTATTAAGCAGTGTCTTAAGGACAACATTCCCGACATAAAAACTCATCTAAAAACAACCTCAAGGTCATGCTGCTGAATGTTGGGAGTCTTAACATGAAACTGCACTGACTGGAAGCAGTCCTCACCCTGGAAGACACAGACATTTGTGCAGTCACAGAGACCTGGTTCAAGGCTGTGGTGACCACCCCAGCCATGCCAGGTTACACCCCCTTCTGCACATTCATATCACAAACTGAAGGTATGAAAACTAAAGGAGGCAGTGCATCAATATTCATTAAACATAACTACACTTCCAGATTGATCAAACAGCATGATTCCCCGGAGATACTATAGGTGCAATTAACTGTTGGTAGGACACCTATTCAAGTCATTACCAGCTACAGGACCCTTCCATGAATCAGGACACCCACTCTGCCTATTTGGATCTACTTGAGTCTGTCAAGATACATTTGAACACCATGGTTTGGGTGACTTTAACTACCCATCCATTGACTGGGTAAATTACTGGTGCTCAAATTCAGTTGCCCAAAGGTTCCTCAACTTCGTTAACTCCAATACCCTGGACCAGCTGTTTGACACCCCCACAAGGGGTGCCAACATCCTGGATCTGGTGCTTACCAGTATGGGGGACCACTGTAACACTGTCACTGTGAGGTCACCCCTGGTGAGATCCGACTATAAATCAGTCTCATTTGAAGTAACTATCAGACCTGACCTCTCTCAGCAGCAGTTAAACTAAAAACCTTCTCCAAAGCAGATTATAACCTCTTATGGGATGATATAAATAACTTCACTGCACCTTCCCCCTCAGATGTAACTAGCAACTATGCTGAGTTCTACACCCATGCTTTATGCAAACACCTGTGTAAGTACAGCGACTTGGATATACCTGATAGAACCAAAACAAGCTCCTCAAGGAAGAGCAAACCTGCTTGGTGGACAACTGCCATTAACAGGCTTTACAATAAGAGGAGGAAATTGCTGTCTAAGAGTAGGAGGGAGCAAGCCATAAACTGGAAGCACTCCCTCCTCAGTTTAAACAAGCAAATAAGAAGTCTTGTGAAGTCTTTCTAAGCAAACTATTAATCCAAATTAGCTTCCTCAACTAAGGACAACCATAAGGCATTTTTTAGTTACATCCGTAACCTAAAAGCAAAGGCCCAGATTTGTGCCAAACTGGTAGTTAATGATACCACATATACTGAGGCTTTGGACATAGTTAACTTGTTGGCCGACAGGTTCTGTAAAAACTTCACTCCTCTGTCCCCACCACATGTACCCCATGACATCCCTACCACCTGTCCCCTACCATGTATCCGTAAAGAGCAGGTCATAAATGCCTAAATGTCCTCTCTAAGGCCAAAAACACAGCATCTATGTGACCTGATAACATCCCCGGCTGGGTTCTACATGTGCTCCCACACCACTGGGTACACTTTTCAATCATAGTCTAAGCAACAGTTTCATCCCAGCTGAATGGAAAAGGGTCACCATTATTCCCTGGCACAAATGTGGTGTTTCCACTGACCCCGGGAACTATAGACCTATCAGCCTGACTAGCCTTATCTACAAGGCCATGGAGCAAATCATTATGGACCATATCAACAATGATACAGGTAATTTCCAAACACTTGACGCTACTCAGTCTGGATTTGTCAAAGGGAGATCATGCCTGTTAAACCTGGTGGACTTCTTCGAAACAGTCACAAATGCCCTGGATGAGGGGAAAACTATATATACAGCCTACTTAGACTTACCAAGGCTTTTGTCGCTATTCATCTACTCAGGCATCATTGATAAACTCACTCAGCTAGGTATCAACTCTTATATCATTAGATGGGGTTGTTAACTAGCTCACTGATAGAACACATACAGTCAAACTAGGGGAATCCACCTCCAACAGCAAACCTGTAACCAGTGGTGTTCCACAGGGATCAGTCCTGGGACCTCTACTATTTGGAATCTATTTCTCTGAAGTACAAGCACAAACTAAAGCTCTGTGGCTGACAAAGATTGCTGATGACTGCAAACTGCAAGTGGTCATAGAATCACCAAATGATGTCAGCATCCTACAAGAGGGTCTTACACAAACAAATAATTGGTGCCAAAGTTATGGCCTTAAACTCGGAGCAAAAAAAGCATTATCATCCCTTTCGATAAGAGCAATGTTCTTGCTAACTACCACATCAATACAACACCCAAGGCATGCACTCAGTGGTGAGAGACCTGGGCACAAATGTTGACAGCAACCTTACCTTTGATCACCATTGCTCCACAGTGGTAAGAAGGGCATTCTATTTTGGTCATCTCATAAGTAAGGGCATTGCCTCCAGAAAAAAGAAGTTATAACCTCCCTGTACTCTTGCTTCATCAGGCCAATAATTGAGTACAATGCCCCTTTTGCTTGTACTGTCGTATAATTCTGGGTGATTGTAGGAGGCTGCTCATGGCTAAGGTCATACCCGCCTGGGCTGCATAATCTGAGAGCTCCTCCATGTCTTTTTTCATGTAGTCCAGGGAGGTACATCTCAGGTCATTCACACCCATGTATGCAATGACAGAGTCATATAGGTTCATAGGTTCATAGATTAGTACTAAGCTAATTGCCCTTGTGAGCCATTTTAAGCCTAGTCAATTATCCCTTGTGAGATTCAAACCCTGCACCTTGTGTTTGTAAGGCAAACACCTTAACCATTAGGCCAACCTCCCAACCCCTATCTGTACCTCTTGTTGAGTAACCTGAGTGTGTGTGTTATGTGGCAGATCCTGGCACCTGACAGGCAGCTGACTATTACTTTCTCCTTATTCAACCTAGTGAGTGGGACATAAATCTGCCTCACTATCGAGTCACCTATGACTAGTGTGTTGGGCATGCTGTTTTGCCTTAGGGGCATTGGATGAGTGGCACACTGTTTAGAAGGGTTATGTGTCTTGTGATTAGTGTTGTGTTGTGGTGGTTGAGTGTGTTTCTGCCTTGGAGGTCTCTGCTGTTTGGGTAGATTTTTATTGAGAGCCTCCACGAAGGTGGGTGTGTAGTTTGTGTTTTTATGTGAAGGCAGTGCTGGTGTGCTTTCTGGAGGGCTATGTGTTCCATGTGGTGTGATGCAAGTGCTGACCTTCTCCTCTTGACCAGCTATTCTGGCCTTGGCTGGAGAGTGCGTGGCTTCCAATTTGGATATATAAGTGCAGGTCTCACAAGTCTGAGTGTTGTGAGGTAAGAGGAGAGGGTTATCAGTGTACATGAAGCAGTTGCTACATTGCCTCAGGATGCCCAAGTTCACCAGGTTAATAGGAGAAAGCAGAAGGAACTGACCTTTAGACATGCCTGGAGGGGTGGGCATTAATAATAAGTACTGAAGCTGTTTCTTTGTAGAATGTTTAGTGCTGGTAGCACTTTTGTGTGCTACAATAATTGCTACAAGAAGTCTGGTAAAGTGCTAGACTAATAGGCTAGTAAACGTGCAGGAGAGGAGAGAACTAGCAGATCTCAGAAGCTTACAAACAGTCCAGGATACAGCAAATCTTTATCTGGACTAGACTGGTTATAGGAAAGGCAGGGAACAGTTTTTTTTTTTTTTTTGTAATTATTTATTTATGTATGTATTTATTTATTTATTTATTTAGTTTTAGAAGAAACTGAAGAGAGAGAAGATAATGAGATAATTCAATATTCAGAAGCTAAAGGGGTGGGCCTTTGCTAAGTTCTCGTTATAAACAGTAGAATGAGCTGATGTAATGTGACTGGAGGGGAGTGTCCAGTATCAGCTTTATACAAGAGGCAGGCAACCCAAAGCCACCAAGACTTAAGACCACAAGAACTGGATGGGTGGGTGTTTTATACATATTACAGAGATATGTATTAAATCAGAAGTGCACAGACAATTGAAAATAAACACTTATCTTTTCCCAATATCACAGCAGGCAGAAGGTCAGTCTCTGTGCAGCTTAGAACAGCGTTAGCAAACAGGTATATCTGTTTTAAAACTCTGGCTATTAAAGGCAGAAAAAGAGAAACCAGACCAATTATCCAATCAACAATAACAGTTTTGCAGGAATGCCTCTTGCTAGATTAAACCAGTCTAATTCTCTCTCTGCCACAAATAAAACAGACAGGCCTCTAGACAAAAGATTTTACTGCAAACTGAGGGTCACAACAGTAATAGATATTCAGCACTATCACACAAGAAAAAGGACAGTAAAAGTTGTACAGATTACAGAGATGTGTATTAAATCAGAAGTGCAGACACAATTGAAAATAAGCACTTATCTTTTCCCAATATCACAGCAGGCAGTAGGTCAGTCTCTCTGCAGCTTAGAACAGCTTCAGTGGTTTTATGAGGAACATATCAAAAATAAGAAGCAATGATCTGGACATCCTGCAAAAATCTAGACAGCTGAGAGGTATGAAAGTTGGGTGTAAACATAACAGACTGCATTATACTACCTCTCTTGACAGTGCTCGATAAGTGTTTACAGTTATGAAAGCCGGAAAAACACTTAACATTTTTTTCCCCTGTATCTAGTAGTACATGGAGCAGATAAAGCTCCATGCACTACAAACGTTAAATTATGTGTTCATGACATGGATGCCAAAAAGTTTACCTCTCAAGCTTTACTTGAGAGGTGATTTTTTAGCATCCATGTCTAGAACACATAATAAGCAGATTATGATCGGTGACCAATCATAATCCCCTATTTCCTATATTCTCCTGATGACAAGTATTACAATATTAATTCTTATGCTGATTGCAACACATGTAATTTGATTTGTTTAGCCAGTTGTCAGGAATATCAATGTTTGATGCGAATAAAATAAACAGCACTTATCCAGATGAATACATGAACATATTTATGACATTTGAAAAAAAACTTTCCAACACATTAGCTAAACATGTTAAAGACAATGATATGAATCATGTTTTAACTTTGGCTTAACAAATTGCAAATGTTACTTTAAGACCTGGAAATTTAAATATTATTGTGAAAGCAGAATATGAATGAATTGCATGATACTTTATATCTTAATTAAAACCTGCTCTTAAAATGCACTGCCTTATTCATTAGTTATTTGTTATAGGATCATAGGATCATAGTAAGTTGCTAGGCTATTGGCCCTGTGACCCTTACAAGTCTAGCTAAGAATTTAGCCCATGTTACAACCAGTCATCACCCCATGCCACTGTATGTGGTTTGTATCCTATTTATTTGCTCTAGTTTCTGGTCATATTGTCTGATGAAGTACCTGTGAGTGAGAAAGTGCTAACTTTCATTATTATAATGCTTCCCTGTTAGTCTGGACTTTGTTATACTTTTGTCAAGTGTATATTGTCAAAAGGGGGATTGTGATATTTTTGACTGATTCTCATTATATCTATAATTGTAGCAGTGACACTACACTGTATTAGTGTGAGATCAGCAAACCGGGGGGGGGGGGGTGTTGGATACATTTTTTTCCTTTTCCCTACAGTTTTACAATAATGAAATTAATATCTATCTATCTATCTGTCTATCTATCTATCTATTTACACACATATAGAGAGGGAGGGTGGGTGATGCATTTCCAAAGGTGGGAAGTGCAGGAGCCAGATGTTTCCCTCATTTCTGTTTCCTTTCAAGAGACTATATGTTTAATGAAACAAGTCAATAATGTTATACTAGCCATGCGCTTTGCTGATGAAAGAGAATGCAATCAAAAGTGAATGTAATCACACACACACAAACACATTTGCTTGTGTGTGTGTGTGTGTGTGTGTGTGTGTGTGTGTGTGTGTGTGTGTGTGTGTGTGTGTGTGTGTGTGTGTGTAATTGTGTACATATACAGCTATGACTCTAAATTATTGAGAAGATCAAGATCCAATATGAAAATAATCTTTAAATGATTGCACATATAACTTAGGGAACTATGTGTTATGTCCTCCTAAAATAAATTCGTTGTAATATTTAATATGATGATAAGGAGTGATACATGCAAAAACTGAGTATTATACATCTGGAATAACAAATATTTTAAATTCAGAGATAGGCCCTATTTAACTTGTTGGATAGCAAATTGTATCACAAATAGAACCGAGGAAATTAGGGTGCTCTGTTCTACCTCCTCCAAAAGGCTTGTCACTAGCTGTGTATTCCAGGGTTCAGTCCTCTTTGGCATTTACTCATTGGAGGACAAAGCTACTGTTTAGGATTTATGGCTCATCAAGGCTGAAGATGACTGTAAACTTGATGCCATCATAAAATCCCCAAAGGACACCAATATCCCCCAAGAGGGCATTTCTCAAACCATAAGTTAGGTGAAAATCATGGACTATGACTGAATGCCAAGAAATGTATCATAATATCCTTTGAAAAGCATGAAGTCCCTTGTATCTATCATATTGACAACAAGCCCCAGAAAATTGGTCCAATAGGTAGTGACTTTGGAACCTCCATAGAAAATGAACTGACCTTTCATCACAATGTATCACAATGTATCCATTACTATAAAAAAGTGTTTTATCATTGCACAGTTTATTAGTACAGGCACAGTGTCCAGGTTGAGGAATGTGACCATTCCACTGCATTTTTCTCTCTTTGGCCAATCAATGAGTATAATGCCCCATTCAGTATGCACCTCTCCAAACATTTGACACAACTTCAACTCCCGCAACACTATCTTGCTAAGAAAGTCAAGGACCTAAATCATAAAAATTATGCAGACCATCTCAAAACCGGGAACACTTTCTAATCCCGAAAGTGGCTATCTGGTTCGATTCTCGGTTGAGGTGCCTTTTGAGTGGAGTATGTATGTTCTCCCTGCATTTGCATGGATTTCCTCTGGCTACTCTGGCTTCCTCTCAGATTCCAAAGACATGTGTTTGAAGCATTTCTCCCCAGGCCTCTGCTGAAAATAGCCTTTATCCTAGTCAGACTTTCATGGTCAACAAATGTTAAATAAGTAGATAAAATACATAAACTCTCACCAGGCCTCTGCTGAAAACAGGCTCTGTCCAAGTCAGACTTTCCTGGACAACAAATGTTAAATAAATAGATTAAATAAATAAATAAAAAGAAAACATCTCACTTGCCCCTGCTAATTGTATATTATAACTCTGAAATAGTACAATTCTCTGGAAAGGGCAAATTCCCCAAACCCAAGAATCAGCTGATCTGCTACTTTTGTCAACAGGTGTCGACCATCTGTTTAGTCAACGAAATTCTGTCAACTAAACAGATATCGACAAAAGTGCTGTTCTACAAAAGTAGCTTTTTCCATATACATGTATATACAAACTGAATATACGTATGTGTGTGTGTGTGTATGTGTGTGTGTGTGTGTGTGTGTGTGTGTGTGTGTGTGTGTGTGTGTGTGTGTGTGTGTGTGTGTGTGTGTGTGTGTGTGTGTGTGTGTGTGTGTGTGTGTGTTTGTATGTGTGTATATAGATAGATATGGTGATATATAACATAAGCAATGAGTAATTTTCATTGGGTAGTATTACAAAGTTCTTTTCTTCCAGACTTGTATGTATATTCAGATCTGCTATTTCAGTAAAACTTACTTATCATAACTGTTTTTATAGCTTTTCATATACTGTAAGATTCCCAGCACCTACATAGTTCCTAATATTATATTTTGAGTATAAATAACCTGTGGGGTAGCTAATCTTTCTTACTAATACTGAAGCTATTTTGATTTATCTGCCCACATCAGTGCAATTAAGTAAGAATTGCAGCCTACCTCGATGTAATTAAAGCAGTTCTCTCTTGCTTCCTACATGAAGTGCTGCCTTATGACTGCATTCTGGTGCTAAAAGAAGAAGTGCCAGAGCTGTTCACAGAATTAGCATCACGGCTTGACTCCATACCACTTCTATTTTTCTAAAATCAATAAAAACTTCAGATCATACACATTGCCTTCAACCCAGGTCTCGCAAGCCTCATTGTAGAATTTCATCCCATTTAATGGTTGTTTGTTGTTCCACACATTGCTAAATTACTAGCTGTGAGATATTGTGCACACAGAACTGTAACTCCCTCTCCTTCAGCATGCAGCTTTGCAGTAAATATGCAATTTTGTTCCTTTTTTAAGACAATGTTGAACAAAACAACCCACTAAAGATTAAAAGTATGAAAATAATTCAATGAGCACCATAGCCTCCCTTCAGCTTTAAAATTTACTTTTTTGTTTTCAGCTAATGAGTTTGTTCATTCAAAATTCTTATCAATTTCTGCATATAGCAAATGACTTTTGTAGTTCTTCTCTATTTTTTTTTTTTCATTTCTGACAGAAAAATTTATATTAGCTACAGTAGTTTCCTTACAGTGGCTCTGAAATTAAAAAGAAATATTTATTCTATTTTTGTAAGCCAGCACTATATTTTAAGATAGTTGTTTTGCCTAAAGAAATACATTTGAAATGCACTTGGCAATGTGAAAGGAAAGGGCACAGAAACATGAATTACAACTATCCCTTAACTACAAAAAGGAATTTCTCCTATTAGCAGCATTAATTCTAGGGCTATAAAAGCTTGTTGTCTGGCATGTAAGAAATTTCTACATTAAACTGAGCACACCTTTCAATTAAAACAGGCCATACATCTTGTTGGGACAGTAGTCCATGTGTTATACCATTGAAAATGAAATACAAATTAAGAATGAACACATTTCAACAACTGTAAATCATGCTTTCTAGGCTCTGGGTGGATTAATAGTTTAAAAGTTTTGTTCAGATAATTATTTACTTCGATTAATACTTACCAATGCTTGTATAATTTGAGTACATAAAACAGCATTTGAGATATTGCCAAGACATGCAGCTCAAACAAGTCTTTAAAACTTTTTTACGCTTGCTTAAACATCACACAGTGGGTCAGAATGCATTATACAGACAAACATAAATATAGGTTGAAATTAGAAGTTTAGGGAACACTTTATTTAGTTTACCATGCATCTTTTCATTTTACTGAGAAGTATCCCATGTTCTGCATGTATTACCTGCTCTACTGATACTTGCTGGATGCATTTTGTTCTGAAGAGGTGCAGGATGATTGACTCTCACTAGCATGTGATCAATCTTTCAGGTATGCAGCATCTTCCTTGTTTTCCCAGCACCCCTCCCCCATTTCATTTTATGCTTCTATTGCCCTTTTCTGAAGTAGACTTGCACCCCATTCATGTGAAGTAAATACAAGCTTCCTAGTGTCTGTCAGACATACACTATCCCTGCCTCTCCCAATATATACTTTTCCTGTTTCCTTTACCACCAACAACTAGGCCTCACTATATACACAGCCATTATTTGCCAGAAGCTATGGACATAAGTTATTGGATATAATCATCACAAAGCACCTGCTCAGCTTGTGATCATGGGGAGACCCTGAGGTCTTTGATCAGCAGACACTAAGAGCGAATGGACCACATGTCATGGAAAAGTCAACTCCATTTCATGCAATAAAAAATGACCTAATTGGTTGAAGCAATTCACTGACTTACACTTACTTTTTTGTAAGCAGGTATACTTCTCATTGTCTTACCTTGGGAACTGGGAGACAAAGTCAAATAAAGAATTTTGGATTTATTATTGTAGTCTTTTAGTATTGAACAACCATTTTTTCTGTGTCATGTTTCACACTACTAAGTGCCTATTTACTTTCACATCTTCACTTTAACCTTCCTGTATGAAGTTTGTTTATCTGTAGGTCTATATGTTTCTGTGAATATGAATGACTATGGCTTTGTGTTGGTTGAGAGGCTATGTCACAGAGTGTATCTGTGTGGGTTTATGCCTTTCTGTGTGAAATTACATGTGTCTGTGACTAGGGTTGTGTCAGCTTGTATGTAGACATATATGGTTCTCGCTTACTAATTTATCCGAATCTTTTGGGTTTCTAATACCATGACGGGAATGGACCCCATTCCTAAGTCAAATAATGATTAAGTTCATGAAATTAGTATTGTTTCACTTTTTGATGTCAGCCAAAAGTGCTCTTCGCAGCACTCACAATTTGCCCAGTATTAACTCTTTCTGTAATTCGTATGGAGTTACGTGTATTGGTAGTATACCTAAATATGACTGTAGACTTTATAAGACCTATGAAAAAAACTCCAGAGGCACACCACGACAAACTGAGCCGACCTGATGAAAACCTTTTTATTCACAAAAAAAGCACAGAACAATGGCCAGTAAGTGTTTCACGTTTCTCTGAATGCTTCTTCAGACTTAAAAAGTACTCCTTCTATAGCAAAACAATATAAAGCAGGTTTAACCAGCTTGCACCAATCAAAATCATCCCATTATATTGTTAATTAATGCAGTAATCAAAAGTCAATTAAATCATCTCTGCCTAGTAATGTTTATAATACTGAAGAATGTAGTGTGTCATCACATAATGCATATAGGAAGCATAAGCAAATGTGTGTATGCAATAAAAACAAATATATATATATACACACACACACACACACACACACACACACACACACACACACACACACACACACTAACTAATAAAATGTGCATAGAAAATATATATAACAAGATACAACCATTGACATATAAAATATGGGCATTCATATAAATGTCCTACATCTAAAAACATGTTTATTCTAGCCATTTAACATTCATATGTCAGTAAAATTGCATTTCCATACAAATCTGCTATTCCATATAAAAACTACTATTCCATAAAAACTTCATACTCGTGTATATATAAAAACATGTATTCATACTTGTGTACCAAGGTAATAAATAAGGGTCTGCCCACTAAACGTGACTAGTGAGTAAGGGGTCTATCTTTAAGGAAGGGTTTCAGTGAAACCCTATCATTTAGGCTGTGTAACCTATCTGCTTGTAACCTCAGGATCCATCTGGCTTCCTGCTTCTCAGTATGGTTCCAGACATCACCTAACCTCACTGTTTTGTATATTAATTTCATCACCGTAAACCGAAACTTGTGTGTTGTATCTATGCATTACATGTCTTACAAAAGCATTACTCTCATCTTCTCTACTGATGGCATAAATGTGTTCCCTCACATGCTCTCTCAGTGTTTTATTGGTTTTGCCAACATAGAAGCTACTGCATTTCTGACATACAGCTAGATACACGAGATCCCTTGTCTTACAGTCTGCATATATCTTAAAAGAAAATACATAACCTGTGTTAGGGTGAACAAATTCCATCCTCCCAGACATGAAACTGCAGTGGTTGCATGACCTACATGGAAAAGTCCCTACTCTGACAGATCTGGTCCTATCCCTTCCAGTCTTCTCATAGCATAATATTCTTTTCAATGACTGAGTATTCGTGTATGTAAGATTCGGTGTATTCCCTGCTGCTTCTCTAAGTGAGTATATGTCAATTATTATCAATGATCTCCTTAATCTTTCTACTATTGTTTGTGTAGGGTATCACTGTCCTACTGATATTACCAGTAACTCTGGTTCCATTAGTCTCTGTACATAATCTCTCTCTCTCTATTCCTCTTAATGTATGGTTTACCTGTGGTATCCCTTCTGGTCAGAATCTCATCATGAATATCATCAGTTTCATAGCTATGGTACCCTCACTCCTTAAATTCATTCTCTAAACAGTCTAACCTGAGCTGAAGCGCAGAATCTTCACTGGTGAGCCTGGAGGCCCTTAGGGCCTGACCTTTAACTATATTTCGGTAGATGTGTGGAGGGTGCATGCTTGTGTCATGTAACAATGCATTCTTCCTACAAGTCTTCATAAACATCTCTGTCTTTATCCCTTCATCTTGTTTACATACTAACACATCTAGAAATTCTATCTCTTTCTTGGACCAATTCCCTGTAAAAGAGAGAAAAGTGGCAGTGCCATTTATATACTCTATGAAACTTTTTAAACTATCCTCATCACCCCTCCAAACCAAAAGAAACATCATCTACAAGGAGTTTATAGTATTTGATCTGAGTTGTATATGGTGTATTCTGCATCACATAGGTATGTATTGTAAAGTTTTCGATACCCGGATTCCTTTGCATATATTTCTCTTCAAATATCTTTGGTGCTGCTCTTTTTGTGTTGGTTAGTTTTGCTTTCTCTTTTCATAAATATTACACCATATTAAATCTCTTTTCCTTTTCCATGTCCATATTTCTTCTTCAGATGTCTCCTGATCTTCCTGCTTCTCCTTATTCAGGGGACTCACTCCATCATGCTGTGATGTAGTCTGTGTTAAACCTTCTATATTAAATCCTTCACTTTGCAGGGACTCTATAACTTTAATTTCTATTTCTTTAACTTCTGCTTCACTAATCTTATTTTCTACATTCCATCTTTGTGATATTATTTTTTTATTGTGGAATTTTCCATATCTGGATGTCTTTGCCTGTATTTCTCTTCGAATATCTTTGAGACTGCCTTTTCTACATTAATTAAATTGGCTTTCTCCTTTGCATAAATATTGCACAATACCAAATCTCTCTTTCTTTCCTATGTCCATGTATCTTTTTTATACTTTTCAAAAATATCTAGGCTTTGTTGTTTACATTTTTGCACTTCCTCAGATGCTTCTTTTTCCAAACAAATTAAAGTTTCTTGACCTATATACTGTTTTTTCAAAAATCTGCTGTATTAATGAATGCAAATTTCCATTTGAAGTTTCTGAAATATTTTCCTGTGGAAGTATTTTTCTTTCCTCTGATTTATCTCTTAATCTTTTTGCATATCCTCTGTTTGGAAATTCTGGGCTTTTTGCATAATAGTAACAATACAGAATTTCTTTCTTATCCTCAATAGTCCACTCTACCATCTTTATGGCTCTTCTTTGGCCTATCAATTTTTTGGATTTTTGTGGACTGCTACTTCCTTCTACAACAAGGGGGCCATCCTCCCTCCTGGTTTTGGCCTGGCCCCATTGTAGGGATGTTACCATATTTTGAGGATTCTACACTGTCATTTTTTTTCCAGTCTTGGCACCAGTGTGCCTACCAGGATTGGATACTTTTTTATCCTGGGTCCTGTGCACCCAGCTATCTTTTTGTTTTGTTTTTTGACATACTTCTGTCCATGATATATGCTATATAAAGACAGTCTATAGTTGAGGATGAATTCAGTTTCAGCATTACTACTCTCCTTTGCTTGCTGACTTTTCACCTCTCCATTAGGACCCCTAATGGCTCTGTGTAACTTTATGCATGTCTCAATAGATGTGGGTGACTGAATGTGACTTTGGTGGATGACTGTGTGTGAGAGGTCCTCCTTGGGACTGGATACCTTGATGTGGTACAGAAGCTTCTCATAATGTAACAACATCAGTACTAAATTACAGCCTCTTTGTTTGGATTAAGGTTGCCACCCGTCCCGTTGTCAGCGGGACACTCATGGGTTAAGCCACCTTATCCTGTTGCCTGCTGTATCAAGTAGTGGGACCTGAAAAGTCCCACTTTTGCAATCGCACTGAATTGCCCTGGAAATGTCACAATTACTTCTGGCTTTTTCACGGCAATTCAGTTAAGTCACCAACCCAGACCTGCAGGCAAAGCTGCTACCTGTTAGGTCCGGCTGCTTTAATTCGTGCAGCAATTGGCTGCAATTCATGAAAGGGGTGGGGATTGGGACAGGAAGAGCCCTGAAAAGATCATGGCTGTAGGAGCGCTTTGTTTTAAGAACAAAGAAACAACTGAGATTTTTTTTTTTATATCCAAGTGCTCCAGCCTGCCATCCTCCTCCAGCCAGTCAGCCAGCCAGCCATCCTCCTCCTCCATCCAGCCATCCTCCTCCATCCATCCATCCATCCATCCATCCATCCATCCATCCATCCATCCATCCATCGATCCATCCAGCCATCCATCCAGCCATCCAGCCATCCTCCAGCCAGCCAGCCATCCTCTTCCTCCATCCAGCCAGCCATCCTCCTCCAGCCAGCCAGCCAGCCAGCCATCCTCCTCCTCCATCCAGCCAGCCATCCTCCATCCATCCAGCCAGCCAGCCATCCATGCAGCCAGCCATCCATCCATTCATGCAGCCAGCCATCCATCCAGCCAGGCATCCATCCATCAAGCCATCCATCCAGCAGCTACTCCCACCAACCAGCTAGCTACTCCAGCCAGCCAGCCATCCAGCCCCCAGCCATTCATGCAGCCAGCCATCCATCCATTCATGCAGTCAGCCAGCCATCCTTTTCCATCCATCCATCCATCCATCCATCCATCCATCCATCCATCCATCCATCCAGCCAACCATCCTTCATCCAGCCAGCAATCCTCCTCCTCCATCCATCCAGCCAGCCATCCTGCTCCAGCCAGCCAGCCATCCTCCTCCTCCATCCAGCCAGCCAGCCAGCCATCCTCCATTCAGCCAGCGAGCAGGCCATCCTCCATCCATCCAGCCAGCCAGCCATCCATGCAGCCAGCCATCCATCCATTCATGCAGTCAGTCATCCATCCAGCCAGGCATCCATCCATTAAGCCAACCATCCAGCAGCTACTCCCACCAACCAGCTAGCTACTCCAGCCAGCCAGCCATCCAGCCCACAGCCATTCATGCAACCAGCCATCCATCCAGTCATTCATCCATCCAGCTGCTACTCTCACCAAACAGTTAGCCACTCCAGCAGCCATCCGTCATACCCATAATAGCATCTCCTTCACCACTCTGATTACGACGTCATAGTAGAGGGTGTGGCCAGTGTCATATTGGCCACACACCCATGTCCCACTTTGGCCCACTTAAAAGGTGGCAACCCTAGTTTGGATGCATCTGTGATTGATTCTCTGTGGGACTGGCTGCCATGATAATGGTACAGAGGCATGTTGTAGCAGCATTGCTACTACATTCTGTTCAGAGTGTCGATGTGAAAAACCCACTTAGGAACGTGCTTCTGGTTACCTTAATATGGTACAGCCTCGTGTCATAGTGCAACAACATGGCAACAAAATGCTCATCAGTATTTGTGAAAATGGTCCTCTGTGGGACCTGACTACTATGTAGAGCACAGGTATGGACAGCTTTAGGCGTACGCAACCTCGAAGGCCGTGCAGGGCATAACTTTGTCAAGGGCATGTTTCTACATCCTCTCTCACTTTTTTCTTCTGTCGACCTAAATCAGCTGTCTGGCTGTTCAAATTAGCAGCTAATTACACCTGCAAAGAGTTGCACACTTCATAAATTTTAAGGTTTATACTTGGTCATACCCATGATCTATATAAAGAATTCAAAGAGCCTTTGAACAATTGAAGGTAATAGTGCTGTAGCTGGTAATGGTCTGCAGAGGGTTTCAAAAATTTTTTATAGTATTATAGTGATAAACTCATAATTAGCACAGGTGAAGAAATTATTTACAAACATTAATTGTCAATGAAATTATTTACAAACATTGATTGTCAATTGTAGTAAAGAGAAAGAACAGACTTAATGCTCAGTACAACAACATAACAAAAGTTAATAAAACAAATTGAACATTATACAACTTTAAGAACAACAGTACAAACCATATACAGGACAAAACTATATACAGATACAATGCCACAAAGCATGTTATAACAAAACAAAAGATGGGCTAGAGAGTACAAAGGGTACAATGCCGTTTGTTAAATGCTAGGAATGCATGGCACCTCTGGGATTTGTTGGCTCAGGCCTACAGCAGTGTACCACTGCATAGCAGAAAATCAGTTTCTCCCACAAACAGGTAATAGATTTTTAGATGTGAGAATGGGTGTGAGGAGGTAATTCCCGTGGTAAGTCAAAGTAAACCTTGATAAGTCACCTTACTTTCCCAACAACCCACCTACACAAACTTTCTACCGAATGATTAAAGAGTGATTTCTAAACAGAAACTATGTAAGCTATGACCGCCACTGAGAACTGCAATAACTATCCTACATAAAATTCAGAATGCAGAGGTTTACTAGGGGGACAGCCAGCCCACATAAAGGATGCAGAGCAAGAAAAGGAAAAAATATATAGTGATCATTGAACCACTGAGTAATTTTAGTTCACAGTTTGTCAACAGGGGAATACTTTCAAAACTTATATACAGAGGTGGGACATTATATCTCATATACAGAGCAGAGGATTGTGGAAGGAACTCCTTTACCAACAATTGCTGGTGGGTTCCAGTAGCTTTTATGAATAAAAAATATCTGTTTTTCAAAGGTGTAGAAAAAAAGAGTAAAGGTTCTGAATCGGCTTTAACAGAAGACTGTGATATGGTCCTTGGGCAGCAGTGCTCCTAATGTAGCTAACCAACAGGAAACAGAATCATGTGATGCAGTTAAACATTCATGTAAAAGGGATATTTGTAAGCAGACTTTCTTTCATCAAAATATGAGGAGCATCTTAAGAGTTTACAAAGGGGATAAAAGATCGCACAGTATATGTTTAGCTATTTATCATATAATGAAGCTGTAAATGTTTAGCAATACGTTTTATAGAAATATTTTTCTTGCTGTAAGATCTTAAAGCTGACAATGGTGTGCTGCTTATCTATAACAGCCATGCAGTCTGAGAGCTGTTTTATATCAAATACTTCCCACAACTGGACAAAAAAATTGGGATTTATCACTGATAAAATGTGGACTGCTCCAAAAAGGAATAGCTCAACCCCATTTATTAGCTCAGTCCGGAGTCTCAGCTAAATAAATTAGGACAGAATTAGTTACTGAGATAGAATGCCACACTTTGAGGTGTATAGGGAGATTTGGGGTACTAGCTCAGTGCCCAAAATGGAAAAAAGAATGTATGAGCTTGGCTTTGACAGAAGCTCACTGAGGTGGGGCTATATGATTTAAAGCAAACAGGGTAGAATTTGAAGGCTTGAACATTTTCCCCAGTTGTGTACACCCCATCATAAATGTTAAGTCAGGGATATATTGGAAAATCTAACTTATTCAGTTTCAGCCCTCATTCCCAAGAAAATAATGCAATTAAATGTTCCTGGTATTTCTACAGCCCAGTCATACCTGTAACCATTTCCTTATATAGTTGCTAACACAGGCATAATTTTCCCACTTTAAAAATTACTGAACTCTCCTGCTTCCCCACTCTCATTACTTGCTTTTTACATTTTTTTTCATAATTGAGTTTGTCCCCTATTGATGACCTAACAATTAAACTTCCTGTTGGATCCCCCATCATCACACCAATCTAAAGGTTTAGCTTACACCTCATGAACCAAGAGACAAAACCCCAGGAGGGTAGGATAACAATGCAGATGTGGGTGCAGCATTGTCTAACCATTAATGAATTACAGAGTAGCTTTAGTGAGCCATTTTCCTCAGTGATTCACTGGACAACTTAAGGTTTCTGAGTGCTATATTTCTGTCCTCTTGAGATTGCAGGTGAGAATGCCATCAAAGTAGAGCCTGCATTATTTGTGCAATACTTCCACTTTGGCAAACTGCACCTACTTTCTGTATAACCCTACCTCTCAACTTATTTCCTCAACAATTATGGGCAAAGCCAAAACATAATGGGGAGCAAAATCAGAGGCAATTTTTAAAACGTTACTCTGATTCTCTTAAAAAAGTTATTAGAATAAGCTTCTTTGTATCAGTATGCATTTTCTGAACAGTAAGGTGCAAGAAAATTTAGTGTCTAGCATGATTGACTGACTGTTATCCTCAGTAATTTACCAGAAAATGAAAACTTTTACATAGGACAGGGCAAAAATGTGAGGCACAATCAAGGACTATTGAGAAGTATGAGTGTAACACATTGCTGTTATGCCTTTCTTCTCACAGATGTCATGCAATAATCAAGATATATTGCAGCCTTCCTCCAGAGAGAAGTAAGCTGATATCAGACACTCAGTCTCATCCATCCCACCTGGCTCCCCCAGCTCCAGAATCTGCTGGTCAGGCCCACTTCATCAGGTCCATGTCAGGGGTTTATCCCTATATATCACACCCACACACATTTTCTGTTCTCAGACCTCATCCTATATCTAATTTTTAATGTTGTTAGTAAATGTTAAAGCACTAGTGTGCAAAATTCAAATGTCTTCTCTTTACTGCAAAGGTTGTCACTGTAATCAATTAAAAACAACGACAACAGCAGAATAGAAAGGAAGAAATATAAAGCAATGGAAAAGAAAGCAGGGACAAGGTAGAAGGAAATACACATCAACAAAACTGAGGCATATCAGACTAAGGCATATGGTGTCAATGTTTTTATTTATACACTTTTATTTCCAGCACAGCTGACCATGAACTATCAGGATTGGCTCACTAAGAACTCATTTATTACCTGAAATAATTCATAAGCCATAACAATATGATTTGCATTTGGTAGGTCCTGTCCTGCAAGATGAAGTAAAAATGTATTGTGACCTTTCCAGTTAGATAATAAAGAACAAAGTATTCACTGCAGTATTTGCTGAGTGTCTTCATACTGTAGCCATTGGTATATTTACAGGTTATGCTTCATCTCAAAGTGCAACATGCAAGCAACATAGAAATGCCATGTGTTTCAGTTTATCTAACATATTGTGAGGCTCTGTTTCTCCTTCTTGTACTGTTAGACCAATTTTTGTAAAGCTTAAGGAACACACCTCATCCTATAACCAGATGAAAAAAAAACACATACAGGGACTCAGTTCTCATAGTCTTCATTTAGCCTTTAGCAACAAGATACTGGCATTACTCATTTTTTCCAGCAGGCTGCCCACAAAACTAAAGCAAAAGTAATGTATAATGGCTGACTGATTAAACAGATCATATTTATGTTACACATTTGTTATGGTGCAATTTGCCATCGCCTTCCTAGTTTTAATGTGGGGTACACCTCAACTTACAAGACTTCTGTCCTTCAGGTATTGCGGTACATATTGAGCTATGGGGATACATTTCAAAATTATGCATGTTACTTTAATAGGGACAAAGAACTATAGGCATATTTGCTTTCAGGGCAGTAGCATAGATGTGCTCAGCATATCCCCAAGAGACGAGCTGCACATTGATAACTCTGTATTCAACTATCGGAACTTGTGATGCTAAACATCAAAATGACAAAAGAGACTGAAAATACAGGAGAAAAATATCAAACATCACTCCTCTTTTAAACCTGTTTTTTGCAGCTGATAGTCCTCCACTGCACCATTTAATGAGTGTGGGTGGGGGGGGGGGGTTGTCCCCCACAATCCCCAAATCTTATACATACAAACATCAAGGTCACCTTAATCCACAAAAAGGAGAATATTCTGAGAAATGCCAGTGTCAGGTTTAGTATATGTAAATCAAGATTTTTGGTCATTCATTCCCCATATGCCAAGACTCGACATTGTGTTTCCTGACGTGGACTTAGGTTCATAGGTTCATAGGTTTATACTAGGCTATCTGCCCTAAGGCATTTATAAGCCTAGCCCAAATTTTTGTGGCTTACGCCACCCCTTATATGAAAAAATACTGTGCCCATTAGTTTGTTGTGCCTCTGTCCAGCAGTGACACAGAGATGATTCCCGGGGTAAACCTACGATCTCCCATCCACAGGTCAAGATTTCTCTTGAACAGAGCCAACGAGGTGCTCTGCCTCACATGGACCGGGATTTTATTCCACAGCATAGGGAGTCTCTGAGTGATAAATCTATCCCTCCAGCACATCCTATTTATATCCGTGCTAAGGTTTAAGTCGCTTGCTCTAGTGGTTTTGGTGGATTTGGATTTTTTGAGGTGGAGCATGTCCATTAATTCCGGTTTGGACATGGCCTTGTATGTCAGGCACATGTCACCTCTGAGCAGATGGTATGCGAATGAATAGAGCTGGAGTTTCTTCAATCTGGCAGCATATGACAGATTTTGGAGTCCCTTTATCCTTTTGGTGAGGAACTTTTGGGGTCTCTCCAATTGCTGCAGATGTCGGGTGAGATACATCCCGAATGGGGCATTGTACTCGATCATTGGTCTGATAAATGAAGAGTACAGGGGAACAATGACTTCACTAGATCTGGATGTGAATCCCTTCATGATCAGGTGGGCAATGTAGAAGGTCTTTCTAACCACTTTAGCAACGTGAGTGTCAAAAGAAAGGCCACTGTCAACCTGGGTCCCCAGGTCCCTGATAACCTCTTCTGTGCTTAGTGGATTGCCACCTATATGGTAGCTTGGGGTTACCTTGTTTTTCCTGAAGGGTATGACTATACATTTTTTGGCGTTTAACTTCAGGCCATGGCTCTGGCACCAGCTATTTGTCTCCGTGAGTCCCTTCTGAAGGATATCCGTGTCCGATGCACTTTCCACTATGGCGCCCAGTTTGCAGTCATCTGCAAACTTTGTCAGCCAAAGTCTTCCCATGTTGGCCTGTACTTCTGAGAAGTAGATGCCGAACAATAGGGAGCCAAGGACCGAGCCCTGTGGGACACCACTTGTGACCGGCTTGGAGTCTGACATCGCGTCAGCAACTCTAACCCTGTGGGTTCTGTCCTTAAGCCAGTTTGCAACCCATCCTGTGACATATGGGTTTACATTTAAGCTGGTAAGTTTTTCTACAATACCCGAGTGGGGTATTGTGTCGAAAGCCTTTGCAAGGTCAAGGTAGGCTGTATGGACTGCCTTTCCCTCATCAATGGCCTTGGTGACTGTTTCGAAGAAGTCAACCAAGTTCAAAAGGCATGATCTTCCCTTGACGAAGCCAAACTGGGTCGGGTCCAATGTCTGCAAGTCCCCTATATCTTTGTTTATGAGCTCCATTATGATCCTCTCCATAGCTTTGCAGACTAGACTTGTTAAGCTTATGGGGTGGTAATTACCAGGGTCCATAGAGGCACCGCCTTTGTGGAGTGGGACCACAGTTGCCGTACGCCACTCCTTGGGCACGTATCCTGTGGTAAGGCTGAGATTAAACAGCTGCCTTATGTGCGGGTTTAATTCCAAATTTAGCTCATGTAGCACACAGCCGGGGACACCATCCGGTCCCATTGATGCTGTGTTTTTAGCTTTAGAGAGAGCAGCTTTCACCTGCGCATTTGAGATGTCTGGGAGGCTACACTCCGCTGGGATAGTTATCTCTCCTTTACGGGGGGGAGGGGGGTGAAGTTTGCACTGAACCTGTCTGCCAGTATGTTGGCAATGTCTGTGGGTTCAGTGATTTTTGTATCATTTTGGACTAATTCTGAGCATATCTGGGAGTTTCCACCCAGGTTCCTAACATAGCTGAAAAAGGCCTTATGATTGTCCTTTGAATCCATGGCAATTTTTCTCTCAAAATTGGCCTTAGTTGATTTTATGAGTGCTCGTATTTTTTTACTAATAATGATCAGGGGTGACTTCCCTTTTATGGATTTTTTTCTATCATGTAATAGTTTTCTCCTCTTATTGTAAAGTTTGTTAATGGCTGGGGTCCACCAGACTGGACATTTGCCCTTTGTGGAAAGAGTCTTGGTTTTATTTGGGATTGCCTGATCCATGCAGTCCTGGAGGTGTTCATAGAAGGCATTTGTAAGGGCTTCCGCAGCTTGGGTTGTGGTTTCCACTGGCTCAGGGGCCTTGAAGGATAACACACCAGTCTTGAGTAGTGTGAAGTTTGCTTTAGAGAAGTTCTTCACTGTGGTCTTTTTTGTTTGGGGTGGGGGCGGGATGTGGATTTCCAGTGAGATTAGTTTATGATCAGATCTCACCAATGAGGGATTATAGCAACAGTCCCTCTAAGAGGGAATCAAAAGTACTGATGTACACTGATTAGAATAATCCTATATGTGATATGTGATAAGTGAATGTAGAGGGGTTAACAGAACATGATACAAGTTAGATGAAATGGAATTTGTATACATTCCAGAAAGCAAATAACCATATCCACCACTGTCATTTTAAACCAGAAAAAAGAGACTCACAAAACTCTTAAAGTGGCTTAATTATCATTTATAGAAAATATAATCATGACACTGGAGTAATTCCTATTATCATCTACTAGTATTCAGTACAAAATTACATAGGCTTTTATTCAAAAATGACGCATTTGGGCATTTTATTCCATTATTACCCCCCATCATATATGAATTGGTTGTCAATTGCTTTCATCCCTTTACTCAGCTAAGATCCACATATAATAAATAATTGCAAACTATAATCTTTCATTATTGTGGTTATTAACATATTGGCTACTTTGTTTGGCAGAAAGGTTTATCTTAGTCAAATTTCTACAATTGTTTCTTCTGGATTTATTATATTAGGAAATTCCCAAGGCAACACTTTGATATTTCAACTAGAAACAAAGGAATATTGAACTTAACTGCATCAGGCAGCTTTCATGGCAACATCTGATGGATCTCAGCATTTGCAGACTATGGACTGTCATATTTCTGAATTCTAACAAAAAATTTAAAGTCTAGAATTCAAGACCCAGTTTACATGATTATTATAAATAGAACTTATCTGAACCAATGAAAAATAAATACAAGAGACAGGCAAGGTTGTTCAGTCTTCTTTTATTTATTAATACCGAATAGATTTCTATTGATGCTGTTCAACATAATTCTTAAATAACAAGTATATTATACAGGGAAACATGAATGAATGTGTACAGCATTGGCAGATACAGTACCATTATGTTTGTGTGAGTCATCGTAATCTAACACAGCATCATTTGATGTAATATTTTAACATGGCATCAAATGACAAATTGAAGATAACAAGACAAGTTATCGTGACCATATTTTATCTTTTTAAATGACTCAACTCATCAATGCACTATAAAACTGTTCTGTAACCTTATTTATTTCACGTGTGAGCTCCAGCTTAACAAATATTGTTTAAAAAAACAAAATAAATTCAATAAAAATAAGGTAAATTAAAGTTCATTCTTCTAATCAAATGAGTAACAATTAAAATGAACATGTACATAACAAGTTTTATGCAATGCATGGAACATGACACTTATGCTGCAAAACTGTGGGGATGACAGCTTTGTTTAGCACTGCTCTGATATAAGAAAGGTATTCAATGAAGTTTGGTTAAGAAACGTTCGATTTTGTTATGCATAGTTTCATGTTAGAGCATAAACATGAGCCACCACAGAGCTATTGTAGGAAGGTAAGCAACTTTAAAAATATGTAATGAAGGTTGTACTACCACATTGCTTTGTGTGAGCACCGAGCTTGATCAAAATAATGAATCTTGCTCAAATTGTTGAGAACTAGATCACCTTTTTGGTTAACATTATTCCTAGGAACAAAATACAGAGAGAGTAGTAGCAATTTTAATTCAGTCTTTTTTCTAGAGTACTTAGGGTGGAATTCATAAAGGTTATTGTGAGGTATATGCAATCTGTACACCTTGCTGTAAACTTTTGGAGTTCACAGAAAGCCCTGACATGGTATGACACAGTGCTTTTGCATGAAGACGTGCAGTACCTCATAGGGCTGTCTTCATGGCCCTGGTGTATGCTAATGAGCCAGTCTAGGGGAGAGTTGTGTGCTCTTTCTCACCATTAGAACCACCTCCAGGAAGGCATCTACACACTGTGTGATTCTTAGAAATGCTCAGCTGCATAGATTAACACAGCCTGTCCTACCATGTTGGGTTAATGACCACAGCCAAAGGCCATGTTAAGCAATCGCAAAAGAGGTAAGTATGAAAGAGTTTAGTGGCAAGAAATGGTTGGGAGGTGTGTGAGTGAGTGTATGAGAGAGACTGCATGCATGCCTGTTTGTGTCTGAGAGTGTGTGTCTGCCTGGGAGATAGCATAAGACAGGGGTAGTGAGAGGGTGTGTGTGTGTGTGTGTGTGTGTGTGTGTGTGTGTGTGTGTGTGTGTGTGTGTGTGTGTGTGTGTGTGTGTATGCGTCTTGTGTGCCTGTGCATGCACGAGCAGGTGGGGCAGCTGACATACCTCCCACACCCCTAGACTAATGAGTATAATCTATAACATTAGATGGAAGGGGGACCACTAACCATCAGGTACAACTGTACTGTGAGGATGGCGTGGCAACTAGTCATCATGGATTACTCTATGATATTATTGCCTTAACAACTCTTATTAAGCATGGGGATCAAAGGATGGGAAACTCTAGCCACCTAACATTACCCTATAACAGTTGTGCCTTAAAGGCACTTAATCACTAAGATGACTCCTGCCTTAGCAGTATTTTATCACTGTGGGGGTCAGAGGGGCCTTAGGCCACCAGGGATACCAACTATGGAGTGCCATAAATGCACATTAAATAAAAGGTGTGGGGAATTACTAGACATCTGGGATAGTACATAGCAATAAATAAACAAAACCAATAAATAAGTAATGAAAAGGGAAAGGGTGTGAATCATGCATACTTGATATAAGGTCCCACTGAATTAGCTCACTGCACTAACTGATAAATGAGTGATACAGGTGATTTTTACAACATATTGAGGATTTTAGGCATTATGTAATTCCTACAGCATGTCATTCTGAATTGGGAGGAGGGGATGGGATGCATCAGGCATGTCTCACAACCTTCTAACTGTGTCTCTAACATCTATTTACTGAAAGTTATGAAGTGGAAAACTTGTATATATGGCATTAATGACTGAACTGTAGTCATCCATGAATTACCAGAGCAGGAGAATAGTAGATATTGTGGGAAATCTAGCAACAGGGATAGGTATGGGGTACATGGTGTGTGTGAGTGTATGTGTATTTTATTGTGTGTTTGTATATGTGAGAGTGACAGAGGGAGGGTGCCTCTACTTCCATGTTGCAGCCACCAAAACTCATTGTGGCTAATTTATGTCTGAATTACAAAATACTGCATCATGGGAGTAGGGCCTATGTGCTGGGGGAGTTAATGAATCCCTGGGACAATTACATAGGCAAACGAATACATAACTCAATGCATATATACACAGATTAACTAAAATATGTCAGTCTTTACAAATACGATTTGCATTTCTATAGTGAAATATTTTCCAGTACTCTTAGGCAATAAGTAAAATGTACCTAAGTTTCAGATATGGCTTAACGGATACTCCTTGTCCTGTTCCAACTCTAAAAAAATATAATTCTACATTAATATCATATCTGGAATTTAATTGTGCTGAGATACTGAAATGAAGTTGTAAGCCTCAAAGAAAATAAAGGAATACTGGCACAAATGTGGCTCTTCTCCCATGTATTACCTTCTTCACCAAAGTTGTACTACACTAAGTTTAAGATCTATGACAAGGCCGATTTACCTTATACAAAACCTGTTATGTTTAATCCTTGAATGTTGTTTTGTGTTCAGCTTCTAAAGAATATCATGACAAAAAGTCACCCATTATGGAAGTGTAAATCTACAATGCAGTTGTGGCATCTTCCCAAGAAACTTAGAAATTCTAAAACTTAGAAAGGGTATAGAAGATCAGTAATACTTAAGCATTAACCAACAATGTGGTGTGGTATATTGAAGATTTACCCAAGGTTGGTGTGGTTTAATCACTAGGGTGAATCCTGAGTGATTAAATAAAGCCAACCATGGGTAAATCTTCAATATACCACAACCACGGAGTCGGTTATTGCTATTATACAATGACATTATTTAAGAAAAAAATACTTACTTTCTTAAATAATGTCTTTGTATAATGGCGCATTACTGTTCTCCTGCCAGTGGTGGTATACTGCTTCCTTGTGTTGATGTACTGCACATGTGTATGGGACTTGCGTTCCCATGCATACCCAGTACATCAATGCTTTGAAAAGGAAGCAACAGAGAAAAGAAAGTCTCCGTTGCTCTGTTTTTTTTTTTTATTAAAAAAAAAGTTTTGGACACCTTATACCAATGGGAAAAAGATCAGGCGACCTGACCTTTTTCCATTGGTATATTGTGGGATTTACAACGGCCATGCCGGCCAATCAGTGTGCACATTTTGGAATATTAATATGGGGCTCATTGTATAATTTGTTTTATATACCCCCACCAAGTACCTTAGTTTAAGTATGGCATATAAAAATATATATCTATATCTATCTATATATATTTATATATATGACTAGTAGTCAGAAAAAAGTGCTCAAATACCACACATCAAAGTATTAATGTACACTAGCAAACAACACACATAAAATGGTGAATGACTAAATAGATGCTAGACAAAATCTCCACATTATATTCATTTGAATGAGCTAACAGTAAAAATATATTAGAATACTCTGGATTATATGATTTAACAGGTGACTATCATGCCACGTGCAAGATTGTGCTAGACAGTCAAGAGGAGAAGATTAACACCCACATTACACCTCAAGCAACACATAGCCCTTCTAAACCCACACCACCAACACCCACATATAGCAACACTAAATCCACATATGCAGAGGCCCTTAACTGTAACCTGCCCAAGCAACAAGGACCTCTGAAGCTGAAATGCAAACAAATATCAATCACAACCAAAGTGTCACATAGTTCACAACACCAGTGTGCCACCCAGCAACAGCCCCTAAGGCAAGACAACGTACCTAACACTTTAGTCATAGGTGACTCTGTAGTCTGGAACACTGATGTCCCACTCACCAGGTTGAACAAGGAGAAAATTACAGTCAGCTGCCTGTTGGGTGCCAGGATCCGCCACATAACGCATGCACTCAAGTCACTCCACAACAAGTGCAAATATGACTCTGCCATTGTCCATGTTGGAGTGAATGACCTGAGACGTACCTCCCTGGACTACATGAAAAGAGATATGGAAGAGCTCTTGGATCATGTAGCCCAGGCAGGTATGACCCTAGCCCTGAGTAGCATCCTGCCTTCGCCCAGAATGATACCACAATATAAGGACAAAATGATCAACTTCAACAATTGGCTAAGCTTCTGGTGTCATTCAAAGGGGAGCCAGTAGCTGTCTGCCTGGGATGACATGATCGACAGACCATGATGCTTTGCCAGAGATGGTCTGCACCTGTTGCCCATGGGATTCAGGTTATTGGCTAAGGCTCTTACCACCCCTATAGTGCCTTTTTTAGGCAAAGTTCAAAGGACAAAACCACCACCATAACAGGTACAAGCATGCAAAATCTGAAGGTAATGCTACTCAATGCTAGAAGTCTAAACCTCAAAATGCACTCTCTCGAGGCACACCTAAAAATAGATAACATCGATATCTGTGCAGTAACTGAGACCTGGTTCAAGGCTCCAGAGAGCACCCCTGCAATAAAAGGCTACAACTATTACCACACTTTTCGGTCACCAAACCAGGACCGAAACACTAAAGGTGGAACAGTGTCAATATTCACCAAGGATATTCACACCACCAGGCTTGTTGCCCAACACAATGCATCTGAAATTCTCCAGGTGCAACTAACACTAGGTAAGACTGAAATCCAAATTGTAGCTTGCTACAGATCCCCCACTATACCCCAAGATTCTCACTACACCTTTCTAAACATACTGGAAAATATTAAGATAGAACCAAACACCCTAATATTGGGTGATTTTAACTACCCTGCCATTAACTGGGAAAACAACTCATGTACCAACACCTTTGCCCAACGGTTCTTGGAATTCATAAATTCCAACGCCCTGGATCAACTAATCCATAGTCCCACCAGGGGCTCCAATATCCTAGACCTGGTCATTACCAACATGGGAAATTGATGCTCCACACCTATGGTCACCCCCTCATTAGTCAGGTCTGACCATAAGCTAATCACCCTTAGCATCCACATCCCACCCCCACCCCCCAGTAAGGAAACCTTCATAAAAAACTTCTCCAAAGCCAACTTCATGCTACTCAAGTCAGAAGTGAGAAACTTCATGACAGCCAGGCAGATGGGAACTGAAAGTTCAACTGCTGAATCCTACACTAAGGCACTGTACGAGCACATCAACTCATGCATGAATCGCGCCATCCCAAAAAGAACTGAGATGCTCTCATCCAAACAAAGGAAGCCAATCTGGTGGTCCCCTGCCATAAACAAACTTTACAACAAAAGGAAGAAACTGTTGCAGAAAAGAGGAAATCCCAGGATGCAAAAAACTCCCTTACCAGCCTCAGTAAGAAACTGAGATCCCTCATAAAATCCTCCAAAGCTAGTTACGAAAATAAAATTGCCAAAGATTCCAAAGACAACCACAAGGCATTCTATAACTATGTCAAGAATCTAAATGGCAATGCTCAGATCTGCTCTGAGCTAAAACAGAATGGCATTAAATATACTGATCCCAAGGATATTGCCAATATCCTGGCTTATCGATTCAGTGCAAACTTCACCCCCCTCTCAGCCCCTAAATGGCCCTTCTCAATACCGGAAGATTGCCAAATTCCGGTAATAACGGCCACACAGGTAAAAAATGCACTCTCCAAAGCTAAGAATACAGCATCCATGGGACCAGATGACATCCCGGGCTGTGTACTACATGAACTACAATATGAACTGGCACCTCACCTAAGTGTCATGTTTAATCATAGCCTCACCTCAGGTTTCGTACCCAATGAGTGGCGCAGAGCTACAGTTATCCCACTCCACAAGAGGGCTCCACCTTGAATCCCAGAAACTACCGTCACATCAGTCTGACGAGCCTTATCTGCAAGGCCATGGCGTGTATTATCATGGAACTTATAAACAAATACATTGGCAACCTTCAAACACTGGACCCCACCCAGTTTGGGTTCGTGAAGGGCCGATCTTGTCTCCTGAACCTGATTGACTTCTTTGAATCAGTCTCCAGAGCCATGGACAAGCATAAGGTGGTCCACACAGCCTATCTAGACCTTGCCAAGGCCTTTGACACCATCCCCCACTCTGGAATCATAGATAAACTTACTAAGCTGGGCATTAATCCCTACATCACCCAGTGGGTTGCTAAATGGCTTACTGATAGAACCCACACTTTAAAAGTAGATGACTCCAAATCCAGCTCCAGACAAGTGACAAGTGGAGTACCTCAGGGTTCAGTCTTGGGACCGCTCTTGTTTGGCATCTACTTCTCTGAAATACAGACCAACACTAAGGGACTCTGGCTAACAAAGTTTGCAGATGACTGCAAACTGGGAGCCATTACTGAATCCCTAAATGATGTTGATACTCTACAGAAGGGCCTTACAGAAACAGATGCTTGGTGCCAGAGCCATGGGCTCAAGCTCAGTGCCAAGAAATGTATAGTTATCCCCTTTGGGAAAAAACATGTGTATGTGAATTACCATATAGGTGGCAGTACACTAAACACCGAAAGTGTGATAAAAGACTTAGGGACACAGGTGGACAGTGGTCTCACCTTTGATAACCACATCGCCACAATAGTCAAGAAATCCTTCTATGTGGCACACCTCATCACTAAGGGCTTTTCATCCAGAAAAAAGGAGGTCATTATCCCACTGTACTCATCCATCATTAGACCCATTATAGAATACAATGCCCCATTTGGTATGTACCTCTCAAGACATCTGCAACAACTGGAAAGGCCGCAGAAATACCTCACTAAAAGAATCACAGGCCTAAAGCAGATGCCCTACGCTGACTGCCTTAAAAAACTCCAGCTATACTCTGTCGCATATCATCTACACAGATGCGATCTCTGCTTAACATACAAGGCCATGTCAAACCAAGAGCTGCTAGACATGCTACACTTAAAGAAATCCCAATCTCTCAGAGCCACACGCTCCAGAGATCTAAACCTTGTCATCCCAATAAATAAAACATGCTGGAGGGATAGGTTCCTGACCCAGAGACTCCCCAGACTCTGGAATAGATTGCCCATACATGTCAAGCAGAGTGCCTCTTTGGCCCTCTTCAAAAGGAACCTTGACGATTGGATGGGAGAAAGAAAATTCACCCTGGAGATCACATCAGTTGCCCTGCTAGACAGGGGTCCAGGAAAGTAAATAGTGTGGGAAGAAATAGCCAGGGAATTGTTATGGCTAGGCTGCTATAGGCCCTAGGGCTGATAGCCTAGTACCAACCTATGAACCTATGAACCTATATAGTATTTACAGCATGTTAAGTTCAGGCACAACTATAAATAATAGTATATAAACTAAATAAAACTCACATCAATACAATATTCAGCATTCATTTTTTATTTTATTTTATTTTTATTTTACATTTGATGACCGGGAAAGTCCGACTGGACGCAGGTCCATTTTCAGTGGAGGCCCGGGGAGAAAAGCTCCACATATAAAATATAAACAGAAACAGTAGTACATTCCCATACAATCATATTGGAACATATTTAACATTTTTACATAGGTGAAGTATAACAAAAAACCTTCTGAATAACATTGTTTGGAAAAATAAGTAATTTAAAAACCTTGTTTGTTAAGAATGAAGTAATTAGTAGATAAGTGGTGAAGGTTCTGCAGAATCATAGCAGTACTGAAAGAAAAGTGAGTTAATCTGGGGGTTAATTTACACTATATGCATATACTCTTACTGTTGAGTCATCATACAAGCATGAGATAAGGCATATGCATATTTTATCCAGTTAAAACCACTTCTGACCCATAACAAGGAGATTGCAATAGTAAACAATTGAGAATTTAGTGCTGATTGTTTGATTTGACTGCATGAGTTGGGTAATTAGTATTTGGGTTATATCAAGGACAGTATTGTTATGTTGACAGATATGATTTTATTGGGATTATAAATTCCAGAGAGGATAGGATTTAGAATTAGTAGGTGTCTTGGTAATGAGGGCTATTAAACAGTGGGATTATTTGGCTGCAAGGTACATCTTCAAAGAGGGTGTCACAGTGATGTAGTGAATAACAATCTTGCCCCACAGCCAAATGTTTTCCTGGCTTAATTCTTCACTGGAGTGTCTTCTGGTGTGGAGGCTGCATGTCACCACTATGTTTACATGGGTTTCCTCTATGTGCTCTGTTTTTGTGACACATTCCAAAGACATGCTGCAGGTGGATTAGACACTCTAAGCTATCCACAGGTGTGACAGTATGTGTGGTATGGGAGAACAACCATGGCTAGTGATGCCACCCAAGGGTGTGATCGAGTAGTATGGGAGAACAACCACACTGAGGGACATTACCAAATGGTGCGATCATTAGTTCCAGCTGATTTTCACTGTTGATGTGAGGCTCTGGACCCATGTGCAAAAATTAGAAAAAGGGACCATGAACAGGCATAGAGATTTTAAACTCTGTATAAGATGAGACATTTTTGATATCTGCTGGGACTGATTTCACAGTTTAAGAACATATACAGTCACATAAAGATTTTTTTTAGATTTTTCAGTGAGTAATAGTTGCTGGTTTAATGAGCAGAGCTTTCTCTGGGGAACCAGTTTAATAACTTGCTAATATCAGGATGTCTGTAAAAGAGTATGTTGTGGACAATGTATATGAGAAAAGTCTTGCAAGTTAGATAACTCCCGCCAGATAAAGTAGTAAGGTACCACACAAAGATGCATTTAGTTAATGTAGTTACTTGCAAACTTTTAGTTGTATTATAAGGTTGCTGTAGTTAAGATTGGTGGAGAGACTGGAGGTTAGTGAAAATGTATGCAGTATGCTGCAGACTAAAGAGTACGTAGGTCTGAGCTATAATCTTGTATGCACTTTATAGAAACCTACACTTTCTGAAATATAAATATATATATATATATATATATATATATATATATATATATATATATATATATGTATATATATATATATATATATATATATATATATATATATATATATATATATCTATACATACATACCACTCTAAGAGTGTACTACAGTGGAGAAAGGGAAATTCACAATTCTTGCTATACCACAACATTCCACAATAACATGCCAGAATTTTGTGATGAGTTGAATAGTAAGTCACTCTTCCAAACCTTCCCTCCAATATACCAGTATAATTACGAGCAACTAGAGAATCAAAATGTCAGTTATCAAAAATAGACCATTTCATCTCTAAAATATCTGATAGCTTTCAAAGTCAGAAATAAGTGTGAGATATTTTTTAAAGGATGCTAAACTATCTGGAGGCTGGCGCACAACGTATGCCATTTCCATTTAAATTACATGTGATCTTTATGCTATACATAGCTTAAGTTGCTCACTCCTATTATAACAGTGATATGTTCTCACCTTCTTATGCTGAGTTATTGTTTTTCATCTTTCTTGTTCATTTCTTCACACGTTCAGTTTCAGTATATTCAATAAATTTAAGTTAAAAGTTGAAAACTACAGCCATTTGAAAGACTGAAACATTTTTTTTTCTGAGATGTAATCTCTAATAGTATTGAAACAGCATTGTTAAGTAAAAGATTACTACTCAAAAGACAGAATATGTACTGGATGCCCTGCGTGTACCCCTACTATAGCAGTTCACTAACTTTCTTCTTATGCATTTGTCTTATGACTTTAAAAAAAGAATGAAGCACATGATGGAAGCTAAGACAGCAGGCAAAAGAAAACAAACTATAAGAATAATAAGTTATATTCTTTATTTTTTATTAATTCATTTTTCTTCAGCATATACAACATAAATGGCAGTGCAATTTAATGTACAGACACATAGAGAGCTGGCTAATCAATTGCAAGTGCAACACTGATCAAAAACCTCAAGGACAGTTATCGAATCAAGAAATCAAAAGGTCACTTTAACTTTCCAGTTCCAAGTGAATGTCCTTTGATTAGGTGGCTGTTGACCAGACAACTGTTTATCACCTAAGTCGCCTTCATTGATATCGACTGTTTGCACCATCATTCTATTTCTAAAATGGATGACTGAGTTACAGTGATATATTTTTTACAAATGATCACAGTGCTTATTGGAATTTGTAGATTTCATTTCTTTTTTCCCCTATTCAGGTTTGCCCAGCCCATCAATTAAGGCTCTATGACTGCATAACCAGTTTTATATTCCTGCAATAGCTATGAGATTTACCAAAAATGGATGCTATAATTTATTGTCTAGTCATAGCAGAGCTTATAAAATGCATCTGCAGTGCAACCTTCAAAACCTGCATAACGGTGCTCAGTGTTAGCCACGATGTATTAGAATTACGGATTTCAGAAGTCATACTAGCAATATCAAAAATTCAAGAAAAGTGGATTTTTAATTCTAGGTTAAAAGAGTTATATTTCTTCTTCATAGAGCAAAAATATTTTATTCTTCATAACTTAGTTAATAGAACAACAGACCCTCCTTACTTTATTTTTCTCATGAAATATCCAGAAATCTAGTTTTAGAGAATCATTTACAATAGGAAGGAAAGACTTATTTCTTAAGGAAAGACTTATTTCTTACAGCATTGGCTATTTAAGATGTAAGAAAGTTGTTTAAGATATTACTTGCATGCTCAGTTTCTGGATAATTATCACAGTCTGCCATTTTCGTTGTGGTATTTGAAACCCAAAAGAATTGGAGAAGTTAAACCAGGAGAAGTAATATAGCCGCCTCTCTAGATTGCATTGTAAGAAGAATGCAACCTAATATCTTTCACATTCATGAGCTTGTATAGTCAGAAAGTAAATGACATATAACATTTTGGGACTTTGTCACATTTATTCAGGAAAATAGAGGATTTCTGAATTTGTTTCACATACCGCACATGATTATAGGCTTTTTGCTTTATGGTAATTAATCCACATTTGAGGTATGAAGCCAAGCCTTATGCTATAAATTATACTCAAAGAAAATTGAATGAATATGATAGATTTTTGATGCTTCATTGCCTAAATATAATTTTCTTCCTTGACAAAATTATGTTAGTTTCTGCTTGTGTTTAATTTGACTGGAAACTTTTACACATTTATTATAATCCTTAGACCACAATGATTAAGATGAGAGTCTTCTTTCCTTTTTTACTATTTTGTAACTGTGTTCAATGTATGGAAATAATCTTCATCCTGGAGTAAAGCTGGAGATAATTTCATGATTAGTGATATGAATGAAAGGGATTTGTCTGCTTTTATAAACAAAAAATAGAACTGGTACAACACGCAGACAGAATATCCCTCCTTAGAATTAAAGAACATTAACAAACAGACTTACGGCAAACAACCTTTGAACAAAGGAGGTTCTTTAACATGCTCTTGTAAATGCATTGGAATAACAATTATATGTCTAAAACCTTTGGTTTGTAATAGATCATTGATATTTGTTTTTATTTTTTGTTGTTCTGATTCAGCATTTTAAGGAATTTCTGCATTTTTCTTCCCTTACAGTAATATTTTTTCTATCAGTCTTATCAAATATTCTGTAAACAATACTATATATGTAAAGGAAAGTAAGCAGATGGATTTAGTATAATAATTTACATTGCAGGTATAAAGCTTCTGTTTCCCATCATTACACAAGATGAAAAAAAGCAATATAATTAACATTTATTAAATTAACATGGGATTTATCATTACTAGGATGATGATGCTATTTTGCATGATCAAGAACTAAAGTAAGATGTTAAAAAATGCAAATCTGAGTTAATAATTAAAATGACCACATTCCGCATATCAATACTAACTATATGATCAGTATTTGTGCGGGAAAATAAATTAGTTATCTAAACAGCATCCACTTTAAATTAAAAAATAGAAATGTACACATGTATGCATGCACAGAAATATATAAATAAAAGCTGAAAATCATTTATAATGTTTTAGCTTTACTGTAAGCTAATTGCAGCACCTCCTAAAAACATCAATTTGATGTTCTCCCTGGGCATTTTTACTGGGAAATGTGTCAGCACATAATGCTCTGTTCCTTTCATGCTGATGTATTTGGTAGTTGTTTGGAGAAGCATTTGTTTTTCTTCTAGATCAGAATGAATGAGTATGGCTGCTGGTGTCTACATGGCTGTGTTGTAGCTATCATGTTATGCTGCAGATTTTCTCTAGGGGTACAGCCCTTGTGTATCTCATTGTATTTCTGTTTCACTAGTTAACTCCCTGGTGCTTGATTTCAACTTGTTTACATCGCTGCCACTGAAACTTAGCAGATAACCCTTTGCTAGGGTCATATGCTTTTTGTTGTGCTCTTACAGTTTCTCATCAGTTCTTGGTCTCTCTTGGTTGGTTATGCACACATAGGAACATGCTGTACTGAACCATTTCCTATATAAATGTATGGTTTCCTCCTGCTGAATTTTCTTAAAGCAACACTATCTGTGTCTTGCATTTTCTACAGCTGTATCAAGCTAAAAGCTACTCTTTTCATATATCATGATTACAAAAATAGTCTTGGCTGCAGTATAACCTGAACAGGTCATCACTACTACCAGTTTATTCAGCCACTTCACATGGTGCACCAACTTCTGTGGAAAAAAAATATCTATTATACGACTCATTAATATTCAAAAACGTGCACGCTGATTGGCAGCATGCATGTTGTAAATCGGAGTTATAGTAATGGAAAAAGATCCGGTCGCCCAGACTTTTTCCATTACTATAACTTTTTTTTTTTTACAGCAACGGAGAATGCAAGATCTCCATTGCTTTACACTGTCTCTCTATGTTAAATGAGTTTAACATAGCAAGACAGCTTTAAAAAAAGCAACGGAGATTCTTTGTTGCTTTTTTTTAAAGCTGTCTCGCTATGTTAAACCCATTTAACATAGCGAAACAGTTTGTAAAAAGCAATGGAGATCTTGCTTTCTCTGTTGCTTTTGCCCACAGCTCTGATGTACTGCGTGGGCATACGCATGTGCAGTACATCAGAACTGCCGCAGAATACCAGACAGCTGCGGAAGGGCAGCAAGGAGGCATTATACAATGCCATTATTTAAGAAAAGTAATTATTTTTTTTCTTAAATAATGTCATTGTATAATAGCAATAACCCACTTCTGGGTGTGGGTAATGCTTGATTTACCCACAGCTGGCTTTGTTTGGCCACTCAGGCTTCACCCTCATGACCAAACCACACCAACCGTGGGTAAATCCAGCATTACCCACACCCAGGCATGGGTTATTGCTATATCATTGCTCGTCCAACTGCCCATTGTAATTTTCTTCTGTGTGTATTCCATACTTCACTGATGTTAAGTGACCTGGCTTTTTTATTTTCTGATATAGTTAAAGAAGTTTTTTTTGTGTGTGTGTGTGTGTGTGTGTGTGTGTGTGTGTGTGTGTGTGTGTGTGTGTGTGTGTGTGTGTGTGTGTGTGTGTGTGTGTGTGTGTGACTATTTTAAGTGCATACTCAGCCTTAAGCTTCCTAATGGTTCCCTTATGCTCTACAGTGGCTTGTGTTATTTTGCTGCATAAGCAGAATGATACTTCTTATCAAATAAATCATTTGTTTTCTCTTGTTTTAAAATGTATATGCATGGTTATTCCAGCACAGTGGTTGTTTATTTATTTTTTTTATTTCTCATTATATTTAGTACAGATAGGGACTGCATCAGCAATGCAAGTCTTTAATTGGGAGCAGATGCTGAAATCATCAACTAACTCAATAAGTTTTGTTTTTGAGAAATCCCAAATCAGAGGTATTTGTAGGGTAAATACCACCAACTTCAAATGAAAAGGTCACTGTTTTATGATCTGATTTAACAATGGAAGATAATACATGTACAGGTGTGTAAGAGGTGCCCATATTTGAGATGAAAAGTAGCGGAGCCTGTTCTGCCTCCCCTGGCATTACATAGCAAGTGTAATCTCCTAATCTGTAGAAATCAAATGACACCTGTGGAGACCACTAAATAGTTTAATTTCCAAACTGTGCAGATCTTAATACAAGATGGCATTCGAAAGGTCAAATAATGATGCTTTGACACACTCCATCAAAAGACATGTGGCTGCAATGGGGTCTAACACACAACTGAAGAAAATGGGGGAGAAGGGAGGACTTAACTAGCAGAGATAGGCTACAGGAGAACAGCTAGGATAAAATACAAAAAAGGCGATTTCTTAGCTGAACAACAATTATACAAGCATGTTTAACATGACACGCTCCACCTGAAATCTTTAGATTTCACCAAAAAACAATAACAATAAACATTGTCAATGATATATTTGGAACCTCTTTATCCTCTGGAACCTGCAAAACAAGAGGGAGGGGAGAACAAGAGGATAAATGCAAACATCATAATGAATTATTGCTGTTGCCAACATCTCTGAAGACCTGGGCAAGCAGGAGCGGGAACAGATCAAAGTTCAGGTAGCAGAATCTGAAGATGTGTTTTCATGCTTGGAAAGAAGTAACACCAGATCGGTGACAGGTCTGAAGAAAAGTTGCGCTGAACCTTCCTTAATTACCTTGACTCAACCTTCTGAACCTTTCCATCATTACTGGGCATAGTTTGTGGAATGAGTCCCATGGGCCAATTGTTACGATGAGCATCTTTGTCTTTAAGAAGAACCACATCACCTACTCTTAAATTCAGCTTATTGACTTGCAATTTACTGTGACCTTGAAGAGTGGAAAGGTGTTCCTGCTTCCAATGACTCCAGAACACATTAGCAAGGTGTTGAACTTGTTTCCATTGTCATCTATGAATATTAGAGCAGTCAAGTTCCCCTGGAGGTGCAGGCGCTACTCTGATTTCTTGAGTGAACAGAGTAGCTGGAGTGAGCAACAATGAAGGATCTGGATCCACAGACACTGGAGCTAGTGGTCTAGGATTGACTATGGCAAAGACTTCTACCAGAATTGCAGTTAAGATCTCATGAGTGAGTTGGGAAGAAGTGAGACTGAGCAGCATAGAATCTAGGATTCTTTGAGTGATCCCAATCATGCTTTCCCAAGAAGCTCCCATGTGAGACTAATGAGGAGGGTTGAACTTCCAGTCACACCCTTTGCTAATTAAGAATTTCCTTACTTCCAAATCATTGGTTGCCACTGTGAAGTTGGTTCCACATCCAATCTTGGGGGCTTTACTGGTCCTCTTATAGAGAGAAATCTTCTGAAGGCATTAACAAAACATGAAATCTCCATAGATTCTATGACTTCAATGTGCACAGCACGAATGCTGAGACAAGTAAAGAGTATGGCCCAATGTTTGTTGTTAGCAACTCCATGATGAGTTCTATGAGTTGCTACAGATCAGGGGCCAAACACATCTATGCCAACATAAGTAAAGGGTGGATATGTGCTTAGTCTGTCAGGTGGGAGATTTGTCATCTGTTGTTGCTGGTGTCTCCCTCTCAGTTTTTGACATTTGACACATTTATGAAGTATGGAGGATATACACCTTCTAGCACTGATAATCCACAAACCTGCGGATCTTATAGCACCTTCAGTAAAGTGGTGACCTTGGTGCTGAACTTGCTCATGGTAATGTCTTACCAGTAATGCTGCAATGTGATGTTGGTCTGGAACAATGACAGGATATTGTTCTATATCACTGAGATCAGCCCTTAACAAGTTACCTCCAATTCTGAGAACATACTGGTTGTTGATTATTGGGTTTAGTTAAAAAGAGAGCTACCTTTAGAAAGAATGAGCCCCTTTGAAATGCTGTGGATTTTCTGAAAGTACACCTCATGTTGAACACTTTAGATAATTGTTTGATCCACTTGAGAGACTTCATTGATGGAGGGATGTTCTTTACATATGTGCCACCCATGACAGCCTTTAGGATTGTTGTTTTTGTTTACAAATAGGTGAGCAACATGAATAAGTCAGGCAGTGAGATAACCACCTGAAGAAACATTTAAAATGATAAGAACTCAGCCTCACTCTAGATTTCACACAAGTGGTAAGTGTAATGGTAGTAGGTCTGATTTCTTTGTTGGAATCAGAGTTTACCAGTTCAAAGTTGGAATCAACATGGTTTGTAATAACATCTTGGAGAAGAAATCCAGGGAGGATGTCAAAGAAATATCCTGTAAGGCAGATTCTGATACAGTACGGGTTCCATGATCAGCAGGGTTGACATTGGTAGGAACGTAATGCCATTGGTTGGGAGAGGAAAACTTCCTAATGAGTTCCACCCTATTACTGACATACACATAGAACTGTCTCCTTTGGTTGTGTATGTATCCAAGGACTATTTTACTGTCCATGTAGAAGTCAAAGGAATGAATTTTCACATCCATTTCAAGATTTATAAGCTCAGCAATTTCAATGGCTAACACTGCTGCACAAAGTTCGAGCCTTGGCACGGTATGAACAGGTTTTGGAGTGAGTTTCACCTTAGCAAGGTCAAATTCAACAGTTACTTTTCCATCTAATCCTATTACCTGAGATAGGCCACAACAGCTATAGCTTCAATGGAAGCATCAGAGAAGATGGGAATCTCTGTTTTGATAGCATTGATACTTCTAGTAGGGGTGTAGAAGCGTGGTATTTGAAGTTTCTCCAAGGCATTCAGGGAATCTTTCCATGTTTCCCATCTTTGTTGTCTTTTTTTGGGGAGAGGAGAATCCCAATGCACATTTTCAGAAGTGAGTTGTCTTAATAGTATATTGCCCTGAATGGTACTGGCTGCTATGAAGCCCAGTGAATCGAAGATGCTGTTTCCTGCAGACAAAACTCCATGTTTGGTGAAGGGCTTGTTACAAGCTGACATTTGAAATACGAATGAGTCTTGCTTGACATTCCAAAGCAGCCTGAGGCTGCATTGCATGAGGGTAATATTAGACCCTGGCTCAAAGTTCTTTAGACTGTCAGCATGGTCCTCAGAATGAAAGGCTCCATTTACCTTGACGCTGTTGAAGACTATCTTGTGACGTCTGAGATTAGACACAGCCAGCATATCTTGAGTGCTGGTAAGGAGATTGATTGCTTCTTCCTCTGTGGGAAAAGATTTAAGCCCATCATCTACATAAAAGTTTCTTTCAAAAAACTGATGTGCATCAGACCCAAATTCCATTTCACCTTCTTGGGCAGTTCTCAACCTGTATATTGCAACTGCAGGAGATGGACTGTTACCAAACACATGTACCTTCATCCTATAGTCTATGACCTTGTCATTGACACCACTATTGTGCTACCACTAAAATCTGATGCAGTTTCTGTTGTCTTCAAGAACAAGGAAACAATGGAACATCTGTTGGATGTCAGCCATTACCGCAATCAATTCTTGTCTGAAACGGATCAAGACCCCAGTTAGGTTATTGCACAGATTAGGCCCAGAGACGAGAAGGTCATTAAGAGAAACATCTTCATGGTGACCACTCTGATTTGGTCTGGCTTGCAAGGGTAATACACACCAAAACATGAAAGGCACCAAGATTCTTCCTCTTCCTTTAGGGGAGATGCAGGTTCAGCATGATCTCTATCAAACACCTTCTGCATGAAGTCAACAAAGTGCTTTTTCATTGCCAATTTCCAGTTTAGGGTGCATTCCAGTGAAATAAACCGTGACTCTGCAAGCTGCGTATTGTTTGGCAATTTCATTCTTGGGGTATGGAATGATAAAGGTGCCACCCAGCTTCTGCAGGTTTCCTTATAGAATTCTTTACTCGTAATTTTCAAGAATTCCTTATCTTCCCTTGTGATCACCAACTGATTGTCTTCACTAGTGGTATCAGACACCATAATGCCAAGATTATAATCCCAGGAGTCTAAGCCATTGTTGTAGTCTTAGATGACTTGCTGTGGCTTACCATTACTGCATAACCTTTCTTTTACACTGTAGTGATGAGGACAGGCTTTAAAACAAGTATTGCTTCCTTTTGGAAGAACATGCGTCTTGAAGGAAGTAACCCTGTTAGGTCTCCTGACTTTACCTAAACAAATGTTACCTATGACAACCCAACCTAGGTCCAGGTGTTAGGCATATGGAGCATTGCTTGGGCCATTGATATATTCACATACCTTGTGCACCCTCAGTATGTCTCTACCAAGCAGTATCAGGATTTCAGCATCTTTATCAAGGGGTGGTATTTGGCCAGCTATGACTTTCAAGTGAGGGTGAGGAGAAGCAGCGTCTGAGGTAGGGATCTCTTGCCTGTTGGTTGGAATCTGGTTGCACTCGATGAGAGTGAGCAGTGGAATTTCTAGGTTGCCACTGAGAGGAGACACAATAAGACCACTAGCTGTCCTGCTGGAGACTTCTGTAATGCCAGCACAAGAGCCCAGAATGTAAGGCAGGACATCCCCTGTTATATTGAGCAAGTCAAAGAACTCTGATCTTGCAAGAGATTGATTACTTTGCTCATCAAGAACAGTGTACAGTTTTACGGCTCTTTCAGGAAGTCTCTTGGAGTATAAATGGACCAAGCATATTTTTGCACAACAAGAAACACAAGACACAAATTGGAAAAGACAAAACTCCAAAGCTGAGTGTAGAAGTTCACCAGAAATGATTAGCACTTTCGTCCATTCAAAAACAACTGGACTTCATCGGACAACAGTTCTTCAAGTCATTCAGTCTTTTATAACAAACAACTTCCCTAGTAATTAGTTAAATCAGCCAGTTACAAACTAGTCAATCCTATATTAAAGTGACAGATACAAAATTCCTTAAAATTTCACTGTGACCTTACCTAAAGGTATTTCTATAAAACCATGCACGTTTTCATATTAAAATTAACTTTTTGATAAAACAGGAATTTACACTCCACAATAACCATATTGTCACTACTCAAAAAAGAAATTAAAATTATATATGAATCATATGAAACATATAATGCACAGAAAATCTTCTTCTGGCTTTCCCTGGTTAGGGGCCACTGCAGTGGATAGCCTGTCCACTCATGATTGGGAGTAGGGTTTTGCAGTGTTGAGTTGCCAGCCTGGCACACAATCTTTCATAGAAGGCACACACACACTCATGCCTAGGACCAATTTAGAGTGTCCAATCCACCTACAGCATGTCTATTGGGATGTGGGAGGAAACCAGAGCACCTGGAGAAAACCCATGTGACCACAGGGAGGACATGCAGACTCCGCACAGAATGCACCCCAGCCAAGGATCAAACTGGAGAACCTCTTGCTGTGACGTGATCACACTAACCACTGCACCACCGTGACTGCCCTATATAATGCACAAAAAAATACACAAAAATAGTCAAAAGATGTTGAAATAAAATGAAATGAGGACTTATAATCCTATCTTTCTAAGGCCCTCAATTTAAGCAGACAGTAAATGGAACAAAGCTCATTCAGCCCTGGCCATGAACATGCATTCAATCTGAGTTGCCAAAGCAACTCCTTCTTTTCCAGATGAAGGCCTATGGGTCCAACCCTTGGATCAGACTGAATCTGGTCTATCACCATGTATTTGAATGAGTGACTTGGCCATTCACTAATATACTTCGGCAATGAGTTAGTATCCTTACTTTTCTTAATATTATATCCATGTTCATAAATTCTGTCTCTGAGTGTACGTTCTGTCTTACCAACGTAGAACCCAAGACAGCATTCGCAAGTAGCGAGATAAACCACAAATCTTGAATTACAATTATACTTATTTTTCAATTGAAAAGCTTCCCCTATTACCGTGAATGTATTCCCTATTTTTATTTAATGAATGGTCACATAATAATGTGGACTTACAATTACAAACTCAAGTGGCTAATGACAATATACATGATATTCTAGACCATTTGGACTATAAAATGATGAAATACAAGAAGCTCCAACTGGAGAGCAATTATTTACAGGAGTGTGTACAATGAAAGCAAGTCCCTAAGTGCTTGTGTATTTGGAGATATCCGACTGGTTTTGAACATAATTCCCCTTTACACTGTGAATTATTAGAATTTTTTAATAATGTGGGTTGTGAATTTTTTACCATCTTAATCAAATACAACAAATTTCTTATGGATGATCTTTCTCAAGATCTAAATACATTGGATCATGAACTGATTAATAATAATGAATACAAAAGTATTAAAAAGGAACATATGCACATTTTTCATAGCATAGAACAACAGCTTGAAAAAATATGCAGCACTAAAAAACAAAAGCTCAGCAGGGACAATGATAATTACAAAAAGAGGAGAGCATTTCCCATGCCTCCACATTCACAACAACGGGGAAACAGGAAGAATTTCAACAGCAATCAATCTGTTCAGCCTTTACAACACCAGCAAACTTTTTATGTTCCTCAACAGCAGCAATTACGGCATTCTGCTGCTCAACAACAGCAAATACTGTATTCTTCTCCTGAAGGGAACCATGTGATTGATGACTTGCACGAGAACTACCCAGGTGATGAGGAAGCAGCTTCTAATGTGCAGCAATGGCAGAGGCAAGGCTTTCCTAAGCTGAGAAGGTCCGAAAGGATTAAACAGAAAAGTAACCAGCCACATCAAAATGAGCCCAATTTTGTGGAAACTCACCATTCAAATTTTCAAACTGTTTACCATGGGGAGCAAAGGAATACTACAAAATGGCCACAACCCCCACTGAAAAAAGTACCACAGAATAACAACAGATGTTGGAATTAATTCCAGCTAACATTTTTTTGTGGAGAAAACAAATATAAGGCCATTGGCATGGAAAACAGTTGCAAAAATAAAAAAAAATCAACGTTTACTTCTTTTTAGCTGATCTTGGCTGTTTAAGCGTAGAGCAGCGGCACACAAATGGGATCGGGCAAAAAATAAAAAAAGAAACCTAAAATAAGCATTCTAACCAAAATCACTATTTTGCCATTATACTCAATGGCAAGCAGACGACAACATGGTCAGTGAATAGTGGCTGCTAAGGAGAGAGGCTCAGTGTGGGACCTGAAACTATGCATCAGCAGGCAATCCTATGCAAATGAGGGTAATTATACTGAATCCCAGATCTCCCCTTCATGCTAGTCAGCACCCAACAGTGTAAGAGCAGGAATAGCTTGATGCAAGCCTAGGAGTTAGCTGACATCATAGGGGGGTGTGTCAGGCATACTGTAAGTAGATTGGAGCCCTGTGGCTCGGGTTTGCCCTTAGCTTAGCAGAGCTAAGCAAGGGGGTATGTCTGTGGCTGCCTAGCATTCTTTACATTGCCTAAGCAGGTGTGGATGCCGCACACCGGGTTTTAAAGAAAAAAAAAAATAAACCAGGAAATAGCAGCTCTGTGCACATTTGAGCACTGTGTTTGCGTGGAACGCCCTTGGGCTTAAACAGGAATGCAATGGGAAGGAAAAACAGCAGTAGGAACATTATCAAAGAGAACTAGCATAACTGGTAGGTGAAATGTAACCTGAATAAGCTAATTACACAGGCAGCAGCCCAGCCCAGAACACTACTATAAACTATGCAAACACCTTTCCCACTGGTTCTCCCACATACTCTACACCACTGGTGTATACAAGCGAGAAATTTTAACAAACAAAACCAACAAAATGATAGGGGCTGTAATAGCTACCATACAACAACGTGTGAAAGAGGCTGAGGGTGGTAAGGATGGGAATGCTGTTGACCAACCCACAATGAGGAGACAGAGAAGAGTGCACAGACCCAAGGTAACCTACCAGGGGCTACATGAGCTTTAGATAGTGGAGAGCTATAGGGTGGACAGGGACCTCCTACAGCAAATTGTTGAACTGTGCCTGCCACACCTCACACACAGAACTAACAGTGGGGAACTCATCCCAGTGGATATCAAGGTATGTGTAGGCCTAAGAATACTAGCTACAGGTACCTTCCAAAGGCCAACTAGGGATATCATGGGGATCTCACAGACATCAGCATCCAGGGTACTCCACTAGTTCCTGGATGCCATGTCAGCACATGCTGGTGAGCACGTATATTGCCCCAACACCCGTGAGGCGTTGGCCAACAATAATGCATCTCTTCCACCAAATAGCATAATACACTGAGGTAGTGGGTGCTGCAGTATGCATGTACATATGCATCAAAGCACCACCCGGTGAGTGGTGTAGGGTCTATATCAACCGCAAGGGGTTTCCCTCCATCAATTGCCAGGTCATGTGCGATGCCCAGGGCATTATAATGAATGTGTGTGCTGGCTGCCCTGGAAGATATCATGATTCCCGCATCTGGCATCTGATGCAGCTGTACCAGAGATTTGCCAATGGGGACATCCCTTATGGTCACCTAGTGGGTAATGCTGGTTATGCACTGGAGCCATGGCTGATGACACCCATCAGAAATGCACACACACCCAAACAAGTACTCCATAATGAGGCACACGCACAGACCAGAATTATAACAGAGCATGTGTTTGGGATGCGCAAGTTATGGTTCCGGTGCCTGGACACATCCGGTGGAGCCTTGCAGTACTCATCAGCTACATGTACTCAAATTGTTATCTTATGCACCATGCTACACAATGTGGTCCTGTTGAAACAGCTTCAGTAGGAACAGCACAGGGCAGTGGCACACAGCCCCCCACCATTGCCAAGGCCTGCACAGGCACAGAGTGACTCAGAGGAGAAACAACCTGAGCCTGCCCCAGTAGGTAGAAGGAGGCATGCCGAGTATGCCCTGGCCTTGGCAAAGAGGCAATGCATAGCACATACACTGACACAGGAGGGACCCAGGGAATGAAACCACTCTCTGACTCACACATACAGTAAAAGGGATGCCAAACATGACACTACCTGTGCTCAACCATGTGCAGGGAGTGTAATATGTGCATCCGACATAGACAGCCCTCCAGCACCATCCTCAATACTGGCACACCCACAAGGTAAGTCACTCTCCTTACCAGTTGCTGAATGGAGTAGTATGTGTTGTTACCTGTATCTATGGTATGGATGTGAGCATGCAAGGGAATCGGGTGGCTGAATGGGATGCCAGCAGATAGTAGACAGCTATATTGGCAGCATGAGATCTGTAACAAATACTGGTGTCAGCATAGTAGCCAGTACTACACATGGTGGCAAAACCCACTGCAGGAAATGTGCTGGGCCACATGTGTATCCATATGACACACACATGCCAGTCAGGGAGGTTCACATACACAACAACAGTCTCAGCAAGCAGACAGGTGTAGACAAACACAAACAAAAGCTGTGCTAAGGCCGCTGAATGATGCCTATGGGTAACCTACCCCAGGCCTACACAGACAGACTACATCTGGTCAGGCAGTGGGATATTAGTTCTGATGGTTAGGAAGTCAGAAACTAATATGTAGGTCAATCAAAACTAAGACCTGTAATACACTTATATGCCTCTAGTCAGCATGATCGGTTAGAAAGCAGAATGAAATGGAGCACCTGACATACCAGTACAGTCATAGCAAATGTGTACAAGTGTCGAGTGTAACCCCCCAATCCTGTGTAGCACTGTAGAAACAGTCAGGTGTGCCCCCCCAAATCCTATGTAGAAATGTAGTAACAGTTAGGTGTGTCCCCCCAATCCTGAGTAGCACTGTAGAAACAGTCAGGTGTGCCCCCCAATCCTATGTAGACATGTATTAACAGTCAGGTGTGCCCCCCCAATCCTATGTAGAAATGTAGTAACAGTCAGGTGTCCCCCCCCAATCCTGAGTAGCAATGTAGAAACAGTCAGGTGTGCCCCCCCAATCCTATGGAGAAAAGTAGAAACAGTCTGGTGTGCCCCCCAATCTGATGTACACATGTTGTAACAGTCAGGTGTGCCCCCCCAAATCCTATGTAGAAATGTAGTAATAGACAGGTGTGCCCTCCCATCCCATGTAGACATGTAGTGACATGTAGTAACATGTATGTGTAGGTATAATACCAGTGGAGCACAGATGCCCATGGTAGCAGGATAGATTGTAGCATTTTTAGAATATGCAGGTATGCATGTGTTAGGTTGGTGTGTGTTTCATATTGTGTGAGAGTGGTCAGTATGTATGCATGTTGAGGTTTGACATGATGGCCATTGCCCACTACTGCCAATGACAGAGCCAAGTCCTCACAACTGCAGTGCCAAAGACAATTCCCCCCACTATAACACATGCTAGCAGCAAACCATTGTAAATGTATGGTGGTAATATGTGTCACCATCTGAAAGACGGACATGGCATGGCTGTTGGGCTATATATACAAGCAGTACACAGGGTAAAGTACCCCAGACATATAGCATATAATGTGTAACCGTGAAATGGACACACCCTTGGAATTGTACATACAGGAGTGGGTCACATTATCTGGGCCTGTAGTAGGGAATACTGGTGTCGTCTGGCGAACACTTGCAGATCACAAAGATGATAGAACTGATGTATTGAGAAACACCTGATGTACCTGCACAAGCCAGCATAACTAGAATGCCCATACATATCTGTGAGTCAGATGCAAGTAGTGTCCATAGCACACATGCACCCAGCTCACCCAAACACCACCCACAGGTACCTCTCTGGTCATATCCCTGCTGTTGGGAATGGGTACAATATGACCCCCAGTTGTGTATGGCAATAGCGAAAGAATGCAGCATACAGTGCAGGTGTCCCATGCAGGTATGTCCCTAGCTGTAAGTAGCACCCTGCCAGCATCCACACCACCTGATCAATACTGATAGAAAGCATTGGCATGAACACCTAACACACCTACACTGTCACCTCAGGGGAATATACTGTATGGCGGTCTGAAACTTTAGGACCGACAGAATGCAACAGCCTGCCACAGCTGGGCTGCAACACCACCAAATGGCCTACAGGCCTCTGGCAAAGGCCTGTGTCTCATAAGTACTGCCAATGCATGTTATGTCATGGACACTCAAGAAACAACATAACACACTCCACATAAGCCATATGCAAGGCCATGCAGACAAACCACAGTGATATGTCCACCATGTCCCACTGCATGAATTGTGAACCAACACCAAAACACAGCTGTGATGAGATAATAACCTTAGAGAAAGTATTAGAGAATGTATGCATAATGTACAGAAGAGGACAGAATAATAGGGGGGTTGGGAGCATGGACAGCATGGAATGTGCAAGGTCTGACACACAGCCATGTGCACATACTATCCCTGGCTGCAAACACATACATGGGTGGCTACAAACCTGCCCATACACTACAATAGGCGTAATGTCCTGACTTATGACCCCTGCCTCTGAGTAACCTGTGTGAATTTGTACAGCTGTGAGGTATTGCCACAGCAGGATAAGGTAAGGCCATATTGTCATGTTGATGGATGTATAAGTATGGGATCCTCTGCCAACACTGTACCAATGTGCTGAACTGGATACACAGATCCATCAGCATGTGACTGCAGCTCCCCTTCCAGAATGGCATAACTCTCCATGAATATGTAGGCATTTGCCCACAATACTGGACACAGCTGCATTCACCCTTGTTCCCCAGGACACCACTGTGAGCAAGAATGGCCACCTGACAGGACTTGAGGAAAAATCACAGTGTATAACAGTGCATGTCTGAATATCTCTGCTAACACTAGTACCATGTATCAGAAGCAGCACAGACACAATCACCTAAAGTACACACTATCACTTGCACAGTTTGACCCATGTTGCCAACTGATCTACAGATATCCTGCAGAAACAGTTTGCTACCTGTAGGTGTAGAACACAAAGGTCTGCACTGGAGTACAAACTACCTGGAATGGATCTGCACATTAAATACAGAAGGGCATACTGGGCATGCTCTTACACAAACAAATGAAGCCCATGTCTGCAAACAGCAGTGGACCATACATATCTGATAGTTGCAGATGTTAGTGCATACACTCCTCACAATGCAACAGTCATGCTTTGTACACACATTGGATAGGAATAAAGACAAATATCCAAGGACAACACACTATAATATGCCAAAAGTAGACATACATAGATGTGTAAAAGAGAGTGACAGTGACAAAGAGCTTTCCATCATAAGGTCTGTCCCACCCAGCAACAGTACAGACTCTGTGGTGCAAGTGCAAGCTGTGCAACATGACTGTACAAGGCAGTAGTCATCTAGCAGTTGTATACACATACCTGTGGAATATAAACCTGTGTGTGCATGCATGTGGTGTGTCAACCTCTAGATGTATGGGTTATGGCCCATGCACACACACTGCCCTCCCCATAGCCCTACTATGACAAGCTTGCTGATGTCATCCACTTTGAAATACACCTTTGGGAATGGAGTAGCCAAATAATCTCTGTTGTGGTGCATCCTAAAACTGCATAATGCTATAGTGTGATAAACTAACTAGGTAGGAGTTTAATCCCAGACATGGCAAGTGTGTGTGTATCTCTGTCTGTGTAGGGAGCAATGCTTTTTGGGCTAGTCACACTCACTACAATTCAAATGGCCTACTTTGGTAAGGCTGCTGATGTCATTCACTGTGAAATACACCTTTGGGAAAGGAGTATGCCAGTAATCTTCATGATGCTTCCTATAACTGTGTAATGCTGTAGTGTGATAAATTAGTTAGGTAGGTATTCTAAACCCAGACATTGTAAGTGTGTGTGTGTGTGTGTGTGTGTGTGTGTGTGTGTGTGTGTGTGTCTCTGTCTGAGTAGGGGGCAATGTTTTTTAGGCTAGTCACACTCACTACAATTAAAATGCCCTATTTTGGCAAGCCTGCTGATGTCATTCACTGTGAAATACACCTTTTGGAAAGGGGTAGCCCAGTAATTTCTGTGGTGTGTCCTATAACTACATAATGCTGTAGTGTAATAAACTAGTTAGGTAGAAGTTCTAATCCCAGGCATGGTAATTGTTGGTGTGTGTGTGTGTGTGTGTGTGTGTGTGTGTGTGTGTGTGTGTGTGTGTGTGTGTGTGTGTGTGTGTGTGTGTGTGTGTGTCTTTCTGTATGGAGCAATGGTTTTTAGGCTAGTCACACTCACTACAATTCAAATGCCCTACTTTGGCAAGGCCACTGATGTCATTCGCTGTGAAATACACCTTTGTGAAAGAAGTAGCTCAGTATTCTCCATGATGCATCCTATAACTGTGTAAGGCTATAGTGTGATGTAGTACTTTGGTAGAGGTTCTATTCTCACAGATGGCAAGTGTGGATGTTTGTGTGTGTTTGTTTCTTTGTTTGCTTATGGAGCACTGCATTTTAGACTAGTCACACTCAGTACAAACTGTGCTACTTTGGCAAGGCTGCTAATGTCATTCACTGTGAAATACACCTTTGGGAAAGGAGTAGCCCAGTAATCTCTGTGGCATGTTCTATAACTGTGTAATGCTGTAGCGTGACAAACTATTTAGTTAGGAGTTCTAATTCCAGACATGGCAACTGTGTGTGTCTCTGTGTAGGGTGAAATGCTTTTTAGGCTAGTCACACTCACTGCAATTCAAATGCCCTACTTTGGTAAGCTTCATTATGTTATTCGCTGTGAAATACACCTTTGGGGAAAAAGTAGCCCAGTAATCTCTGTGGTGCATCCTATAACAGCTTAATGCTGTAGTGTGATATAGTACATTGGGAAGGGTTCTATTCCCACACATGGCAAGTGTGGATGCTTATGTATGTGCCTTTGTCTGTGTATGTGCAATGCTTTTGAGGCCATTCACAGTCACTACAACCTCCAATGACCTTCTTTGGCAAGTCTGCTGATGTCATACCCAGTGAAATACACCTTTGGGAAGGAGTACTCCAGTAATCTCTGTGGTGTGTCCTATAACTGTGCAATGCTGTAATGTATTAAACTAGTCAGGTAGGAGTTCTAATCCCAGACATGAAAAGTGGGTGTCTGTGTTTGTCATTCGTATCCTGTGTGGAGGTGGCTGTGAGTGTGTACCAACTGGACTCATTGTAGAATGGGTTTTGCAAATTTCTTATATGGCAGCCCTATTGTATGTCCCAATGTCCACCTTACAAGGATAACAGATGTGAAATAGCTGAGAGGCTGGGGTGGCAATCCATACCCCTACATGTGACATAAAGGCCTGGCAAACAAAGTTAGCAACCCCCGTATTACACAGAGAACACTTTCAACCGATGTCTCATACACAAACACACTTTCCTAGACAACAACCACTATGTTGGTAGTAGCCTGCATATTGCCCACAGATAGTAACCATGGTGTGATTGCAGTGGACTACAGAGAATGTGGCACCCTGTTCATCAGTACAATATGCATGTACATGCAGACAGAGTGCCTTCACTATGTTCCCCACTGGACACTTGCAACACATGTGGTACCATCAAATGTGACCCAAAAAGGACATACCATGCCTTATACACAAGCCCTGTATGGACAAATGCCATTGACACCACGGAATACTTGTATCATGCTATCAATGTGGGTCTAGGGTCAACCTGCTGTCCATTACCTGTTGCTGGCACATGAGGCCAGGACAAGCATATCTGATGATAACAATCTGTGTACACAACATGGGCCAGACACCCCAGGTGCAGTTCCACATGTCACTGTACATGCATGTGGGACATGTGCACATCCCAGACAGCATCCATGTCATAGACTAAAGAACAAATACATGGCAAGCATTGCACAGGAATGGCCACACACAATAGTTACCCAGGTGACTGAATGGAGAATACAATACCCACCTGTGTGGGCCAATCCAGGCGCTATTCCCCTGTGCCACACTGCAGACCATTGTCATGTGGCCTGATACCAAGTTATACCCTTCACCTAGCCTTGTATAGCCTTCTGGCACAGTCAGCATCTACACAGCTGTGAAGCAATGCACGCATGCATGTCAGTACTGGCACCCTGTGTCTGTGTGTGTGGTGTATTATGCTTTGAACCACATTCACACTCACTACAACCCCCATTGGCATACTGAAACATGCTGTCTGATGTCAGGCACCTTCACATACCCTTTGCTCATATAACCTCCGGATAACCCCTGTGGTGCATGTGATACCTGCACAGTACTGTATTGTGGCAAACTACCTAGTTAGGAAGTGTATTCCTGACCCTGCTAAGTGTGTAAATGTGTGTGAGTCCCTGAGAGAGTGTGGCTGTAATGACGCTGACACCTGTTTAAGTGGACAGGCATGAGTACTACACCTAATTTATCACTACCATATTACTTTTGCAGATATCACTCACCATCACATAAACATTTGGACAGCTTGTTAACATGTAAGCTATGTGGCACATGCAATAACTGCATAGATATGTGATAGCAATACATAGTCAATCAGGGGTTTGATATCCTGTACTGGTAGGTGTGCGATGCAAACATGCTTAGGTTTTACTTTCCCACCCCCTCCCTGACTTACGTTGTCTCTGTGTGCCTCTCACAATCCCTCTCTGGTGGATGTGGAGAACTACACCTACTTTGCTCAGGCAGCAGCATGTGTTTTGTAAGTCATGATCAACTGATGGCCTTTACACAAATTGCATCCCTCCTCTTGATGATTGCATGTGGAACAGCTGTGGTAACATTCCCATAGCCAATTGCAAGGAAACACGCTCCAATATCAAGGAACATCATGTTGGTGTTGGGCCTTTTCATTCACTGTGAGCAGGACCTAGATCTGGTGTTTAACAAACAGCATCACATGTGGATGGGGATTTACCTCTAACAACATACACTGTGGAAACAGGCCAACACACAGGAGAGGGATGTGCCTGACATGACTACAGAATGTAAGTGTTGCTATTCTGCATTTGGAGTAATGTCGGTTTAACAGGGTGTGTGTGGATATGGTGGGGCTACATGTTTTAATACCTGTCATGACAGTGCTATGTTTTTGAGGAAACCACCATCTGTAGGGTCATCAGCAGACTGGGCAGTGTGTGGTGCCTTTTGTTTCTTGTGTTACTCACAGAGCACCTATCTGAGAATTGCAGAAGCATAGTCTGAGGATTGCGGTCAGTACATGGTGACAGCCATGAGAGTTACTGACTTCATATCCCTCATAGGACATATGTCACAACAAACCCTGTTACAACAGTAAATGTATGAGGTTATCACAGCAACATGTCAATATTGGCCCTGTGTTTGTGCCTCCAGCCACAACCCTGTCAACCTTTGTACATATGTCATGTAGTAAGAGGTGCATATGTTCTGTACACCATTATTTATTCACATCATATCTGATAACAAGCCAGTGAGATATCAAACACTACACATGTTATGTATAGTAGGTGTTATATTTAAGGACAGAACCTGGGAATTCTGTGAATTTGTGTACAGTACTGAGGTTTGTGTACTTATGGTGATTGTCAACAGTGTGTGTATTGTGAATATGCACCTTGGCCTCTGTACAGACTGTAGTAGATGTCATTGTTCTTGGTCCTGTTCTATCTGATGTATATGTTACCCTATCGGCTTACATGTTTGTAGGGACAAGCACACACATGTCCCATACCACAGACAGGCATCGGACCACATTGTGTAGTGGCCCAGTATATGTAGGGTTAGTGTGTGAGTGGCACATGTGAGGAGGGTGTTGATCATATAGTCCATATACTGTAATATTAAGCTAGCTTACCATATGTGGCTGTGGCTGTGTTCACATTGGTTGTGGTTATGCACTTTCACACAGGTGTCTGTTACTCTGTGCTGTGACATGCCTGTAGAGCCTGATATATATGCAGGTACATGTGTATTCCCCCATAAGAAATGTAGGCCAGTGTTTTGGCAGTCTGCCTGTAGCCTGCACAGTGCTTTGTTGCATGCCTAGCAGATTAGTGTTCTTACCCAGTGTAATGTTATGTCCAAAAACTTGCCAGATGTACTGCTGCCGGGCCATCTTAACAGTCATGTATTTCTGACAAAGCAGTGGGATTCTGTACAGATGTATGTCACTTACTAGTGGGTAGTATGTGGCCATGCCACCTCTGTACCAGCAGTTATTATGTGTCTTGATAAACAGGGGTGTGTGAATGCATAACCTATGGGGGCAAATGTATACCAGTATTTATGTGATATACTCATCTACATGGCTGTTAACATCCATATTGTCAGGCTTGGTCCACATGTTTTGCACCAAGGGGTTCTGTGCACACCTCTGGACTGACCAGAGTTTGTCAGACTGTCCAAATGCTTTGGCCATATCTCTGCTGTAGTCCACAGGAGCAAGCATTACTGTGCTAGTAGTGGTACTGTACTATGATGTCCTTAGGATGTCTTTTAGTAGCCAATGGCACACATGTTACAAGCAGATGTTACCTCCCAAACACATGTCTTAGGTCAACCCCTATTACAGTAGAAACAGTCTACATATATACCTGCAATACATATCTGACATCTCCTTGCACTAAGACGTTGGGACTATTGAGCTGAGGTAGGACTCCAATTCATGTTCTGGACATATGGTGAACATATATGTATATATAATTACCCATATATCTATATAGATATATGCACATATACATATCGACATACATAGATGGATATGTATATGTACACACACACACATATATATATATATTTATATATATATATATATATATATATATATATACATATACATATATATATATATATATATATATATATATATATATACACAAACACTCAGATATCTACATATACACAGCAATATATGTTTACACATATACAGAAAGAGATACATATGCATTTATACTTATGGATATCTGCAAATATATTGACAGTAATAGGTATATCAGAATAGATATGTATGCACATATAGTTATAGCTATATACATATATATCTACATAAATAGGCATATCTGTACACATAGGATGTGTGTATATATATATATATATATATATATATATATATATATATATATATATATATATATATATATATATATATATACATATATCTATATACAACACACACACACAAATATATATATATATATATATATATATCTATATATATATATATATATATATATATATATATATATATATCTATATATATATATGTTTGTATATACAAAGAGATCTACACATGGACATATATATGATGCACTATACAGATGTGTATACAGACATATGCATGAATATACATGTGTATTTACATGTAGATATATATCAACATATTATATATATATATATATATATATATATATATATATATATATATATATATATACATATTCCTGTCATGTGTAAACCTCACGGTTGTGTATACCATTCCAGATATATCTCACCGTATGTATCTGATATGTGTACATTATGATAAAACAACATATGTGCTACAACAGTCATATTAATAACAAGCACTACACAATTGTGGAAGTAAAGGCAATTGTTCAATACTAATCAATTTGTGTATTGACAGATATATTGGAAAAACAACAGCTGTCTTCACAGTGGTCATGGTGTAGTGGTTACGTGTTGCAACTATAGTGTACATGGTTCCTGAGTTCAAGAGCTGTTAATTTTGTTGCTGGGCAGAATAAGGGCTGTCAGATACAGACTGGTTAAGGCAGTTTTGAGCAGCTGTAAGTGCATTTGCGTGGGTTTGACTGATGGTAAGTGCTGCTAAGCTACTGGTATATGTATAGGCACTTACACAGTGTAGGATGCGCTTACCAGTGCGCAAATCAGCTTAGTTGTTATATTGGAGCAATGTTGATAACCGCTAAGCATGGCTTAGCCCTGGTAACCAGTTCACACCACCCAGTCTGATAACATAGCAGGGTAATGACATCTGTAATAAGTGTATGTAATGCCATGTACAATAAATGTGCCTATGTGCTGTCATTACAGTAGCAAGGGGTGTGAGTGTCATGTCTGGGGCACAGACGTATATGAGGCCTGTACAGCACTGTTAACCATGTGAATGTATTACATACAGGGGTAGTAGCCCATGGACATGCTGTCACACTGGCATATAGTGTATCATGGCGGTACTACTGTTGACAGTGCTGTCCCAGGCAAGAGTAGAGTGCTAAATGTAGTACTGACAACAGGCACACCTGCAGGCATAGCTGGACTCTAAGGCCTCCCTGTTGTATCCCTGGTGTGTGAGCTGTGTCACAGTACATATCCCCTACTGGATAATAATCTGACATGTGGAATGTAACTGTAGACTACTGACTGTACAAGACATGTTAGTGAGGGCTTCCAACATGTAGTTATGACATACATATTGTTGTCAAATATCTATCTGTCAACACCTTCATCCTATTGCAAAGCTACTTGCCAAGCTGATGACTGTCAGTCCCTGTACAGATATGCAGATGGCAGGTATCCAGCTGGGATATGTACAGGCAACCTATGTTTGATTGACACTTACATGTCTGTGCCCATTTCTGTAAGAACTGGCACATATAGGAGACAACACCCTGTATGCACCACATGCCATGGGTACCTCCACTACACTACACTACCACAGTCATCAGAACATGTTTGGGTACAGGTCTCCATCACAGACACTAACCATGTGTTGCAATACATGCTACATACATGTCAACTTAATCACCTCAGTGGCCATGTGCAGGAGGCACCCAGAGGATTGGCTGATGCATGTCACTCTCACCCTGAAGGTCACCACAGTGGTATCTGTCGATAGATTGCCTGCTGCCACATGGCAGGTGGCAGGATACCACTGTACACATATCTCCTACACAACCCATCTCTCCATGGACAATAGCTCGGTACACAGCCATGACCACCTGCAGTGATGCACCCCAGTACTGATGAATGTGTATGTGTGCATTACTGAGTATAGCAGTCTCTGTGTGTTAGCAAACCTGTACTTAGGAATTCCATGAGGGCCTTCACAACCACCACAACACCCATTGCCATTGTCTGTTGTGGCTGCTGCTGTATGGGATATTACATGTACTGTGTTACGCTCCTCTCCATACCGGCTACACGAGCCTTGCAGTACCAGTGCAACAGTGTTGTACAAATGGGTCGATAGGCATGGGATACCCATTGAGTTCTGGCAAGTGTGTGTATGTGTACATGTCCATTTATCTGTAGGGTACAGCATTCTGAGGCCACATACTCCTATTACACTACCCATTGCCACATAGTAGTACAGATGGTGTTGTTGCTGCCCATAGCTGAGACATGACAATGAAACACCCTACTATGTCTGTTGCATGTGCTTTAGATGCATATTCCTGTAGTACCACTGTTGGGATATACAATGGATTGTATCGCAGTTGTGGGCAATGTGTGACGGTGGGTATGCCGGAGTGTCATCATGGGTTTCAGGGAGTACAATATCCACTGGGGGGATGTGGGTGCTGTGTACACTGTCATTACACCAAGGTACACCCGGTATATGTCCCATGTACCACTTTATGGTTACCACTGTCATCAACCATACAGGCAACTGATACCACAATCCAGCCCAGTTATGCATGTGCTGTGTGCAGCCTACCTGTAACACATTGGACACATAGTCAAGTTAGTTAGCAGCAATAGGCCCATGTCTCTCCAAAGTGTGTCTGCCTGTTATGTGTCGGTTAATGTGTATAGGAAGCTATGTCACACTATGTATTGTCCATATGTACCGATTACATCCCCAATTAGCATACTGTACATGCCTGGGGATGTTCTGCATGTAACATGTAACCTGGAACACACCTCACCCTAAACGCTGTGTGATGTGTGCAATGAAAGTCACACACTTCAGTAGCACTACATACCTAGGTAGGGGTCTAGTCCCAGTGTTACCAAGTAAGAGTGTATGTGTGTATGTGGATGTGTCTACATCAGGCTGCAGATTACATGCATCCCAGCGGGTCGTCTGTTCATGTGGCACAGGCAATAACTGTTAAACAAACCTGTGACGTGTTTAACTGTACCCCAGATATGTCACAGCCATGGTGTCAACACAGTGCCATACCCTGTTGTGGAATATGACTGCAGACCATCCTCATGCTGACACATGTACACCTACAACACAAATGGATAACATTATGGAGACCACAATCAATCAGTGTTACTAACAGCTATAATGCATCATTGCTGGATTGCTACACTACCTGACATGTATGCATTAAATTTTACTCCTGACAACATGTTACACTGCAGTACTTTGGTACACTGCAGTAAAGTCACCGTGTGCATCAGAACCATATTAGCCTGTCCCTACATCGATGTTATGGATAACAGGGATGTGGCACAGGTATCATCATATGCACAGAGTGTGTTGTTGGTTTGCCAGAGGCCAAGGATGGGCCATACATTTCACACAATGTGTGTGGGTGAGGGGTGAAATGAGGTGAACTGGGCATGGTGATGTGGTGTGTGTATGTATGGGGTTGCCCTAGGTGTGTTCATATAGTGTTTGGGTATGCATGCATACAGTTCTGCCATGTGGCTGCCTGTGTTTATAGACAGCTGCAGACCATACCTGGCAGGGTGTGCATTTCACTGCCTCTGGCCAAAGACACATGGACTGTACCTGCCAGGGGTTCCATGGGCACATCCAGGCATAGGCCTCGATGTGCTACTCTCCCCTGATAATGACAGATGTCCGAAGGAACCAGGTCCCTCCTGGGACTGGCCAGGACCACGTGCTCATGGCCTGCTGTGGTGTGGTGTGGATAGTGCCCCCCCCCTCAGTGCCAGGGCTGGTACTGCCACTACAGGAGTGCCTTGTTGTCCTAGTACATCCACATTGACTACCAGCTGTTGGCGTTGCTGGCCTACATCCACACAGCCATTGTCACACTCCCAACACACGTTCAAGCACAGATATACCATGATTGATGAGGGCCATCATCTCACCAGACTCTCTATCCATGAGCCTGGTATAAGCACAGATAGCACTAGACAGTTCATGGAAGTTGTCGCTTGCAGATGTGAGAGCAGCCCTCTGCAGCCTCAGGCCCTGTCTGGTGTAATGTTACATATGTGCCTGCACTGCCATGACAGCCTGTAACATGCACCGGGTGGAACCAGTTGTGGTGCGTCTGCCAGGGGCATGATGACCAGTGGCCCTACCATGAGCACCCTGGGACATCTGCCTATGTGGTGCCCTGCTGTACATCTGGCTATGCCTGCTGTGACCAGACACAGTAGGCACGGTTACCACACTCTCCTGTGCACTGCCACCAAAAGCCAGCTGTCCCACCGCTATGGCCACTGGTGATGGGGTATGTATAGGCACCAAAACTGTGTGCAAGGTTGAGGTGGCTAAAAAGAGGATGTCAAATGAGGACACTGTTTCAGCCCCTGACAACCCCGCCTGTGCCTCAACAGTACTATCATCATCATCGGTGTCTGTATGGACACCAACATCAGATTGCATGCAAGAGGGACCCTGAGAAAACAATAAATGCACTGTAAGACCTGTACAGCGTTGTATAACAGTACACACACACACACACACACACACACACACACACACACACACACACACACACACACACACACACACACACCACCTTAATACCTACTGTCTGTGATTTATAGACAGTCCCACGTATATTTCCATGTGTTCTCCATCCTGCATCACACTTGGTAACATACACTCATTAATGTATCATTCCTCTAAATAACTAGACAAGTGATCACAACACAAGATCTGTTAATCCATTACCTACCTGACTTGAGTGGAGTGGTTTTACATGGTCTCACTGCTGTCATTCAGTGGTCACCCTGTGTATGTCTGGACATCATGAGCATGGCCCCTATATGAGAGGGGCTAGTATGTTCACTCCATAATATCAAGCACTGGAGTGTCATTTGTATGTATTGCTCACTACATGCCAGATATGCTGATCAATCAGCTTATCATGTGACAACTGTAATATATGGATACACTCCCTGGTGTTGTCTAGTAATTCCCTAATGCATCTGTAGTGCTGCATACGTGGGTTGTCAGTCACCTCTCTGCTGAATGTGATATTAAGGGTATATCTGGTGTCTACCTTCCTTCCCAGTGCCTGTTCCATGCTACATATCTTATTATACAATCCGCTGTCCTGTGATTACATACATGACAAGTATTCCTAATGTGTCATGTGTCAGTCCATGTCCATGTAGTGTACAATCCCAAAGGGAAGTACTGCTGTATGAACAACCCCACAATCACACATGTGCATACATGGGCACCCACACAAACACACACACATGCACACACGCATCCTACATGCATCAACCTCCCTCCACTTCACCAGAGTGACCCTACAGACAAACTAACCACCCACCAAGACACACACACACACACACACACACACACACACACACACACACACACACACACACACACACACATACACACAGGTGAGGTTGCACAATGATTGTACACACAGTCCTCCTGTTACCCATCTGTCAACATGCATAACATATGGTACATAACAGCATGCAGTGCAGCTATAGTCAATCCATGCTAGCAACAGTATACATGTGTGTGATGCATGTGCTGTGTTACTAGGTGATGCCCCTTCCCCTGGATACGACTGCACGCATGTACACAGTATTGCTGTGCACCTGTTCTGCATCCTGCCATGTACTGTGCACCACACCTCAAGGGTGTAAAACCCACTACTGAACGTGTTGTACTGTGTCAGTTATGTCAGCTTTAATGCTCACAGCCGTTATGTTTTTCAGCAACACATACCTGGGATGATATGTGGACAGATGTCATTTGTGAATGCCTGATGTCTGGCTTACAGCTCTCAACATCAGCGGACCATGTATGACCAATCCAATACTATTACACTGACAACCATCAGAGCATACCATGGTGATGGGGAGTGTACGCACCCTTATTGATATGACGCACCCTTCCTTGATCTGCCAAGGGACCACATCACAGCATATATTAACAGTACAAGCCCAATATGTGACATATGTCCTGTACATTCGCATGCGGTATCTACAGAATGTGTTAGGTGTGTGGATGCTGACCACGATGCATACACTCCATGTGTGCATATGTGTGCACATCCTTATCATGATGGTTTGTTGCACCTATTGTTATGTGTACTACAGCAGTCATTACTCCTGGCAGGGGTAAACTAGCATTGGCCATTTGCATTTGTCAGTGTATGTTCAGTCTGCCCTACACATGTCCCCCTAATCTGCATGATTTCAAGGTCTACTCGTGTGCACATCCCTTGGTGTTCACACACTGCCATCACTATTGCTGTGGGGCTAGGGTTATATCTGCCAAAATTCCTGAACCTGACTGTGTGCAGATACAGCCCAGTCATTCTTAGCATCCTTTGCATCCCTGCTGCAGTGCACTGGTGTGTCATGCTGACACCCCCCCCAACCTTCAGTATTTTTGCAGATGCTTGACAAGTAAGGTCTACACATGTGTGCCAGTTTGCAGTGTCCCATACACTGAACATCACATGTTATAGCCTAGTCCCAGCTGATAATATGGACCACAGTAATACGTTATGCCATAGTGTAACTCTGCAACAGTTGCCATTGCACTACTGTGTTGCACTGTATACGGGTGATGTTTCAAACATGCCCCTACTGTAGGCCATGTCTCCCACCAGTATGTTACTTCCTGTGGACACATTCAGCAATGACAGGATGTTAGTTATCTTGCAGGTGTCTGACATACCCTTCCAAATCCACATCATGGTCACCACTGTGATGCCGTGCATTTAACAGCAACCATACATGCACATGTACAGCATGCATTCTGGGTAGGTGTGTTAGATGTGTGCATGGAATATAACATAGCCATTACATGCCCGGTGTATTGGCAAGCATCAACATAAACCATACTCACTAGCTACAGGCAGCTGCCTTGGTGGTATAACAGAGGGACCTATATAAGGGGTGAGAGATACAGAGTTAGTGGTCACACCTGTGACATTGCTACAGAGTAGGTGCAGCATTACAATACATCAACAGTACATGTCCGCAATACTACCACATATGTTTATCACTACTATGCAGCAACAGACTATATCTATGACATGTCAGATATGCATGATCTACCTGTACAGATGTGGATGTATAAGCAACAGTGGTCTACTGATGTGCCCTGTGGCCTTACCTGCACATTCCTCAGCCGGTGTGTGGGTAGCACCCACCTCCACAATAATGTCCTGCAGTTTTTGTCTATGCGGACAGGCAGGTGACACAAGGCTTGGTAGGAGCTCCTCAACAAGTGTCGGGGGGATGGATGGAATGGCCCCCCATTGTGAGGTGATCCCCTGGACGGCAGCAGCATACCAACAGGCATTGCGAAGCAGGTCAGAAGAATGATGCTGGATCTGCTCATAACTGCAGTTGTGCATTCCAACATCATTGACCCTGTAGACTAGGTCGTTCCACAGGGTGGTCCACTCCTGCTGCTCATGGGTGGCCCGCCAAACAAAACAGGGTAGTGCTGGATTAGGTGGCTTACCACAATGTCATTCTCAGCAGCTGAGTAAGCTGGGAGCCTTCCATGTGGCATTTTGCCAGAAAGACATAAAGATGGAAATAGGAGTGAGCAAGTCATACAGCGAGGTTACCACAGTTCTTAATACACATCACTGTCACCCCCCCCACCATATCAGTGAAAACAAACTTTACAACAACTCAATAGGTATGGCTACAGCTTACTTACCAGTGGGACAGATATTTTATTGTAACACACTTTGTGCGAGGTGTTTGTAGCCATGTTCCCTGTGTGGACACTATCATAGGTTCATAGGTAGGTACTAGGCTATTGGTCCTCAGGCTTATACAAGCCTAGCCAAAAAGGTACCTTGGCTTTCGCCACCCAAGAAAATTATTTTCCTGTGCCCCTGTCAAGCAGAACCACAGAAGTGATCCCGGGGTGAATTTCCTATTATAGGTTCATAGCTAGGTACTAGGCTATTGGCCTGTTACAGACTATTCACCTGCATGCCATTGTCAGGGCCAATATGGTTCCAAATATGCCTGTGGAATGCTTGCTATGTGATTGCTGCACATCTGGCATTCTGTGTTATTGGAGATATCTATGCAGGCTGTTGGACATGTTCCAGGATTGTGTAGACTATTACTACCCACATATGTTTTATAACAGTGACACAATAGCATGTTTATGGACTATTGGTGCTTAGGACCACCTCCCAAACTCATCTGCCCATGTTACCAGGCCACATCACATGTGGGACCCACCCTGGGGCCTCCTCATGTACTAGTCCAGCAATACCTTCAGGTGGAACCTACTCAGGGGATGTTGTCCCCTTTGGGGGTACACATAGACATGATCTGTCCTGCGAGGTCAGGTCCAGGGTCTGTTCCATAGCGGGCACCACAGACACATGTGGGATGTGCTACATCACCTTGAGGCACACAGTACACATTCACGGGGCCCACATGCTCCTCCTGCTCAGCCTCCAGGCCAGGGACCTTTGGGACGTGGACTGCTGTTGTGAGTAGCAGTGGGTGGGAGGCTTGTTCCCATTGCGTCCATATTGGGGCCCATGGGGCTTCCCCACACCGCATTTGTCACATACCACCCCTGTAGGCTGTCCTCTATTTCTACAAACCCTGACCACCTCCACAACTATATCTGCCATACTTCCCCCATATTCCCACTCCATACTTTACAGACAAGGGCAATGTGGTCCAGACAAGGGGTTCACATATGACATATCCATCCATGTTGCACACACTGACAGCTGTAGATATCTGAGTGTATTGCTATGTGTGCTGTTCCCTCGCACTTATCATGCAGCACTGTGGTGGTAATACCATGCATTTACACATTTACATGCATATATGTTTGTGTGTGTGTTTCTTTATATGTAGACATGCATAGAGGTATATATCTATATACGTGTAGATATATATGATGCTGTATAAATGTGTTTATATATATGTCTCCACATGGGTATCTGCATATTTGTAGACATACATGTATATATATATATATATATATATATATATATATATATATATATATATGTGTGTGTGTGTGTGTGTGTGTGTATACACATATACATACCTATATATCGAGTACATTCAGACATCAGGTCCACAATCTCACAACACCTTCCTGCACAGCTGCACTGTTTTGCCTTGCTACTACACAGACAGGTGCCACATATGGACACAGCCTGACATTAGGGGGGTATATGTAGGACCAGATTGCAGGTAACCCTATTACACACCTATGGCATTCCAGCATGCTACAAAACAGTATCCTGCAAGTGGTGGGCTGTGGAGCCCACGTCCATCATTATCACATTACTTCCACCACCAGCTATTGGCCACACTATATACATGCTTCCCATTACACAGTACACACTATAATGGCTTGCATCTTACCAGTCAGTGCTGCTTAACACAGTTGACGGGTATGGCCCACTACCCACAGGGACAGCCTCTATTGTCCTTACAAGTTGTTCAGCTGAACACCATTACAACAACACTTGATGGCACATATAAATCATCCCACATCATCTATCCCATTATTATGGACCCAGTACTACAGTCAATTGCATGCATATATACTTCACGTACCTGTTGTGGGAATGATGTCTCTCCTGGATAGTTTGCTAGATGGATGTTTTTTCTTTTCTTTTCTGTTTTTTTTTTGCCTTTCATTCTCTCTCTCTATCTATCTCAGTCTCTCTCCAGTAAATAGAATGAGCTGCTTTGGATATATTGCAGCAAGGCTTTTGTAGGTGATGCACATGATCAGGTGATGGCCTCTGCACCAATCTGTGTCCTCCACTTGCTACCTTCATGCAGCATTCTGTGTAGTATTTCCAATTACCACTGTCATGGCAACCCACTACTATAAATCCCTACATCATGTGGGCATGGTCCGTTTACCTTTCCTGTATGGTGTACATCCTTCCTGTGTATGGGCAGCAGTGTTACAGACAGCAGGTAGCAATACCTCTTACAAGAAAACGTGCGCACTCAGGCCAGCTACATATTTGCTTGAGATTCCAGAAATACACACAGAGTGTGAGTAGTGTTGTTGTTTTATGCATTCTATAGCACTGACGTTACAGGGTTTGTGTGTACATATTAGTTTAACATGGGATGCTGTCTGCATAGCTCTCAACTGTCAGCCTATCCACTTGATGGCCAGAGTTGTGCCTGTTATGTTTTGTCTGTCCACCCCACAGATCCTGTGTCAGATATATCACTGGCAGTGTGTGTGTTGAGTGCTATTAGTACATGGCTACATCCATTTGTGTTTCTAACTTCATATGCCTGACTAAGGGTATGTTGCAGCCTATTCTGTAACACCAGTGACTTGCTTAGTGTATGACAACAGTATTTCACATATGGGACTGTGTTCCAGCCTCTGTCCTCCACCTACATACTAGGCTTTGTCCATATGACATCATGTCAGGCGTTATGTCGTGGGCTGTGAGTATGTCATGCTGCCATTCCTGCCATCAGTCCGCCACTGTTGTGGCCCCCACACATATTGTGGGGTTGGGTCCATATATGTGTGGCCTTCATCTACACAATACGTGTGCCCTTATGCACTCCAGAGGCCAATGTATGTAACAGTGATATATAGCCCTGTATATCAGTCTATGGTGGGGGTGCACTATAACTAACCTAGGCTGTTACAACATGTGGGGGTATCAGGGGTAAGCTGCCTTAAGGTATCTGGATGTACATTACCATACAATGCACCTTGGTTAAATGCAGGCCTACTGCTTCCTGCCATACAGTGTGTTCTGTTTGTCAGTGTGATTGTGATGGTGTCACTTTTGCCTTGTTATGTAATAGATACATCCCATTGTGTCAGCTGAGGTCCTTACCCTCTTAGGGTTGTGTACAGAGTGTAGACAGAAGCTGATGGACTATACATCTGCATTACTTACTGTTGATTAATTGTTATCCTGTGGCCCAGTCTGTCTTTACAATTGTACTACTTGAATGCCTCGGCCTGGACAGCAACTTATGTAAATGCTTCCAGACTACTTTATTAATATAACTGTTTCACAGTTGCATTAGTCTGTTTATATGTATGTCAGAGTCTAAACAGCTATATGACATAGCATATACAACTGCAATAGTGCACAAATAAAGCTTTCCCATGTATGCAAACCTGTGTGTGGTGTTATAGTCTTTAACCTCTCTGTGGGTATATGTTGCAGGCAACAATTGTCATTTGTATGGGTGTCTCATACAGTGTCCAGTTGGTAAGGTGGCAACTGTAAGGCAAAGTGGGTATTCCGTATTGTGTGCACCTTCTACATATGTACCTTCCTATACATACATCTGTGTGTATATGTGTAGTTACACACATATATATATATATATATATATATATATATATATATGTGTGTGTGTGTGTGTGTGTGTGTGTGTGTGTGTTTTATATCTATATATATATATATATATATATATATGTATATATATATATATATATATATATATATATATATATATATATATATATATATATATATATATATATATATATATACACACACACACACACACATATATGAGTCTATGTTTATGTATCTTAGGAATGTTGATTGCTTCCACAGTGTACATTCCTTATGGTAGCCAGACTGTACTGCATGATATGTTGCTGATACAAGCCTGACATCGTACAGATGGCATAGAGTACTGTTAACATCTTGTGCCCATGTTGTGTCAGGTCCTGGATATGGGATTTGCAAAAGTTGGTATTGTATTGCAAGGCAGATATGTTTGTCTGTGGGGGGGGATATCTATATGTACAAGACGTATGTTGATAGGGCCCCTTTACCCCCATTAATGGTGCACGTGGACATATATTTTTTTATGTTCTCTTATATATCTATAGATATATTTAATATAATTTACAATACATTAAATTTATATATAAAAAAGCAGAAATTATCTGTACTTTAACAAAATTATAATAAAACATAAAAAATAGTTAATAACTAATTCATTTCATATGTAAGAAACACTTTTTATTAATAGATTCATTTAATCCAGGAGCTTGGTCTGCTCCTAGATATACCTGCCACACTGATTCTTTACACTCTAACATAACCTTACTATCTCCTAGAAAAGTTCCTTGAGGAACACTATCTAATACAGAAAAAACATTTTTTTTAAAATTATTACACATGGTAGAATGCCTACCCAATGCATTAGCCAAATCTTTCTTCTTGATGGCTAAAAGATGCTCACAAATTCTTTTCTTGAGACATATTGTGATCATTCCTATATAGTAACTTGGACATGACAAACACTGGGCTATATACACCACCATCTCACTATGGCAGGTATAATAATTTTTAGACCAATGTGTCTTATTTATATGAGAAAATTGAACTGAAGAAGAATTACTAATATATCTGCATTGTCTACAATGGTGACATGCATAAGTGCCTTTAGACTTTATTCTACTTTTCCTAGTAAAGTCAGTTTGATTTTCTCCTTTTTCTAATATACTTTTAATATTTACAACTTTCTTAAAAGTAAAGTTAGGTCTTACTGCTATAGCTTTAGTTAATTCCTGATTACCTAATAATATCTTCCAATTATTTATTATAATATTTTTAATAAGCCACATTTCATTTGAAATAGGTAAAACAAAAGCACTTAAAATTCTTTGTTAGAAACAACCGTATTTGAAATCTGTACACCATTGATTGTAGAAGGTGGCAGGCAAAGGGACAAAACAGGACAAGCTTTGTCCTTTCTTAGCCTCATAACTTCTTTTTCAATAGATTCTAACCATACTGCTTGATAACCTCTTGCCATAAAAAGTGTTCTCAAAGTTTTCATCTCATTAGTAAAAATAGTATCTTGTGATGTTAATCTACTTAATCTAATGAGTTGCCCCTTAATTACTGCTTTTTTCATGTGAAATGGGTGCAAACTTTCTTTATGCAAATATTGATTTGCAAATGTTGATTTTCTGTAAATTTTACTAGCAAACTGTTTAGACATTGATTCATAGTTAGGTTTAAGTCAAGAAAATTTAAACTTAAACCGTACCCTCCTACAGAAAATTTTAAGAAATTCGTAGTGTTGTTTAAATAACTAACAAAGTTGTTAAACTCCTCAGCAGTACCATGCCAAAAAAAACAAAAAAAACAAATCATCTATGTAACGACAATAAAATAAAATATTTTCACTATAGTTACTATTGTCAATGAACTTGCTTTCCCAATTTGCCATTACTAAGTTGGCATATACTGGAGCTACTCTTGCACCCATTGCAAACCCTGAAATTTGCTTGTATAATTCATCATTAAATTTAAAAAAATTATTGTCAAACACCAGTTCCATTACAGTACACCAATTATTAATCTTACTGTTATGTAAATTACTATATTTTGATAGATATTCTCTCAGGTATTCTATTCCTATCTCCTGATCTATACAAGTGTATAATGACATTACATCTAAAGATGCCATGCAAAATTCTTTATCTGGTAGTTCTAAATTTCTTAGTAACTCAAGCAAATGCCAAGAGTCTTTCAAATAGTATTTAGATGCCTGCACAATCGGGTTAAGAATATAGTCTAACCAAGAAGAAAGAGTTTCAGTCTTTATTAGCTGATATAATGGGCCTAAAGGGGGGGGGGTTATACTGTTCTTGTGTATTTTTGGAATGCCAAAACGAACAGCCATTTTTGGATGTTCAACCTGTAGAAACATGTAACTTTGGTGATCTAGTTCACCTTGGCAAAACATGTCAAACAAGCATGTAGCCAATCTCAAAAAACTATGTCGAATATAATTGAAATCTATCTTTTGATATGTTTTGTCATCTTCTAACAAGTTTCCAATGGACTTGTTATAGTCTTCTCTATCCATAATAACTATTTTACCTCCCTTATCAGCCTTCATTATTCTTATCTGACTTTTCTCTAAGAACCTTCAGTGCCTTTACTTCAGATTCGTTCAAATTATTTACATTTCTTGCAGGTTGTATAGCTCTAAAGCCTGCTTCACAAATATTTTGAAATACTTGTAATGTGCCTATCAATGGTGGATTATAGGTACTCACTTTTTTTGGGCCTGAAATAGGGGTCCCACAATTAATATCATGCATAATGTATTTCAAATTCAACTTTCTTAAAGTCAATCTGAAATCAACAATTGTTTTACGTAAATTAAACGAATTACTAGGAATAAAAGAAAATCCTTTCTTTAAAAGATCCATGGTAGGTGGTGAAAGAGACGCACTACATAAATTATGAATTTGTATATCATAACTAGTGAGACTACTTTCACCTACCATCTCTTTTTGCTCTTGACCCTTCCCTTTGCCTTGATCTGCACTGCCTTGGACCAAGTAGGCACTCTCTTGTTCCCTTGTTTGTCTACATAAAAGGGGCAGCATTAAGGGAATTAACTACCCCTTCATTGCCAATAGAATTTATACCACCATTATTGTTAGAATGCATATTTGATGTTTCACCATTTTGATTATTTATCAAAGCTTCATTATTAGTATTGGTATTAGTATCACTTGAAATTCTTACATTATTGTTATCAAGACCTACATTTGAACAACCTTTACAGTTGTTATCACTGTTGTCACTATTAGTCAATTCAGTATTTGTGTTATCATTTTGAACACTTAAAAATGTGTTGTTCACAATGTATGCAGTCTTGCTCGCATAAGCTACAATGTCTCGCTTTAATTTCTTTTGTTTTCTAGCCACTATTGTGGATCTTTGTCTGTCTGTCTTTGCTGTTATGCCACAATATAGATTATTAAACATAGAAAAACAAGAAAAATTCTTAATCTTTCCATCTAAATCATTCATTTGATTCTTAATGTCTTCCACTTGCTTAGCATAATGTTCACTTAGTGTAACCATCATCTTAATACCAAATTCATTAAACATATTCACAAGTTCATTATATAAACTATCTCCAAAGGCAACACAATTAGGAAATTTGTTAGTTCTTAGTCCCTGCGGAACACATTTCCGTTTGATGCACTCAGTCAGATAGCTGATTTCAATATCCAACATGACATATTTTAAAGTTAATTTTTCCAAGTCATAAATACTCTGTTTGCAGTTTTTCTGATTAGACAATGAACTCGAACCAGTTTCTGTACTTACTGAATCTGTCGCTTTAGAGTCTGTAATATCTGCAAACGGAGTTTTAGTGTTTTGTAAAATGTATTCCAAAACTCTGTTCGGACTCGCCAAAGGTTCTCCAGATGTTACGTCGTCAATCTTGGTATCCGGTGTATTAGGTAAAACCTTCCGACTCAGTCCATGTCTGTTTTGTGTTTCAGTAGAATCACTACTACTGATGCCTGCTTTTTCAAGCCCCCTTTGATTCGCCATTGAAATCACACTTGTAATTTGCTCCAAAAATTGAGCAAATCCATCTGGAACAGGGTGGATAGATAGATTGAGAAGTGTGTCCTGTGACATACTTTCAATGGCCAAGATGAACTAAACCATGAAACCAACTGCACAAAAACGAAATAAGTACCACAAACTGTAAACCAGGATAAGAATACACACAGGACTAGTCCAAATTAGCTTAAAAAGTATGGACACCAAAATTTTGGCACTTTCATTCACTTTATTTGACGTGAACTTCTTCAGAAACAACTCGCTCCACCCTACAAGCACTTTATATAATAAAAATTGATCACATGTTTAATGATGTCAGAAATACTTAATATCATTTACAATACATTAAATTTATATATAAAAAGGCAGAAATTCTCTGTACTTTAACAAAATTATAATAAAACATAAAAAATAGTTAATAACTAATTCATTTCATATGTAAGAAACACTTTTTATTAATATATTCATTTAATCCAGGAGCTTGGTCTGCTCCTAGATATACCTGCCACAGTGATTCTTTACACTCTAACATAACCTTACTATCTCCTATAAAAGTTCCTTGAGGAACACTATCTAAGACAGAAAAAGTAATTTTTTTTAATTATTACACATGGCAGAATGCCTACCCAATGCATTAGCCAAATCTTTCTTCTTGATGGCTAAAAGATGCTCACAAATTCTTTTCATGAGGCATATTGTGGTCATTCCTATATAGTAACTTGGACATGACAAACACTGGGCTATATACACCACCATCTCACTATGGCAGGTATAATAATTTTTAGACCAATGTGTCTTATTTATATGAGAAAATTAAACTGAAGAAGAATTACTAATATATCTGCACTGTCTACAATGGTGACATGCATAAGTGCCTTTAGACTTTATTCTACTTTCCCTAGTAAAGTCAGTTTGATTTTCTCCTTTTTCTAATATACTTTTAATATTTACAACTTTCTTAAAAGTAAAGTTAGGTCTTACTACTATAGCTTTAGTTAATTCCTGATTATCTAATAATAGCTTCCAATTATCTATTATAATATTTTTAATAAGCCACATTTCATTTGAAATAGGTAAAACAAAAGCACTTAAAATTCTTTGTTAGAAACAACCGTATTTGAAATCTGTACACCATTGATTGTAGAAGGTGGCAGGCAAAGGGACAAAACAGGACAAGCTTTGTCCTTTCTTAGCCTCATAACTTCTTTTTCAATAGATTCTAACCATACTGCTTGATAACCTCTTGCCATAAAAAGTGTTCTCAAAGTTTTCATCTCATTAGTAAAAATAGTATCTTGTGATGTTAATCTACTTAATCTAATGAGTTGCCCCTTAATTACTGCTTTTTTCATGTGAAATGGGTGCAAACTTTCTTTATGCAAATATTGATTTGCAAATGTTGATTTTCTGTAAATTTTACTAGCAAACTGTTTAGACGTTGATTCATAGTTAGGTTTAAGTCAAGAAAATTTAAACTTAAACCGTACCCTCCTACAGAAAATTTTAAGAAATCCGTAGTGTTGTTTAAATAACTAACAAAGTTGTTAAACTCCTCAGCAGTACCATGCCAAAAAAAAAAAAAAAAGTCATCTATGTAACGACAATAAAATAAAATATTTTCACTATAGTTACTATTGTCAATGAACTTGCTTTCCCAATTTGCCATTACTAAGTTGGCATATACTGGAGCTACTCTTGCACCCATTGCAAACCCTGAAATTTGCTTGTATAATTCATCATTAAATTTAAAAAAAATATTGTCAAACACCAGTTCCATTACAGTACACAAATTATTAATCTTACTGTTATGTAAATTACTATATTTTGATAGATATTCTCTCAGGTATTCTATTCCTATCTCCTGATCTATACAAGTGTATAATGACATTACATCTAAAGATGCCATGCAAAATTCTTTATCTGGTAGTTCTAAATTTCTTAGTAACTCAAGCAAATGCCAAGAGTCTTTCAAATAGTATTTAGATGCCTGCACAATCGGGTTAAGAATATAGTCCGACCAAGAAGAAAGAGTTTCAGTCTTTATTAGCTGATATAATGGGCCTAAAGGGGGGGGGGTTATACTGTTCTTGTGTATTTTTGGAATGCCAAAACGAACAGCCATTTTTGGATGTTCAACCTGTAGAAACATGTAACTTTGGTGATCTAGTTCACCTTGGCAAAACATGTCAAACAAGCATGTAGCCAATCTCAAAAAACTATGTCGAATATAATTGAAATCTATCTTTTGATATGTTTTGTCATCTTCTAACAAGTTTCCAATGGACTTGTTATAGTCTTCTCTATCCATAATAACTATTTTACCTCCCTTATCAGCCTTCATTATTCTTATCTGACTGTTTTCTCTAAGAACCTTCAGTGCCTTTACTTCAGATTCGTTCAAATTATTTACATTTCTTGCAGGTTGTATAGCTCTAAAGCCTGCTTCACAAATATTTTGAAATACTTGTAATGTGCCTATCAATGGTGGATTATAGGTACTCACTTTTTTTGGGCCTGAAATAGGGGTCCCACAATTAATATCATGCATAATGTATTTCAAATTCAACTTTCTTAAAGTCAATCTGAAATCAACAATTGTTTTAGGTAAATTAAACGAATTACTAGGAATAAAAGAAAATCCTTTCTTTAAAAGATCCATGGTAGGTGGTGAAAGAGACGCACTACATAAATTATGAATTTGTATATCATAACTAGTGAGACTACTTTCACCTACCATCTCTTTTTGCTCTTGACCCTTCCCTTTGCCTTGTTCTGCACTGCCTTGGACCAAGTAGGCACTCTCTTGTTCCCTTGTTTGTCTACATAAAAGGGGCAGCATTAAGGGAATTAACTACCCCTTCATTGCCAATAGAATTTATACCACCAATATTGTTAGAATGCATATTTGATGTTTCACCATTTTGATTATTTATCAAAGCTTCATTATTAGTATTGGTATTAGTACCACTTGAAATTCTTACATTATTGTTATCAAGACCTACATTTGAACAACCTTTACAGTTGTTATCACTGTTGTCACTATTAGTCAATTCAATATTTGTGTTATCATTTTGAACACTTAAAAATTTGTTGTTCACAATGTATGCAGTCTTGCTCGCATAAGCTACAATGTCTCGCTTTAATTTCTTTTGTTTTCTAGCCACTATTGTGGATCTTTGTCTGTCTGTCTTTGCTGTTATGCCACAATATAGATTATTAAACATAGAAAAACAAGAAAAATTCTTAATCTTTCTATCTAAATCATTCATTTGATTCTTAATGTCTTCCACTTGCTTAGCATAATGTTCACTTAGCGTAACCATCATCTTAATACCAAATTCATTAAACATATTCACAAGTTCATTATATAAACTATCTCCAAAGGCAACACAATTAGGAAATTTGTTAGTTCTTAGTCCCTGCGGAACACATTTCCGTTTGATGCACTCAGTCAGATAGCTGATTTCAATATCCAACATGACATATTTTAAAGTTAATTTTTCCAAGTCATAAATACTCTGCAGTTTTTCTGATTAGACAATGAACTCGAACCAGTTTCTGTACTTACTGAATCTGTCGCTTTAGAGTCTGTAATATCTGCAAACGGATTTTTAGTGTTTTGTAAAATGTATTCCAAAACTCTGTTCAGACTCGCCAAAGGTTCTCCAGATGTTACGTCGTCAATCTTGGTATCCGGTGTATTAGGTAAAGCCTTCCGACTCAGTCCATGTCCGTTTTGTGTTTCAGTAGAATCACTACTACTGATGCCTGCTTTGTCAAGCCCCCTTTGAATCGCCATTGAAATCACACTTGTAATTTGCTCCGAAAATTGAGCAAATCCATCTGGAACAGGGTGGATAGATAGATTGAGAAGTGTGTCCTGTGACATACTTTCAATGGCCAAGATGAACTAAACCATGAAACCAACTGCACAAAAACGAAATAAGTACCACAAACTGTAAACCAGGATAAGAATACACACAGGACTAGTCCAAATTAGCTTAAAAAGTATGGACACCAAAATTTTGGCACTTTCATTCACTTTATTTGACGTGAACTTCTTCAGAAACAACTCGCTCCACCCTACAAGCACTTTATACAATAAAAATTGATCACATGTTCTATGATGTCAGAAATACTTAATATCATTTACAATACATTAAATTTATATATAAAAAGGCAGAAATTCTCTGTACTTTAACAAAATTATAATAAAACATAAAAAATAGTTAATAACTAATTCATTTCATATGTAAGAAACACTTTTTATTAATAGATTCATTTAATCCAGGAGCTTGGTCTGCTCCTAGATATACCTGCCACAGTGATTCTTTACACTCTAACATAACCTTACTATCTCCTAGAAAAGTTCCTTGAGGAACACTATCTAAGACAGAAAAAGTAATTTTTTTTAATTATTACACATGGCAGAATGCCTACCCAATGCATTAGCCAAATCTTTCTTCTTGATGGCTAAAAGATGCTCACAAATTCTTTTCATGAGGCATATTGTGGTCATTCCTATATAGTAACTTGGACATGACAAACACTGGGCTATATACACCACCATCTCACTATGGCAGGTATAATAATTTTTAGACCAATGTGTCTTATTTATATGAGAAAATTAAACTGAAGAAGAATTACTAATATATCTGCACTGTCTACAATGGTGACATGCATAAGTGCCTTTAGACTTTATTCTACTTTCCCTAGTAAAGTCAGTTTGATTTCCTCCTTTTTCTAATATACTTTTAATATTTACAACTTTCTTAAAAGTAAAGTTAGGTCTTACTGCTATAGCTTTAGTTAATTCCTGATTACCTAATAATAGCTTCCAATTATCTATTATAATATTTTTAATAAGCCACATTTCATTTGAAATAGGTAAAACAAAATCATTTAAAAATTCTTATTAATAGATTCATTTAATCCAGGAGCTTGGTCTGCTCCTAGATATACCTGCGACAATGATTTTTTTACACTCTAACATACCCTTACTATCTCCGATAAAAGTTCTATAGATATATGTCTGTATATACATATATATATATATATACATATATATTTATGCTTACATATATATATATATATATATATATATATATATATATATATATATATATATATATATATATATATATATATATATATGTATATATATATATATATATATATATATATATATATATATATATATATACACACACATATATATATATATATATATATATACACACATATATATATATATATATTATATAAATATATAATATATATATATATATATGTATGTATATAAATATATATATATATATGTATATATATAAATATATATATATATGTATGTATATAAAAATATATATATATATATATATATATATATATATATATAGATATATATATATATTAGGATATAAATATATATATATATATATATATATATATATATATATATATATATATATATATATATATATATATATATATATATATATATATATATATATATATATACATACAGACACACATACATCTACATGTTTAAATACATTTCCTGTACTGTTGAATGACTGTGCTATACATGTTTGTGAAAACATTAGGGTAATGTGTATCTGACATGGCTTAGTGGTAAGTTGCTATTGTGTGCAGGGTCCTGGGTTCAAGCCTTGCAGAGGCTGTTTATGTTGTTGCAGGGCAGAACAAGGGCTGTTGGATACAGAGTATTAAGGCACTTTTAAGCAGTTGTAAGTGGGTTTGCACATGTTTGCCAGAGGTAAGCACTGCTAACTTCCAGTTACAATTTCTTATACTGATTTAGCTTCTCAGTTTCTTAACCTATGTAGGCATTGCTTACCCCTGTGCAAACAGGCTTAAACCTGCGTACTGCTGCTTAAAAGTGCTTACTCCCACTTACCCTTGCACTAATTTCTTTAAAAGAAAATAAAAAGGGTTGATAGGAAAGTGATGAAAAGGGGCACAAAGAGGGAGAGACAGTAGTGGAAATATCTAGGGATGTGTAGCAAGGGTGCAAGGAAGGTCCATAGCTGCCCATTTCGTCTACAGCAACAGCTGTACATATACACTTAATTTGGAAGTAGATTTGGACACTCATACCTGTGAGAGACTGTGAGAGAGGGGAGAGGACAACAATAATATGTTCTGATGCCAATTAGACCAGATTACATGTGTCCAGTGGACACGTGTGTGAAATGGACAGCTATGTATGGGGCGTGATTTTTGGGGGAACAGATTGCCTTTTTTTTTCAGGTGAGAGTGGGATGTTGGAGAGGGATAGTAGGTATATTTGGGAAGGTAGGTTGGGTAGGTTAACAGACAAGACAGACAAGATGTATACAGTGGCAGTATATGACAAATGTGGGGGTAAACACCTTGATGGGGAAGGATGTTGGGAAATCAGAAACCCATGATCATCCTAGTGGAAACAGTGGGACTGAGGTCCCCACCCATGGGCAGTTACCACTGCACCTTCAAAGCCTCGAAGGTGGCTTTGCTCGGCGCTGAGTTGGAGAGCCAGGCCGATCCTCTAGTCATGACACACAACCCTCGAGCTGGCATAGCAGATCTCCGACCCTCCTGTAGAGCTCGCTATGCACCACGACCCGGACCTGGTGATGGGTGACAGGTTCCTGTCTGCGCCCACTCCCAGGGGGTGAGCTCCATCCCCTGAGGTGGTTCCATCTGAAGCCATACTTGGCTTATTACTCTCATAACAGTTTGGGGAGTTGCTAAAGTGACAGGTTTGTTCTTATAGATGTGTGATAATCAGTTGTATTTCTTGTTTGCTGCCTATATGTCTGGGATCATCCCATTAATTTCCCAGGGGGACACAGTGACAGGCAGCAGATATGGGCCAATTTACTGGACAGTTTGGACATATCTGTACAGTTGTGGGATATGATTATGTATGCAGACTACTACCACTGCCAGGATTCGAACCATGGCTGTGTGTGCTAAAAATACAACAGTTCACGTATCAGTTGCTCATGCTATTTGGATTTTGCTCTCTGTCTTTTCTCTGGTTTCTGTCTATGTCTCTCTCAGTTGTAGTAGCTGACCTCTGGGGATTACACCAGTCAAATGCAGACATTCTTACACATTTTTTATTTATGTTGCACAGTGTGGGTAACAGTGCTTAATACAACAGTACTATTAAGTGATTGCAAATCTACATTGCCATATGATACCAGAGTAAACACATGCAGTATTATGCTTTTATTTACATACAACCTATATGAGACTCTTCCTGCCATATTCTCTGATGTATGCAGTACTTGCCTTAAACAATACAGGTTTTATACAGGCAATTAACTTACTAATACTGTTAGATTTTTTCCTATGACAGTACATGCAAGAGTATTACTAACCTACCTCATGTTGCAAACTCTCCAAGCAAGATACATGGGCCTCCTGGTTCACAGCCCACGCACTTGCTGCTGTGAAGGACATAAGTGGAATATTTAGCCATACCTATCCATAATATACATGAGCTGGCAATTATTAAACAGGTAGTGGAGCGATACTTATAAACTACTGGGACCTCCCCTGTCATCCTAGCCTCTTGGATCCACTGATCCAAGAGATTCCCCTTTCACCGCTTCAGGTCAGCATAGTGATGCCTGACCTGCTCAACAGTTCAGGGTGTGCCAGTGGCACTGATGAGGTCACGGGCGAGATGGTCCAGGCAGACACTTTATATTGGGAACCCTGGTACTGGCCCTGCAGCAGTCTCTGCTTATGGTCTTTGACAAGGAGTCCTGCCATGACTCTGGACTCCTGGATGCCGTAGCACTGTTCCCAAAAGTGCACTCCTTCTCCCATTCCAGACATGGTGCCTGCAAGAGGAAGCCACAACCAGTTATGAGATATATTCCCACCTGTTGGGTTTAAATAGGGCCGATTTCCTGCACTTTGCCATGATTGGATGGTTTTGAAAAGGCTAAGCGATGGGCAAACCTGCTTACCTAAGCTTGGCATTGTTTAAAGGGGTATACCAATGGGCAAATTGAGTTAGCTGGCCTACACATTGCTTACACCTACTAAGCTGGCCTGTGCAATGATTAGCGTTGCTTAATATTTACTTTGCATTATATTTGCTTTTTGGCATTGATTTATTATTCATTACATGTTATATATATGTCTGGTATCCATGGTTCATGTGTACGTACACTGTATAGGGTCCTTGTGTTTATTAGGGGACTTCAACACTTTATTACACTCACACCTCACATCTGGGCTTACTGCAGTACTCCACTTCACGTATTTATGTTATGTAGTAGGTTATAGAACATAAGACTGTATATATATATTCCTTTCACATGTTCAGTTTGATTTTACTATAGTGAGGATTTGTTTGGTAATACCTCACATTTATGTATTGCTGTGATGGCTTAGTGGTTAACTACTGTGACTATAGTGTATAGGGTCCTGGGATCAAGACCTGCACATGCTGTTTATTTTGTTTCTGGCCAGAACACCGGCTGTTACATACAGAGTGATTAAGGCACTTTTAAGCACTTGTAAGTGGGTTTGCACAGGTCTGTGCAAAGGTAAGCATTGCTAACCTCTGGTTGTATATGCCTACAGAGAGTTAGCTTCAGTATTGCTTAACCTGTGTGCACATTGCTTACCCCATGCAAATGGGCTTAAACCCACTTACTAGTGCTTATATATGCTTACTCCAGCTTACTACTGCTTATTTATGCTTACACTTGATTACTGGTGCTTACTCCCGCTTACCACTGCACTAATTTAGGCAGTAATGTCTAATGGTTCTTGGGAAGGTGAGGGATTTAGAAGCTGTATGGAGTTATCATTCGTTACTCATTTTACCTTACATTTGTATCCCTGATTCCTGTGTACATATACTGTATGAGGCACATGTGATTATCTGTGGACATTGCAACATTATTACACTGACACCTCACATCTGCATATAATGCAGTAGTCCAGTTCACAAATATATGTTATTTCATAGGTTATCCAACTAAAAATATTGGTCATGAAGTGATTTGACATGGAAAGTGCTGCAGTGGGACTCAAACCGGGAATGACTGCTTGTCAGGCGAATGCTCTGCCCACTACACTATTGCTACTTCTTCATTTGCATATATCTTGCTTTTTATCCCCTTGTGCCATTTAAGCTGCATTAACCATAGCTAGGCAATGGGCAAACCCACTCACCTAAGGTTAAATTTCATCTGTTTCATAAAAACAAAATGAAAACTGCAGCAAAGCTAAAACTTCCACTGAGTGACCTCCCAAGCCTTTTGTATCAGATGCACATGGGATATATGCAAATGACACAGCTAGTGGGGTTTGGCTATATTGGCCTGAAATTGTCCATTAAAATGATGAAAAAAGTCATGGGCATTCAGAATCACCAATTAGCTGAAACACCTGATGTTGATAAGGGTCATTTGCATATAGTCCATGTGCCTCTGATACAAGAGATTTGGGAGGTCATTCAGTGGAAGTTCTAGCTTTGCTGGAGTTTTCATTTTGTTTTTACTGATTGGTTTTTCAGTGAGCTTCACACTTATTGTTTTAGTTTGTTGTTTAGGATATTTTTGCAGTGACCCTAATGATAATGGACATCAGCTGGGTATAACAGTCCTGTGTTTCTTATGCTTAGTCAAACATTCTGTATGTGCTGTGCTGAGGCGGTCATAACAAAGCTGAAATATGTATATACACAGCTAGTGGTGTTTGGCTATATTAGCCTGAAATTGTCTATTAAAATGATGAAACAAGTCATGAGCATTCAGAATCGCCGATTAGCTGAAACACCTGATATTCATAAGGGTAATTTGCATATATCCCATGTGCCTCTGATATAAGAGGTTTGGGAGGTCACTCAGTTGAAGGTCTAGCTTTGTTGGAGTTTTCATTTTGTTTTTACTGATTGGTTCTTCAGTGACCTTCTCACTTATCATTTTAATCTGTTTTATAAAAAAAATATATTTGTTGTTTTAATTATTGCTCTTGTACACATGTGGAGATGTTGCTGGGGGTATGCATACACCTACAAGCAGTCTCTGTCATTCGTTTTGGACTTGTCTGCTGTTCTTCATTGCAGGGGCATGTATATTCTGAGACCTCTGCTCTCAGACACTCCCCCTGCACTCTTACACTCTCCGTGTAAGATTAAGAGCTCAGGCAGTGCGGCTTCATTAATATGCATGGCGCGCTGCCGTCATGCTACTAAATGGCTGCTTCCTTGCAGGACTAATAAGCTAGTCCTGCAAAGAGAGATAGTAAATCCAAGGGGAATGACTTTACTTCTGAACATTTGAATGACTCTTTGGCTGTATATTTCACAAGTAATGACTCTTTGGATGGACTTTTTAGTACAGGTCAGTCAAACATCATGTATAATAGTAGTTTAAAAAAAAAAAAACACAAATACTGAGTGTGATTTTACAACATATAATTTTTCTACCAGTGACTTTAACACAGAGATGGCTGACTTACTATCTAAAGGGTTACCATTTGTTCCTGATACTAAATTGAATGTACCAAATGTTTTGATACATTTAAAGATGTATCTTAGGAAAGTCAACTTAAAGTTGTTCCCCGTGATTCATGAAGCTCGGCGCAAGGCCGGCATTAGGCTTGCATTGACCGTGTGGCGTGAAGAGGGCGCAGTAGCACCAAATACATATTAATGAAGGCGCGCTGCTGACACAGCCACGTGCACAGGAAAGGAGCGCGAGTGCATAGGGCATGTCGAAGTGCCACACGGAAATGGCAGCTGTCGATGTGCAACCTAAAATACTTGCATATACCAAGTTGCAAGATAGTAATGACGTCAGTGTCTGTGGATACTGAAACGTATGCAAAGCATGCAAGAAAGTACCTGTGAACACAAAGTGAAGAAGCAAACACAAATGCACGGTAGGGAATAACGGGTCCCTATCCCACGAACAAATGACATGGAAGACAGTGTGGTCGTAGTCCAACGCAGTGTAGATAGCCATACCAAGTGGAAGTGAAACACATCATATGTTAGCGAGCCGCCAGTAGGTATGTCCAGCCTAATGGTGAGGGTCACCAGCTGACCCATAATGTGAGGAAGGGTATGCAGCTGGGCAGATGTGTCCATAACAAAATACACGAGAAATGTAGATATCTAGCGACCGTATGTCCGAATCATATCCCACAAGGCATGTAATAGTCACATACAAAAGGTATGTCCATATTTCACATACCAAATGTGATAGGAAATAGAATAAGCATGTAAACGAAACAGAAGGAGCATATAAACAGCTACAACAATAAGGACACATGTAGGCTGAAAGGAACAGTATTATCCGTACCGTTGACTAGGATTACCACCTGTCCCACATTGCGAGTGACAGTCCCTCATTGGGTAGTTGTGTCCTGACAAAAACCTGTAAAAATGGCAAATGTCCTGAGATTATAGGACAAAATTATTCCCTATATGTTATGTCATAGTTGCATTAAACAGTTTTTCTGTATCTAAATTACATAAATGTTATAAGAAACAGAATAAGCAACTAAACTGCTACAAGAATAAGCTTTTATATAGGCAAGAATTCTAAGTTCTATCCTGTGTACTGACCGTGGGTATGTGTCGGCCTGTAAACTGTGATGTTTGTACCAAAAATGTCCCACTTTGGCCAATTGAAAAGGTGGCAACCCTACCGTCGACTGTGGAGAGGTGTTGTCCACTACAGTCGGATATGTGTAAGGAATATATCCCATCCTGGACATAGGAAAAGGTGGCATCCTACCAATGACTACAACAGGCTGCCAAAATCTGGAAGTCAGCGGTACAAGCCGCACTTGTCTGGATGTGTCACAGTCGAACGGCTAGTACTCGGGTATACCAACCATGTAATGAAAGTTAAGTATGGGCGTGTAGCTATGTGCGTGAGGTATAGCATGTGGAAAGCAAACATGTAAGGGTAGTCCACACAACCATACAGGTACCAGACACATGTAAGGTATTCCATGTGTTACTCTGGCCGTGTCATGGGCCAACAACCAAAGCAGTGATTTATGGGGTGTGAGGAATCTGTGTGTGTGGGGTGGATGGCTAATGGTACAATCCTCCAAGGCGATACTGTGTCATATGCAGAATAGGTGAACCGGAGGTGTATGAGGGAGCAGCGGGTGAAGCTGAAAGAAACACAAACACATGTATAAACAGCTGCAATACAAGCAGACAGGCCATACTGTAGAACACAATCCCACAAACAGATGAATATTGAAATGTGCGATACAAATATATAGATATGTCACCGGCACATACCCACAGATTGGTCCTGATGGAACTGGCCATAACAATTCAACACACCTGGATGCATAATGGACTACCCAGCATCCCCTCCACATCACACAACCCACTCCCGTACCTGAAAGTCCATCAAATCCAGCCATACATGGCCTACTGGTTTGGTGCAGCCACAGCTACACATAGTGACCACTATGCATATGTAGTACGTAGTGTCACCCTAGGTGGTTGCAGGATTGCACATGACCTCATCACATTTTCATAACTCCAAAAAGATGTTTGGTATTCCTCTTGTTGTGGATCGGTCCAACTTTTGGATATCCCTCATGGGATACTTAACCTGTGTAAACATTAGAATGGAAGACACGAAGTCCAGTCCTGTAGATATCTGGACAGAAGTTGGAATGTGCATTAGAGGTGCACGACACTGTCCAGCCCTAAGTGGTCATGCATAACCTACTACCCAGGATCAAATACTTGCCCGTGATGCACGTGTCCCGATACAAATAAGCGTGAGAATATATTGCACACATTCGCATAGTGGCAAATGATATAATGGTCATGAAGGCACTGACATAAACAGGATAACCCTGATCTACTGTGTGAGGGACACTTAATGTGCGTGTAGGTGTGACCGACCATACCTGTCAACCTCTGAGAGCAAGATATCTGGACAAAGCCATGAATAAAAGTGGAACAAAGGCCCAAAAGTAGGGACAATTTGTAAAGATTGCTCCTAGAAACTTTGAAAGTTGATAGAATAACAGTTTGTACATTGGCATTAATTACCTGAAGAGTATGAAGTCTGAAACTCAACTGTCTGTCATTATGTTCTGACTTCAGTCTTTAATGATTAGCTACTGATTTGCCAGAAAACAACAGTGAATTACAGAGGTCCTTACATATTTACAGTAACAGACCTTCACATTTGTTTACTGTACTACGGCATACCTGTAGTTAATTCATGTCCAAAATAATAATCCTCATATGAATGCATACAGGAAATAGTCAAATGTGAATAGGAACACCCCTCACTGTGGATTACGTATTGTAACCACTGCCACCCATATTATGTATTGCCAACATAAAAAGCTGCTGACAGGTGCCGAAACACCTGTGTCTGTAAACACAGGTAAAAATCTATAAAATGGACAAATTCTGTCCATGTGCTTTGTCTGACATTTGAACTCGGTCAGGGCAGTTCCATTCACCAGGCGGACAAGCCTAAACCCAGATCACCACATGAACACCCTGACAATCAAAGGCTTGTATGTGCCAGGACTGTAAGCCTTGGAGATCTGCATATCCTTGGACTGACTAAATATGCAGCTTGGGTCCAGAGCAGTAGGGAATAGGGAATGTGTAATATGTAGTACCGCATTTTTCCCAGCAGGAGAATGGATGCCTGTGTCGTAAGTGAAGCGGTGAGGCGTATGTTAATGTAGCTATGTACTATGGATATGCATATAAATGAGTCAGAACACCAATCACCAATAGTATAGTGGTTACAGCTTCCGGCCAACGTGAATGCAGTCCCGGGTCAACTACCACTACAGCACATATAAGTTTAAAGTGTAATGAATGCGTCTGTGCTGTAAAGACATTTAAATATGTAAAGGTGAACGTGTGTTTCGCATATGTCCTTTAACCGGATTACAGATATTTTACTGGTATCGCCGCAATTAATAAAGCCCACGTAAGCACAAAGTCTTAGTAAACATATGTAACCCACAATAAGGATATGCAAGTGCGCCTGCACGTGTGTAATCCGCTCTCAGCATAGCAAATGAATGCTGTTTTCTACACGTTTATTTATATATCTATATATGGATATATATATATTTGTGTATAGATATATATGATATATGAAATAAAGAATGTACAGACTATATTTTATATATATATATATATATATCTATACACACAATACATTAATTGATATATACATAAACATATAAACATATGTCCTTGTAGATATAACACATGTACATAAATAGGTTACGTCATAGCTATTATGGATAGACATACAGACATGATGCAAGAAAGCTAAAAACACTACTGCTTTCAAAACCATTGCCTGGAAAGTACCAGTGTGCCAAATCTGCAAGTTCTACTCTTTAAACATGGATATAGGTGTCCTTTGCAGGACCCCAAAAATTTGTCCACTACAGGCACCGTCCTGTAATGATTGAAGCAAAGAAATTCACATCTGCAGCTACAATATAGCTGTACATGCAACAGTAGCTTGTGCAAGGGTAATAACACATGGGTTGACAGAATGTATGACATATGTCCCGATACTCGGAGATAGGATAGTGCTTAGAAGTGTCTTCATACTTTATTATCGCTCACATTAAATATGTCTTATGACTACTGTGGAGGGGTGTCAGGTATGGGAATCATGGGTATGCAATAATGGGCCTAGGTTCCCAGGTGTTGGTTGGCACAGATTTAGTAGGTCCGCCCCATGGGAGTGATTAATATTCCTATGTGGGTATAGCACACACCTATACCTTCCAAAAATGAAGAACCCATCTACTGGATATTGTGTAAACCATTGGAGGAAGACGTAGGGACTTCAGTGTCATGTAAGCGATTACCATGGATGTACATGCATACGAATAAGATGGTAACCATACCTCTCAACCTTTCAGAATAAGACATCTGGACAAAGGCATATTAAGATAAGTACAAATAGGGACTATTTTAAATATTCCTCTGACAAAGTTAGAACGTTGATAGAATAATGGATAATTCATTAGCATGAATGTTTTGAGGGTTATTTATTTATTTATTTATTTATTTATTTATTTATTTATTTGCAGTTGGTTTACCAGGATAGTCCATTGGGCCAAAATAACCCGTTTTCAATGGAGTCCTGGGGAGAACAGCTCAAAAACAATTAGCAAGGTTACAATAAGGTATTTAGTTTCAATTATACAATTCCTATGGACTTGGAAATGCAGTAGAATAGTGTATAAACATATACAAATATTACAATCTTGTATCACTGAAAACAATTTACAATATAGAAACTGAGAGGCTTTTACAACTTAGGGTGGGTTACACTGGAGATATCTTTCATACATTCAGGATGAGTAGCTTAATACAATCAAGAGAAAGGTATATGAGCTGACATAGAACCTTTCAATATAGAAACATAGAACCTTTTCCATCAAAGTTTATATTTACACTAAGGTACCTATTTATTAATTATAAAATACTAATGTCTGTCATTATTATCTAACCTCACAGTCCTTAATGACTTGCCACTAATTTACCAGAAAGGCACAATATTATGAAAAAAGGAACAACATTATAAGTCTAAGTTCAGGACATTTACCCAAAATGTGTACAGTTGAGAGGTATGAAGGTAACCCTGTCCTAAATAAATGTACAGAACTAGTGATATCAGGTGGACAGATGTGAAGAAAGATGTGATGACAAATGACAAAACATGTATAAGTCAAAAGCATGTACCTCGATAAATGTGAATGAATACTTATGCCATGTGATAGTCAATGTGGAAGGTTAATAGAAACAAAATAAATGTGTCCCTCAGGGTGTTATGCAGTGTCCCCGATACAGTGTTCAGTCTCCCACACTCGTATGTGAGTTCTGCCACTGACAGAAAGCACAAATACCGGCAAACACATAAGGTAGATGATAGCATAATATGTTTTGATTTGCATCTGTTGGCTTTTGTGAGGAACACAACACTCTGGGCGGGTGTGTCCTGCAAAAGGAATGTATTGGCATCTAGCCTTTGATTTCTTCTTGTGTGTAGTGGTGTAATAAAATGATATATCTTGTATCAGAAACAGATACATGTTATAGGAAACAGTATTATAGACTATACTACTACAAGAAAAATCTGAAGGTATGAAAAGCGCTGAAGTAGTCAGTTTAGTATTGACCACAGGTATGTGCTGACTTGTCAAATGTCACAGCTGTATGTATAGTATCTATAGGGCTGTCACCATTACAAATGATGAAAGTGGGAGCTGCTCTGTAGAAATGTCAGACGTAGCAGGTCAAAACATACCTACAGCCATGCATACTCCACAAATAGACATATTAGCACACAGCAAAGCTTAGGCCAGGAGTCATGGAGCTTTGGCCGGCGTGTAGGAGTAGAGTAAGAGTAGAGCAAGGCAAGATATCTGCCGAGCTATTCAGCAATATCCTGTAGGGGCGTGTAAGACAGCCCCTAAAACGAATGTTGCACGGACAATGTTAGGATATGCAAATTACCCCATTTGTAGGTGAAAGCTATGCAAATTATGTAAATCTGCGATACATGAAACAGTAAGCTGTCCGTGCAAGAGTAGAGTTATGTGCAGAAATGTACTTGGATGTTAACCGAGTTACATTCTGCAAGTAGCTAAACGGAGCAATGTCAGCTGCAAATAAAGGATGAATTTAGTCGAAGAAGCATGCCAATGGCCAAATATAAGGCCAGTGGCATATTTTTCCATTGGAAATTAATAAAACTCTATTTGTCCTCCCCCGATCTCCGGTGTGTAAGCGTAGCGCAGTGGCGTGAAAACGCGCTCCGCTTTTAAAACAAGAAAAATATTTAAAATATACATAGAAATTGTAATTTTAGTTAAAAGTTAGTTCGCCATGCAGGTGAATGACAAGCTGAAGACAACATGGCTACTGAGTACTGGTTGCTATGTGTGGAAGCGCTCTGTCAGAGATGTAACCAAGCATTAGTAGGCAATCCAATGCAATTGAGGCTGAGGATAGTGAATCACAATTTGTCATGCCATATGGGCTAAGCCACTACAGTGTAAGAGTAGGTCTATCAGAGTAGAAGATAGGTGTCAACATGAGTGTGTATGTATAAAACACTGTGATCCTATTGGAGCAGTGTGTCACATGTTTGCTGTCAGTTACTCATCAGTGGAAGAGGCGTGTTATGATTTATCCTAGGTAAAGTCAGGAAACTGATGGTGTACGCCATGGATATCACTGATGTTTCTTGCAAACCTGCTTACAATGTGTTCTTGCCTGTGTGTGCCTGTAAGCCCGAGTAAGCATGTGTGTGCACGTGTCAGCCCGTGTGCGCGCGTTGAAGAATGAGTAAGATAGTGTAAGAATGTTGAAGCCCGTGTAATGTCATGTAAGCCAGTGTACATATTTGTAAGCATGTATAAATCTGTACTACACACATCACACACGTACTGCACACTCTGAAACACATGCTGCCAATACTACACACGTCAGTCAAATGGCACATGGATGGATAATAAATCTTCAGAATTAACAGTGCTGTAAACTATACTACATTGATGGTCATAGCTGCAATGCATCATGCCTGCTTACATATACCTAGAAGGATATCACACTTTGTGTTAACAACATTTTAACATTAATACAGTGCTATAAATCCACCCTGTGCATCAGCACCATGTTAGTCTGTTCCTGCATCACTGTTACACATTACAGGTGGTGGCACAGGTGTCATCATCTGCACAGGGCATGGTGTTTCTTTTCCAGAGCCTGTCATTGAGCCATCCAATTAACATGTAAGTATGTGTGTGTGTGTGTGAGGGACAACAGTGTTTGCATGGCCCAATGTTGATGCAATGTGTGTGTGTGTGTGTATGTGTTAGCCCTAGTTATTTGTTTCATGTGTGTGTGTCTGCATGTACATAGTTTCAGCATGTGTCAGCCATATACAGGAGGTTGTGGGACAGTCACAGACCGTACCTGCCAGGCTGTACAGATCGCCATTATTGGCCATAGACACCCCTCCATTCATTCAACAATATTCCAGTCCTACACCTGTCAATGTATACACATACATTCTTGGGATCTGTATCACAACCTGTGGATAAACGGGAGTCAGTAATGTTTACCTGATTTGCATAGTATTGTCAGTTAATACATAGTTGAGCCATACTCATCCTCCAAAGTAATAACTACTGCTGACTGTTGCTGAGATGTGCACATGACTGTTTAAAGGTGCTGTACTATCATTGTTTTCAATGTCCCTTGTAATACCCAGCAACAAAATAACTGGTCACTACACAACTATAACCCAGGATCACTACAGCACACAGTATGTGCACTATCACAGAGCCATAGCAGATTTACATACATCAAAGGTGATCACATACAGATAATGCAGCACATTCAATAGTGCTTATATCCACATACATATCTATATCTATCTACATTACAAATATAGATACACACACACACAGACACACACACACACACACACACACACACACACACACACACACACACACACACACACTTGGCAGGGTTGGGATCAGAACACAGACCTAACTACCTTATCACACTACAGCATTACGCATGTTCAGAATGCACTACCGTGATTACTAGATCACAGCATTCACACAGGCATACATCTAGCTTGCTGGCATCAGCATCAAAGGCAAAGACGCCGTACAGATTCTATGGAGAGTGAGCAGTGTAAAAGCAATGTACTGTTGTCATGCAGCGGGAAACTCACACACACACACATACATGGCAGGATTGGGATTAGAACACAGACCTAATTACCTTATCACACTACAGCATTACGCATTTACAGAACATGCTACCAAGATTACTAAACACAGCGCTCCCAGAGGCATACTTCTAGGAGGGTGACATTATCCGGAAAGGCAAAGACACCTATAGGGAATGTATGTGGTGTGAGGCATCTAAAAGCATTACCATGTCCCCAGGCAGCTGGAAACATACACACACACACACAGACACAGAGCACACACTTGGCAGGGATGGGAGTTGAACATACACCTAACTATCTTATCACGCTACAGCAATACGCATTTACAGAACGCGCTACCGAGATTACTGAACACAGCACTCCCAGAGGCATACTTCTAGGTGGGTGACATCATCCGCAAAGGCAAAGACGCCGATAGAGAATGTATGTGGTGTGAGGCATCTAAAAGCATTACCGTGTCCCCAGGCAGCTGGAAACACACACACACACACACACACACACACACACACACACACACACACACACACACACACACACACACACACACTTGGCAGGGCTGGGAGTCTAACATACACCTAACTACTTTATCACCCTACAGCATTACACATTTACAGAACGCGCTACCAAGATTACTGAACACAGCACTCCCACAGGCATACTTCTAGGTGGGTGACATAATCTGCAAAGGCAAGGACGCCGATAGGGAATGTATAGAGAGTGAGCAGTCTGAAAGCATATTACTGTCCCAAGGTAGATGTAGACAAACACATGACAGTGGTGTGATCGGGGAAACTAAATATCTATGGAGCACTACAACACCACTACATAGGTACGGGACATGCCACAGACAGTACACCCTGCAAGACAGTCAACCAGTGTGTTCAATGTAGGCATCCATTGTGACGTTGAAAATGGACATCTGTTGCCTGGATGTCCACCATCACTATACAGGATGTCAATGGCCATGCCCATACACAGAGGCACATCACCAACACAAGGTGTCACTGGCCATGCCCACACGCTTAGTATCACACATCTGTTTGGAATGCACTGTGTGTCCATCTACACAATGGCATACTGGGCATGCTCACACACTTAGCAGTTGCAAAGGGCCATCTTGCATGCACACGGATTCCAAACATGTAAGGGCGCAGTTTGGAATGTACTGTGTGTCCAACTACACAAAGGCGTACTGGACATGCTCACACACAGCAGTTGCAATGGGCCATCTTGCATGCACACAGATACTAAACACAGAAGGGCACAGTAAAGTATTACTGTCCCCATGTACATGAAGGCCACTCACATGTATTGACTAGTACACACTCAGGAGCCATCACAGATGTCTCAGGTGCAGATCACAGAGGTACACACCGCAGTCTATAATGTAGCCCTCAGACATCACCATGTCGTTGGACCAGCAATACACAGCCATACATCAACACAACACCGTGTGACTCATGACCAGTGGACTGTACATAGGTGTACAGCAACTGTGCAGACTACACATGTACCGACAGGGTTCCATCATGTGTTATGCATTGCAATGATACTACTGTACATAACCAGGTCAGCTCTACATATACCAGGGGCCATGGGTCTTACACAGCTATGACAGATGACTGTCGCTGTACACCAATGAACACACATGTTTGGATATGTCATACATGTAATTGCAGTGGATATGTGCATGGATCACACACACAGCACATATGTACAAAGCATAGCTTTTGCTGTCCTCCGTGCAGACAAGTGGCTACAGCAATCATACACATGCAAATGGAAGGTGTACTGTACGTCACTTGACACCTGTAATACTTACATCCTCCCATGTGCATACAGCAGCACAATTGCCGGACATAACGTTGGTACACATAATGCGGCCAATGCTGCTGCATGTCTGTCAGACATATCATCATATAGCAGGTGTATCATTCACAGTACTGCCATATGTGTTTGCATGTGTGACCATATATGCCACATATGGTGGGGAATACATCCCAATTGTTACACACCCCTGTACACTGTTGTAGACATCTGTACGTACTGCAGTGTGGAAAGCATGACATAGGCAGGTGTGGTGTGTGTATCACACACATCAGCTATCTGTATGTGTATGACAGTTTTGGTCTTCACAGTGTGTGTGTGTGTGTGTGTGTGTGTGTGTGTGTGTGTGTGTGTGTGTGTGTGTGTGTGTGTGTGTGTGTGTGTGTATGGCTGTCTGGTGCATGGAGTGATGGTGTATGCTACCATACAGAACACATAGAATCCCTAATCCCTCATGGTGATGCAGTCTACTACCCTGTTGATGCCATCGGTCTCAGCCGTACTGGTTACCTGTACATTTCCTTTCTCTGTGTCACGTCATGTGGGTGCACAGTACTGTGAGGGTGATGACCACATAGGCAAGTGTCCTCACCTCAACACTATGGGTTGTGCGTTATAGTGTTGTTGACCCCGTGATTGTGGGCATGTTCCTGTAATGTGATAGGGTATTACTGCCACACAGTGAGGCCTCATGCTATCAAGTGGCCTCTAACATTATCATTGGCCAGACCGCTGTGTACAACCCCTGCACCATGTCAACATACCTGTGATGTGACCTGGTATGGATGTCACGTCTCTAGCCACTGTAGCCTATTAAACTGCACACATGCTGCTGGATCAGTATATGTGTGGACATCTGTGGTATGTTAGATTTTCCAGCTGTCCGGTTGAGGCTACGTATAGCATGCTGAGATTGCCATACGTGCCTGTGAGTACTCCACAGTTACACATGGGAGACTGCAAACACTGCTACCTGTAGGCACATGCAAGTAGACCATAAGGAGGGAACCAGGGCATCATTACCAACATGCTGTTACTGTTGTTAACGAGACACATACTGTGAACATATAACAATGCATGCTACACCTGTACTACATGGTATGTCTGGTGCGTGTCAATAGTACACAACTAATGTAATATACACGTCTCTCACTATTCTTACACAACTAATGTAATATACACTTCCCTCACTAGTCGTACACAACTAATGTAATATACACTTCTCACTATTCTGTTCACTCTGTGCATCAGACCATTTGAGCATGTCCCTGCACCAATGGTGTGGATGACAGGGATGTGGCACAGGCTTCATCATATGCACAGGGTGAAAATGTTTGCCAGGGGCATAGGCTGCACCAATGGGTGACATCATGTGTGTGGGTAAGGACCACTGATATGATTGGACATGTCTGTTCAGTATGCATGTGGGTGCTGTGGTGACCTACAGATTTGTTTGCTGTGTGTGTGTATGAGTGCACACAGTTCTGCCTTTTGTGAGGCCTACACAGGGGTATTATTGACAGCTCCAGATTGTACAGACCAGGTTGTATAGCTCATTGTGTCTGTCCACGGCCACTTGACCTGTGCCTGCCAGGGGTTGCATGGGCACTACCAGGCGGAGGTACAGATTGGCTACTGTCCGACGACACAAGTCCACTGGAACCGTGTTCCCACTGGGAATGTCCAGGGCCACGTCCATGTGGCCTGCTGTGTCCTGGTGTGGACAGCGCAGCAGCAGCTGCACTGCTACTGCTACCAGCACTATGGGAGCGGGCGTGTGAGGTGGCATGCTCACGCTGACCTGTACTAGGTGGTGTAGCTGGCCTACATCCATGTGGCCTATGCCTCACTCCTACCAGATGTCCCAGCACAGACAGCTCACGCTCGCAGATTGCCATGCCACGGTCAAGGATTCTGACCATGTCACCCAATCGCCTGTCCAGAACATCAGCAATCTGCTGTTGAGCATTTGCCAATGCCTGGATGTTGTCATTTAGAGTATGGATAGCAGCCCTCTGCAGCCTCTGCCCTTCTCTGTTCTGCCATTCAGCATGTGCCTGTACTGCCATTACAGTCTGGAATATGCATCTGGTGATACCAGCTGCTGCGCTCTGTCCTGCAGGTGCATGTCTGCCAGAGGTCCTCCTATGAGCAGCACCAGCCACATGCCTGTGTGGCACATCTGCAGACATTACACTGACACAATGGTGTGGAGACACACCTTCTATAGCCACCACACGTTCCTGTTCCATGCTAACAGATGCTGACTGTCCTTCCTCTATGGCCACTGGTGATGCGGTATGTGTTGGCAGCAGAAGTGTGCGTGGAAGAGGGGGACATAGCTAGGATGGCAACCATTGGCACAGATTCAGCCCCTGACAACCCTGCCTGTACCTCATGCATATGTTCATCACTGCTAGTATCTGTGGGGACACTAACGCACCTGCATCACCTGTGAATGCAAAGAAAGACTCTAAATTACAACAGACACACACACAGACACACACATACACCATGCATGTAATTTGACAGATGGCATGCAGCATGCCTGTGATACAGCAGACGGCATGCAGCACAGACATTAATAGCATTAGTAAACATACCCCCTGGGGTGCACACTACAGCAAGCAGGTGTCATATCAGTAGCCATGCCTTTCACACAATCATGGTAGTATGCATGCATCTCCGTGATACACCATGTGGACCAGAACAGGATAACAGTACACATGGCTGACGTGACCTTGACATGTAATCTGCTGACGTGTGCATTAACATGCATACATGTCTGACACAATGGTGTCCTGACACATGTACAGCATTGTAATGGACATCACATTGCAGTCTTGTCTGTATGCCCTACAGATAGAATGCATGTTTAGCAAATGTGTATGTGCATGGAAGGGTAGTGTGAGCCATCTACATTGCTCTACAGTGTGAAGTACAGACACTGTGCCATTGCATGGCATCATGAGGCATCTATATTGCTATACAGTCCATAATATGTACACATTGCATAGCCATAACTGCATGCATACCCATGACTTAACTGTGGATTGTGACCCACAATGCTGAGGTGTATACACACCAAACCATGCTGTGTCATGTGACAGGTCACTGGAGGACCTACAGATGACACCCCTGCACAACAACTACAGAGTCTTAGTTGCCTGGCAACCATGTCCACACATAGCGGACTTGTCAATTCACCATGTCCCACATGACATTGATGTACCACACACACGAGGTGCACAGCTAATGGTGATGTCCTACAGCAGCAAGGGAAATGTACAGTATCTGTGGCCTGATGTGGTGTCAATGTCTGTGGAAGCTGTAGAGGTTACTACTGTCATGCCATGACACAGGCGTGATGCTCAACACATCTTATATGGTAGACGTCAGTGACACCTCCACTGGCTGTGCACAGGCTTTTAGGATGTCCAGTGTACCACATCAACTGTATAATCGGTCGACTAAGGCTATAATTGGACCATGTGTGGACAATGTGAAACAGGGTGTATACACATCACACCTACTGTGTGGCTATGTATCTCTGGCCATCCCCCATGGCCATGTGTGCACATGTGTTGGACAAATGTGTGTGATGGCCATCTATCACACATGTCTGTATTGTCCCATATGACATACACCCATAGATGTCAGATATGTCACCATCCACAGGGCTATGCAAACAACTATGTGGGGTATGGGTTATGGGATAGTGTGACATTATGATGCCAATACACTACGTGTCTGGGACATATCAGATGGCACATCACAATGTGTGCACCCATTGCAGGGGCATATAACACAATGGTGATTCCTGTGGGCTGCCCATATCACAGCTCAGTTGCGTACCACACATGTTGTTCCAATGTATAGTACATATGCCTCCATTGTAGAACACCTCCACCGCTGTAGCAATGACAAATACTCTGGTTTAATGTCGGTGTATCATTTCATTTGTATATATTGCACATGGGTGGCCTGTGTGAATGATGGGTGATGCGACCTGTATATCGTGAATGGAAGAAACATCAAGTGTACAAGTGTTAACTGGCCACATGGCAAATAGATCTATGCTTTAACATGCCTGATACTGATGACAGTCTCACCTGCAACGGACTCATGTCTGTGTGGCATGCCAGAGGTACCTGTATAGGGGGGAAACAGCAGTATGAACATTATCCATGACTGTATGACAGCCACAGGGTGCACTGTGCATGTTAACACATTTGCCTGTACAATAGCATATAGTATGCACATGTGTGCATACACAGGGTAGCATACTGTAGTATGCAGCATGTGTGTCCAAATACCATGCATATGTTGTTACATTACATAATGTACAGTGACACATGCATGTAAATGGGATATAGTAGCCATATGTGCAGTACTGACTTACCAGGAAACTCCAGGCTCATTGGTTGGGAGACACCCACCTCCACGATGGCAGCTAGTGTTTGTGGATGCTGTTCTGAGGGTGTCCCCAGACTGGCCAGTAGCTCCTCAGTGTGTGTGAGTGGGCCCCGGGTTGGTGGCCCACCACCTGTTCCACCTTGTTCCCTAACAATTGCAGTTGCACACTGTTTTGCATGTCGTATCAAGTCCATGCAGTGTCTGCGTACCTGCTGGTAGGTGCAGTTATGGCCACCCACATAGTTCACCCTCCTGTGAAGATCCTGCCACAGGTCGTCCCGCTGCTGGGCATGCTGTGGCTCATATGGCTGAACAACACCTCGTAGTTCTCCTGGAGGTACGGGATGAGGACATCATCCTCCTGGCAGCTGTACGCTGGAAGGCGTGTACGAGGCATTATCTGTAAGACATAATGATGGTGACAGGTCACAGTTTCAGAGATGTACAAAAATACTGCTGCACATACATTTCTATGACATCTAGTAGATCTGCACAGTTATCTTTGCAAATCTTCATGACACTGACACGACTGACATGTTTGTGTCACACACAACCGCTTGCTCAGAGGTGACCTTTGCCTAACATACAAGGCCATGTCAAACCCAGATTTGATGAATATGCTTCACCTCAAAAAATCTAGATCCATCAGAGCCACAAGGGCGGGAGACTTAAACCTTGACACGGCTATTAATAGGACGTGCTGGAGGGATAGATTCATCACCCAAAGACTCCCTATGCTGTGGAACAAAATCCCGGTACATGTGAGGCAGAGCACCTCGCTGGCCTTGTTCAAGAGAAATCTTGACCAATGGATGGGAGATCGCAGATATACCCCAGGGATTACCTCAGTGTCACTGCTCGACAGAGGCACAGCAAAATAATGGGTATAGTTCCCCATACTAAAGGGGTGGCGTAAGCCACAAAACGATGGGCTAGGCTTGTAAATGCCCTCGGGCAGATAGCCTAGTATGAACCTATGAACCTATGAACCTATGTAATACCCGTTATGCATTGGATATCATCACCATATATGTGTGTCACCTCATTACAGTGTTCATACTCCATGTGAATGCTGTCTTGATGTGGGCATGTCTGTTTGCCTGCACTGGTGTTCTTACCTATCTGCACATGCCTGGATGTGTCCACGGTAATGCTGTTGACCTTGATGCTGTGTATACGTCACATATCAACACATACACAGCCTTAATGGACTTGAGCAGTGACAATGCACACATACGCATGGAAACCTGTACATGCATGTGTTTTGCCATATACATCTACACAGCAATGCACAGCTGTTCAACATCCTGCCACGGATTGCCTGTGTTGCACATGTGATAGATATGGGACAATGGTTAGTCGGACATCATTCGCAGGGATGGTTATCAACTATAGCATGTACCGGCAAGGTTTCCTAGCTGCATCCAACAGCCATTATGCCACCGCGAGGTGCATCAGTGCCATATTACTGATCCAGACAGTTGATACTACATCTACCATGTGGCCATCACACCATGTATGACAGGGATGACATGTGCAGCTTTGATGGACAGGGTTACTTAGTATGGCGGGAGTATGTCACATGTATGGCACAGGGATCTGTCCAGTATGTGGTGATCCTAGTATTAGGACGGTGGCTGTCCATGATGTATGTCTTTCAGATCAGCATATGGACATGTAGCATGTCCATCATCATAGTGTAGCACATGTCTTTATGCAAGGTAGACAGCATGCTGCATAGTGGAAGTGAGGATTGTGAAGGCTGGTATCGCCCATCCACGCATGGCCATTACCCCTTAAAGGTGATATGTGATCCAATATTGGTCACCCAAGTGGTGTGTATGCCTGTCCAATGATCTCCGTGCTCATGGATGGCACCCTGTCATGACATGGGTACCTCGTATGACTACCTAAGGGGCCTGGAGATGTCACCAAGTCAGGGAGGTGTACTGCACAGCAGCATCCCTTACACAGTGTCCATAATGCTGACCACAGCCTAGGTGGTAGTTAATGGGTACAGGGATGTTCACCTAGGGGTGACAATGCTGATATCATCCATCAGAATGTACACATATGTCACACACCTCACCTACACAGCCCATTCTGTATGTTGTTCACAACACTGACACAGCTATTGCTCATAGGTCATGGCCATTCACATCCTTACATACACAGATGCCTGACATTTGTCTGTGTGGTATGTGCTACAATGAGGGTGGAGTACAACACATTAACCCTGTTTTACTGTAGCTGGCACTGGTGTGATATGCACATGTCACTCTGGCACCTTTTGTAGTTGTGAGTCTGTCATCAGGCCACTGGTAGAACACTCCTGTGACATACAAAGGTATTTGTAATCAAACATCCGTACTGTCTTGTACATCTGTACTGCTAACATCTACATTGATAATGGTTCATGAATATGCAGACCATACTCAGCAGGGTTATAGTGTGGTGCCACCCTTTATGACTGTCGTCACCACTTGTGGGTTGATATTATCCAACACCCTATCTGTATTATATGTTCATGCTCAGCACTTGTTCAGAACTTGTGAGCATGTCATGAGCTACTGATTAATATAGCACCCCTTCCACACCATTTCCCACAGGTACACTGTCTGTCCTCACATTTTCAGCTTGCTTACAGTACAACAGCTGTTGTACACACGTAACTCACATATCCTGTGAGACATGGTTGTATATACAGGCATATCCAACTGTCACGTACCAGTGCTATTGCCTGTCTATATGATGGATATGTTGTACATGTGGCAATAGAGCAATTGTCTCATGTACACATTCAATGCTCACCTCCCAAAATACAACACTACAGCCTGTGGGGGATGCACATATGCAGCCCTGCTGGGGGTAATGCTGTCACCAACCCTGACTGCACCTGACAGTCATGTGGGGATGTGTAACATTTGCAACACACCCCACTCATCACATAGTCTCACATGGTCTCCACCACAGGCCACACATATGAGGACAACTTGTGCAGTACCTCTCCATACTCTGTGTAGGCACCAAAGGTAGCCCCCATCACTGAACACATCACCAACTTATAGCCCACAGACTCATGTGTGCCCATCACATACAGCCAATAGGGTGTTATAACATACACAACACACCAGTCATAGGTGACTCTGTAGGCGGCCACACTGCTGTTCCACTCAGCAGGCTACACAAGGCAATAGTCGCTTACATCTTGTTGTCGGGTAACTGGTTCTGCAACATAACCTATGCACCCATGCCACACCTCACCAGGTACGATGTGACTGTCATTCTCCATGTTAGTGTGACTGCCCTGAGATGCCACTTCACAGGCTACGTGTGCAGGGACATGCAATAGCTCACCAGTCTTGTAGCCCTGAAGGTGTGGGTCAAGCCCTGGGGAGCATTATGCATTCATCCGGACCTGATACCACCGTACGATGAAATGCAAAACATGGGGTCATGTGACACAATGCTTGACATCTTCCTCTGTGATGCACGCAGGCAAGGCACACCTTATAATGCACCACTTCAATTTCTCTGCAGTGACTGGGACCTGCCTCTAGGCTCTGCAGAGCACACCTGCAATGACAGGTTATAGACAGACCATACCTTTCAAGCACGTACCTGGACTGGCACACCCATGGCTGAGGTGTTCCCATATTCCGCTATGTTGTACACACATCCTGGCTAGTTACTTAGCACAATGCATCAGAGGTGCTCCACGTGCAACTAACTGTGTCCGGAACCACTATACACATTGCAACAAGCTACGGATTCAACAACATACCCCACGGTTACCAGACATCATTTGTTGGTGTATTGGACAGTAGGGCTCAGACAGCTACTACTGATGTGAGACTGACACTACCCCACACTTAACTGGGATAGCCACTCATGTACTGACACATCCGTGAATCATAACCTCCCCTCGGCTGGATCAACCCATACACACCACCTCCAAGACCAACATTATCCTTGACATGAACACTACCAACATGTGACTGGTGTTCCACACCTGGGGTTATCCCCTCATTGGTGGATTCCGAACATATGCTAATCACCCTTGTTAGCCACATCCCGGCACCACACCCTTCATGGCATAGAAAGTACATGAGTACTACAACACCTACTACAGACATCTTATGACAGCGGTAGTTAACATCATGACACCCGTGCAGATGGACAATGCACATACAAACGCTGAAACATACACCAGTGCACTTCATTAGCACATACACAACTGCATGGATCATGCTATTCCACACAGAGCCATGATGGTACCCACCAGATAACAGACGCCACTCTGGTGGTCAAGTTTCATTGACATAATTTACAACAATGGGTGGAGGCTGTTGCACAGTGGTGTACAATCCCATGGGTGGGGTAGCTCACTGTTCAGCCTCGGTAGGGCCACAGGATCCCTCATCACATACTCCAAGACTAGCTACGTAAACATTACTGCGACATATTCCGGGGTGTACCACAAGGCATTATGGTAGTATGTCAGTAGTCAATGGCAATACCCACATCTGCTCTCACATACAACAGTCACTCAGGAAAATTACAGAACCAGGTGATGTTGGGAACATGCTGGCGGATGGATTCAATGCTAACATTACACCCTCTCACTCACTACAGGGCCACAATCCATGCAGGAACATTGCGGTGTCCCTGCGGTCACACCTACACAGTACTAACCTGCACTCTATATGTCCTGGGACACTGGCCCCATTTCACCTTCCAAAATCCCAGGCTGTGATGTCCACAAACCTCTGAATGACATGTCTCCCTACTAGACCACCATATTCAGTAATAGCTTTGTATCAGACATTGTGGCCCCTGAATGGCACACAGCAACAGTTATCACACTCCACACAGGTGGCACCACAATGCACGAGTGGGACTATTGTCCTACACACCTGAGTGGACTGTTCTGCATGGCTATGGGGCACATCATCATGAACGTCATTCACAGAGACATTGTTGGGCTCCGATCCTTTGATGCCACCTGGGTTGGACTTGTTAGGGCCAGAGCATGGCTCCTACACCTGGTGGACTCCTTTCATACAGTTACCAGGGTAGTTGATGATGGTACGGGGGTCCACACAGCTTACATTGTCCTCTCATTGCCTTTCAGCACTGTTCTCCATTCTGGTATTGACAACATAAACATCCACCTGCACATCGTAGCCTATGTCTCAGGATGTTATGCAACGTGGCTCATGGACAAGACACACATAATGAGGGTAGCATACCATAGTACCTACTGCATTTCAGTTATACTTGGCATACCACAGTCCTCAGTCATAGGGCCCCTCATGTTCAGTACATGCATCCCTGAAATACAGGCTAGCACAGAGGGACTTTCCCTGCCTAGCTTTACAAACCCCTGCATACAAAGCACCATGACTGATCCACCAGCTGATACTGACTCCATCCATACGGGTGTCACTGTGACGGATACCTGATATGAATATCATGGCCTCAAGCTGCATGACACAAGGTGCATGAACATCACCTTTGCATTACACCATTCACCCACTGACTATCACATAGGTGGTAGTCCCCTACATACATGTCACATTGTACGTGTTCATAGTACACACATATGTCGCACCCACTCCTGTGATTACCATATTGCCACTGTGGCATGGATATCCTTCTACGTGGCCACACTTATCTGTACTGGGTGTGTAGTTGGTACATAGGCACCCATTGTACCTCTGAACTCCAGACTTCTACACACATTCAAGGGTACAATACCCCATTTAGGGTGCACCTTACACAACAGCTACAGCTTTACATACCACAACATTAACACGCCATGACGTTTATTGAGCTCCGACAGTTAAAGTATGCGGCTGAACTATGGACACCACGTCTGTACACATTTGCATACTACATACTCAGGGGTGACCTCTGCTGAACAGATAGGGCCCATGTCCACAACAATATTAATGGATATACTCCACATAAGCGACATAAGCAAAAGCCAATGTGAGCAACATGCTCATGGATGTGTGCACACACGCAACGATGAGTGGGATGTGCTTGAGGGTTACATTCCCAAACCGGACACTCACTATGCTTTGGAACATGATTCCTATGTACATCATGCAGGGACACTCAGTAGCACTGTTCATGTGATACCTCACTTGGTGGATGGGAGACACATGTACGCCAGGGATCACTGCAGTGGCTGTACTGTGCAGAGGTGCAGGTAACACATAGCTCTGCTGTTCACAGGACACTACCCTAGAGAGGTGCCACTGGTGTGAACACTGTAGTTGCACTTACACATTTGCCAGACTGAATACTACCCCACTATGAACCTGTGAAGCTATTACATGTCCTTTGCGCATGGTTACTTGGTAGCCCTTCCATTTAGATTAGCTATCATGCTATTACAATGTCCCGTGACTACAAGCCATATGTATCCTGTTATTGTACATGCCAATAGACGATACCTTTGGTATGCATGATATGCCTGTTATGCTGTGTAGAACATCTGACATATCTACCTACAATACTATACATTACACATATTTTACATAGTATCCCATAATGCAAAGCCTACTTGCACAGCGGGACCACCTTAGACTTGTCATTGTCATTATATGCCCATACACATGCCTACTGTGACAGTATATCAACATATACTATCCCCTGCTATGGCACGTACTTGTTAGATATACCCTACCACTGACAGCGGGTTGTATGGAATTGTTCTGTTTAAAGCCCTCATTTAGCATCCCTTGTGGTGTCTGTGATGTTTACCTTGTGGCCCACTGCTGGACGCACAGTTTCTACAAACTTTAGTATGCTCAGCAAGACATCACTACATAAATACCTTTTCCCACTTTATGCATTGCGGACACTTTTAATTAATGCAAACCAGGCTATACATACACTAAATAATTAATACAAAACTTGCTATACATACACTTACATACCAAGTGTTCTACATACCTTGTTATTGTTCCGGACTTTCATCTCTATCTCTTTTATACTGTTTAAACAGTTATAAGGTATGAGCATATGGTTTGAATGTCTGGCAAGTCATCCTTATGTACGTCGATACCTGTAACATGTGGTTTCCTGCCGCCAATTGGTGTTCCTGAGTGACTAATAACTTGCACATCAGCTGTGCAGCTACTCCATTCGCCAATTATGTGGCAACAGTGGGGTATAATTGAATTCTCCACTTGGGCATTGCCCATTTGCCCTACCTTCGGGGAGATGGCCTGCATTGTGTTTTGTTGTGTGTAATTGCAACTGTATGTGTAGAAACAAGTATACTTTGGATTCATGTCCCCCGTGGATTGTGTGTGATGGCTAGAGTATGTGGTTCAACATGTGGGTGTACCTGTCATCCCAACCATCTGATAACGGACTATTGCAAACAAAACCTGTAACATTGCCGTTTGTTCCATTATACAACGGCTACAATTTTGCATGGCGCCTTTAATTGTGTCTTTCACAAGGTATGTTGACGGTTCTGCAGATGTAATTGACTGATTGGATGTTTGTGCTGTAATTACAGTCTGTATTGCTATAGTTTCTAATGTGGGAGATGTCGGTGGGTGTACATAGCATATACAGACTTGAGGGGCTTGCATTTCTACATATTACAGATATATATGTATGTGGGCCTCTTACCTAATTAAAGAGCTATCAGTTAGTAGACTTATGTTACAGGATTTTACATTGGGCCGTTGTTAATTGGTTTCTATATAGTATGCAGGTGAGGTTGATACTTCCATACCTCCGGAATTCCAGTGATATGTAAAGGGATATTTCTAAATGACAGCTATCCTGTGTATTTCTGTCCCAGATATTTTCAGTCATTGCATTTGTGTTGGTGACAGAACCTCCTTGCCATGGGTTGCCACCTTTTCATATGGCCATTGTTGGACACTTGCGGGACACAGAGCGGTGTTTACAGGCCGACACATAGCCACAGTCAGTACACAGGATAGCACATACTTTTATCCTCTATACATACCTATTGTTGTGGGACTTTGGCTACTTATCATATTGCATGTAACATTTACGTTTCTTACATACAGGCATAACTATTTCATGCAACTATTACATAATATATGGGACATAATAATGTCCTACAATCTCGGACATTTGCCCTTTGCAATGTTTTATGTCAGGACACACCTGCCCAGGGAGAGGCTGTGGGACAGGTGGTAACCGTATGCCTACGGCTAGCTATACCCACACCTACCGTAATGATCTACCTCCGAGTTGGCACTAACAGACACATGATGCGACACACACACACACATTACAGTCACACGGAAATGCACACGGCACCCACAACACACACATACACAGACTATGGCACTCACAAACACAGTTGAACACAGTACCTACGTGGACTGCAACACCAGCAGCAGTAACTAAATGTCCCTTCATATCGTCATAGTAGTACTCGCAGTTCTATGGTTCCAGTACTGTGTTCTTTCGGTCTTTCAGCCTTGTGGTTACACGTGTCCGTATGTTACACATTCCATAGTTGGCGGTATCCTATTTATTTGTACCTCCAAGGTGTTATGAATGTCGTTGACCTATCTATATATTTGCAGATATCGGTGAATCCGTATATATCAACATATATCACTCTATCGCCCTTTCTATCTGTATTATATATATGTATATATATATGTGTGTGTGTATATATATATATATATTATATATATATATATATATATATATATATATATATATATATATATATATATATATATATATATATATATATACATATATATATATATATATATATATATATATATATATATATATATATATATATATATATATATATATATATATATATATATATATATATATATATATATATATCTCTGACAGGGGAAGTGACAGGCAAGCTACACCTTTCATTGTGTACTTGTCAGTGTATACAGTTTCCTGGACTCCGCACGTTTGTGTCTGTACCTGTCACATTACACACCTGCCATAGGTTAGGGTTACCAGCTGTCCCACTTTGCGAGGGACAGTCCCTCTTTGGGCAGTTGTGTCCTGCAACATATTTGTAAACATGGCACATGTCCTGAGATTTTAGGACATACTTATTTCCTATAGTTTATGTAATAGTTGCATAAAACAGTTATTCTGTATCTGAACCACCTATATGTTATAGAAACAGAATAAGTAAGTAAACATTACAAGAATAAGCTTTTATCTAGGCAAAACAGTGAAGTTCTGATTTTCGTACTGCCCGGGTGTATGTGTCGGCCTGCAGACATCTGACGTATGTCCCACATTGGTCATTTGAAGAGGTGGCAACCCTACCGTAGGTACATCTTGGCTAGCAATAGTGTTAGGTTATTGTATACATGATTGCGTGTTCTACTCCTGGTAGTGGTTATTTTACCCTGCAGAGCAGGCGCTATTAGTACAGGGGTGAATAATGCTGGTTTCACCTGTTCTGGACACCATTGACCATGATCTGCGCGATATTCGGAGAAGCTTAGCCCTGTTTCGTGCAAATCCGTATAGTCATATTTAAACATCGCTTACCAGCAGTGGGAAACACATATTCCCGCTAACGTGTGCTAAACATGATCTGATGACCTGCATCTGACATGCATTACTTGTGCCTTCGGGATTACGTTACATCCCTTGCAGGACGTGGGACCGGGAACATGCACGACGGTCACTGCATTTAACACTTAGACATCTGGGATTTTTACACGTGTTATGTTGTTTTGTATGTGGAGTATACTACGGCTGTTACTCCACACTGCACTCACATGGGTAACTCAGTTAGTTTACATATTGATGAGTCCAGTTAATGGTATGTCCATGTGATGTTTACTGGATGTGGTCCGGCATTGGGTATGTATATCACAGTGAGCCACACACGGTACTGTGCTACACCTTCAAACGACCGTAGGTGGAGCATGCTGGGGTGACGAATACCTGTCATGGGTACACCCCATGCCTTGACAGAACATCCATGATTACATTATGTGGAGCCCCTCATTAACGCAGCAGGCAATCCGTGCTGAGTGTGTGCAGGACAGTGCTTACACACATGTGCTCCTGCGATTGCCTCTGCTCCACTAAGCGACAGTTGGTTACTCGATGTTGTGGTGACAGCAGACACTGTTTGCCCCGTTTGGTGTATGGCCTCTGACAATCGGGCGTGTACCTACCGATGTACCTGGGAACCTATACACACAGCACTGACATATGCTGATAGGCGCATGTACTGTTCAGGTGTTGACATTCCATGTTCGAATAGCTGTTGTGTGTACAATGTTTGAGGGCTGCCTATGTAGGATTCACACAGTGGGCCACCTATACATTACAATTTACAGGTGGTCGTGTTTGTGTGCCATCCATTTTACTGTGTATGCAGGTGGAGAGGTGTGTCAGTCCGTAGGGGCCTACACTGTCAGAGTATGTGCTATACGTTCCCTCTTTACCAAGGTGTAGGCATATTGGGCATGCCTCCGTCTGCCTACTGGGGCTTGCATAGTGTGTTCGTGGTCCGAATCCCTCTGTGCCTGTGATGGCCTTGGCAATTGCAGTGGGCTATGAGGGCCTTCACCATTTTGTCCCTGCTGCAGCTGTTTCCGCAGGATCATATTATGTAGCATGGCACATACTATGAAGATGTGGGCACACGTGCCTGGAGAGTACTGCAAGGCTCCACCAGATGTGTCCAAGCACTGGAACCGTGATTTCAGCATCCTGAGCACACGCTCTATGATGATTCTGGTTTGTTCATGTGCCTCATTATGGCGTTCTTGCATGGGTGTGTGTGCATTTCTGATGGAAGTCATCATCCACGGCTCCAGTGCATAGCCAGCATCCCCCTGTCCTCCCTGACAAATACCTGATACAGCTGTGAGGCATGCCAGATATGAGAGTCATGGTAGCTTCCAGGGCTGCCAGCACACACATCCATGATAATGCCCTGGGCATTGCACATGACCTGGCAGCTGATGGACTGGAATCCCTTGTGGTTTAGGTAGTGCCTACCATGCTCACCGGGTGGTGACTTGATATGTATGTGTGTGCAGTCTATCACACCCAGTACCTCCGGGTAGTGTGCCACACGGTGGAAGTGATGAATATTGCTGGTCAGCTCCTCCTGAGTTCGGGGGAAGTATATATGCTCATTGGCATGTGGTAACATGGCATCCAGGAACTGGTGTAGTACCCTGGATGCCGATGCCTGTGAGATCCCCATTATATCTCCAGTTGGCCTTTGAAAGGTATCTGTGGCTAGTATTCGCAAGCTTACACATACCTTCGTGTCCACTGGGATGGGTTCCCCTCTGTTGTTTCTGGTTCTCAGGCATGGCCAGCACAGCTCCACTATTTGCTGTAAGATGTCCCTGTCCACCCTGTAATGCTCTACTATCTCCAGATCATGTAGCCCCTGGTAGGTTACCCTTGGTCTGAACAATCTTCTCCTCCTCCGGGGCCTGCGGAGGTTGTCGGCATCATCCTCCACAACACCGTCAGTCTCTAACACATGCTGATGAATCACAGCTATGGCAGCTCCCAACATGTACATTTTAAAAGTTCCCCATGTGTCTACACCTATGGTTCAGTGTTTGGGAATACACAGGTGTGTGTAGGGTGCTTTCACACTTTATACTATTGTGCTGTGAACACCGATGATGTCATAGGGTGTGTATGTGCGATCGTAGCTACAGGGTACCTTATGTGTTTTACTACCGGAACTACTATTGTGGTGCCTTTGTTGTTGAATTACATTTGGCTGCAATGGATTACCTCCTGACCTTCCCTTTACATTTCTGCACATTCCACCTACCATTTTTTGGCATGCATCCAGCAGCCTGCTTTCATTTGTACTTTCCTAGACCTGACTTATCTTGCGTAATGTGTTCTATTGCCGGTCTACTGTTTGTTTGCTTTGCTCTACTATGACAGATCTCCTATCTTTGCAATCCAATGCCTCCCCCTCCTTTCTTTGCAATCCAATGCCTCCCCTATCCTGTTTTGCAGGTTTCTGCGAGCAGACTTGTCAGCTGCCGTCGATTGGCCGCCGTGAGTTGATTGATGTTAATTGCTTAATAGTACTCCAATTACCCTACTTTGGCATTTCCTTCTTTTCTTCCCCTGACCTTCCTGTTTGTGCTATTGTTCGCGGCGCATGCATCTGCTTACCGGGTTTCGGGCACATTTTCATCCCTGTACACATGCACTTTCGGACAACATATTTGTTCTCAGCTAAATGATTCTATACCTTCCTCCCCACCCCTGTCCTGCAGCTTTGCTTAGCAACGGCCAGGCCGGATTTGCATTGCTCCAATGTGCTTACTGCTACAGTGGCACACCCCCCTGCTGATGTCATGTATCTCCTCTGAGCCACTCCTCGGTGTTATAGCGCTGCGCCGTATGGTACATCCTTCATCCGGCGGGACGTTTGCAATTCAGTATTACCTGTTTCATTTGCATGGCATTGACTACTAATTCATAGTTACCGCACCGAACACTGTCGCAGGCCCTTAGCAACTCTTGCACCTTGGTTCTGGTGTACCACGCCTACCATTGCGTATTATGGTGAAAACCTGATTTGTATTACATTGCGATTTTATGACATTTGTATATATTTTCTTTGATTTCCTGTTTGCGCACACATGACCTGCTGTTGAACTGTGCGTTACTGTGGACATGACATTAAATGTTGTTTTTTAGGTGTTGCACATCTTTTCTTATGCCATTGGCTGTGTATTTAGCCATTGGCATATGTTAACTTTGTATTACATGAGTCTGGTCCGCTTCCATAGCTCTGATTTTCTGTTTGAGAAAATGTAAACCATGTTTTTTGGTTTACATTTCCATGGGCTTACGCTACGCCTGCACCACTTCTTGAACTCGCTATATGCCTTCATTTGCATGGTGCGACACTGCGCATGGGGGGATTAGCATACCTATGCTGAGGGCTGCACACTTCTGGCATATGCCGGTAGTGCATGTGGAACTGGATCGTACCTGAATCACTCGACTGCCATATTTGGCGTTATTCCACCTATGCTACGCCTGCACCTGGCGCAAGCTTCATGAATCCCGGGGGTTGTTTACTAATTAATATAACAGTAAGGCTACACAAGTTATTCCAAGCACTGTTAACCTTTTGTCACATAATATTCCAAGCACTTTTAACCCCCATTACATCCTACTTTTCAAGTTTTTGAAAAAGTATGTGAACTGGATATTAGAAATGAATCAAAGAGAAGGACAATTCAATGTAATATTACAAGGGCAGAATATGAAATAATACAGTTTTTGAAACAACAAAAAATAAGGCTCATGAAGACTGATAAAGGGGAGGTTTGGTAGCTATGGACATTTATGATTACAACACCAGAATGTTTGATATATTGATTATGAATGCTTATCAAGAAGTCTCTTTTAATGAAATGAATGTAGCTAAAAAGAAAATATATCACATTTTGAATGACCTTTTTATAGAAGGCACGATATCAGTGGATGAGTTTAATTATCTTAATATGGCTTCCCCTAGAATTCCTTCCCTGTTCGGTGTTCCTAAAATACACAAATCTGTGTCTCATCCTCCTATGTGTCCTGTAGTAGATGGTAGGAATTGGATTACATCAGGATGTGCTAAATATATGGACATCAAACTTAAGGGTTATTTAGAAAGGGAAGATCAAATCTGTGAAGACTCATGGCACTTTTTGAGTATTATTAACAATTTGGAATTTTTTGAGACAGACATACTAGTCGCCATAAACACCAAAGATCTGTACACTGCCATACTACAAGGACTGGGAATTCATTGGGTTTTGCAGTTTTTGCACAAGAAAAGTGTTTCTCATAGCAAATTATCTTTATATGAAGTATTATTAGACTTGGTCCTTAGGAATAATTATATATATATTGAAGGCAGGTATTTTTTACAGAACACAGGGGTAGCAATGGGCTCACCATGTGGGGCTGTCTTTGCCAGTATGGTGATGGCACATTGGGAGCATAATTATGTACTAATTAGTGAATATAGCATTAAACTATGGTTATATACAAGGTACCTAGACAAGATTTGTATCATCTGGAAGGGGACTGAGCAAGAATCCATATCCACCGAGGATATTCACACCACCAGGTGTGTCCGAAATTCTCCAGGTGCAACTAACACTAGGTAAGACTGCAATCCAAATTGTAGCTTGCTACAGAGTTCCCCACCATGCCCCAAGATTCACACTACACCTTTCTAAACATACTGGAAAATATTAATATACAACCAAACACCCTAATACTGGGTGATTTCAACTACCCTGCCATTAACTGGGAAAACTACTCGTGTACCAACACCTTTGCCCAACGGTTCTTGGAATTCATAAATTCAAATGCCCTGGATCAACTAATCCATAGTCCCACCAGGGGCTCCAACATCCTAGACCTGGTCATTACCAACATGGGAAATCAATGCTCCACACCTATGGTCACCCTCTTGTTGGTCAGGTCAGACCATAAGCTAATCACCCTTAACATCCACATCTCACCCCCACCCCCCAGAAAGGAAACCTCCATAAAAAACTTCTCCAAAGCCAACTTCATGCTACTCAAGTCAGATGTTACAAACTTCATGACACCTATGCAGACAAGAAATGAAAGTTTGACTGCTGAGTCCTACACTATGGCACTGTACGAGCACATCCACTCATGCATGAATCATGCCATCCCAAATAGAAACAAGATGCTCTCCTCTAAAATAAGGAAGCCAATCTGGTGGTCCCCTGCCATAAATAAACTTTACAACAAAAGGAAGAAACTGTTGCAGAAAAGAGGAAAATCCCAGGATGCAAAAAACTCCCTTACCAGCCTCAGTAAGAAGCTGAGATCCCTCATAAAATCCGGCAAAGCTAGTTATGAAAAGAAAACTGCCAAAAATTCCAAAGGCAACCACAAGGCATTCTATAACTATGTCAAGAATCTAAATGACAGTGCTCAGATCTGCTCTGAGCTACAACAGAATGGCATTAAATATACCGATCCCAAGGATATTGTCAATATCCTGGAAGATCAATTCAGTGCCAACTTCACCCCCCTCTCACCTCCTAAATGGCCCATCTCAATACCAGAAGATTGCAGATTCCGGTAATAACAGCCACACAGGTAAAAAAACACAGTCTCCAAAACTAAGAATACAGCATCCATGGGACAAGATGACATCCCAGGCTGTGTACTACATGAACTACAAAATGAGATGGCACCTCACCTAAGTGTCATGTTTAATCATACCCTCACCTCAGGCTTCGTGCCCACTGAGTGACGCACAGCTACAGATATCCCACCCCACAAGAGGGGATCCACCTTGGATCCTGGGAACTACCACCCTATAAGTCTGACAAGCTTGATCTGCAAGACCATGGAATGTATTATCATGGAACTTATAAACAAAGACATTGGCAACCTTCAAACACTGGACTCCACCCTGTTTGGGTTCGTGAAGGGACAATCTTGTCTCCTGAACCTGACTGACTTCTTCAAATCAGTCTCCAGAGCCATGGATGAGGGTAAGGCAGTCCACACAGCCTATCTGGACATCGCCAAGGCCATTGACACCATCCCCCACTCTGGAATCATAGATAAACTTACAAAGCTGGGCATTAATCCCTACATCACACGATGGGTTGCCAACTGGCTTACTGACAGAACCCGCAATGTAAAAGTAGCTGACTCCAAATCCAGCTCCAGACAAGTGGTAAGTGAGTACCTCTGAGTTCAGTCCTAGGACCTTTATTGTTTGACATCTACTTCTCTGAAGTACAGGCCAACACTAAGGGACTCTGGCTAACAAAGTTTGTAGATGACTGCAAACTGGGAGCCATTATTGAATCCCCAAATGATGTGGATACCCTACAAAAGGGCCTTACAGAAACAGATGCTTGGTGCCAGAGCCATGGGCTCAAGCTCAATGCTAAGAAATGTATAGTTATTCCCTTTGAGAAAAAACATGTACCCATGAATTATCACATCGGTGGCAGTACACTAAACACCGAAAGTGTGATAAGAGACTTAGGGACACAGGTGGACAGTGGTTTCACCTTCATTAACCACATCACCACAACAGTCAGGAAATCCTTCTATGTGGCACACCTCATTACTAAGGGCTTTTCATCCAGAAAAAAGGAGGTCATTGTCCCACTGTACTCATCCCTCATTAGACCCATTATAGAATACAACGTCCCATTTGGTATGCACCTCTCAAGACGTCTGCAACAACTGGAAAGACCGCAGAAATACCTCACTAAAAGAATCACAGGCCTAAAGCAGATGCCCTATGCTGACCTCCTTAAAAATCTCCAGCTATACTCTGTCACATATCGTCTACTCCGAGGCAATCTCTGCTTAAGATACAAGGCCATGTCAAACCCAGAGCTGCTGGACATGCTGCACTTAAAGAAATCTCAATCCCTCAGAGCCACATGCTCAAGGGATCTAAACCTTGTCATCACAATAAAAAAAAACATGCTGGAGGGATAGGTTCCTGACCCAGAGACACCCCACACTCTGGAATCGGCCACCCATACATAGGTTCATAGGTTCATAGGTTTATACTAGGCTATCTGCCCTAAGGCATTTACAAGCCTAGCCCAAATTTTTGTGGCTTACGCCACCCCTTATATGAAAAAATACTGTGCCCATTAGTTTGTTGTGCCTCTGTCCAGCAGTGACACAGAGATGATTCCCGGGGTAAACCTACGATCTCCCATCCACAGGTCTAGATTTCTCTTGAACAGAGTCAGCGAGGTGCTCTGCCTCACATGGACCGGGATTTTATTCCACAGCATAGGGAGTCTCTGAGTGATAAATCTATCCCTCCAGCACGTCCTATTTATATCCGTGCTAAGGTTTAAGTCGCTTGCTCTAGTGGTTTTGGTGGATTTGGATTTTTGAGGTGGAGCATGTCCATTAATTCGGGTTGGACATGGCCTTGTATGTCAGGCACATGTCACCTCTGAGCAGACGGTATGCGACTGAATAGAGCTGGAGTTTCTTCAATCTGGCAGCATATGACAGATTTTGGAGTCCCTTTATCCTTTTGGTGAGGAACTTTTGGGGTCTCTCCAATTGCTGCAGATGTCTGGTGAGATACATCCCGAATGGGGCCTTGTACTCGATCATTGGTCTGATAAGTGAAGAGTACAGGGGAACAATGACCTCACTAGATCTGGATGTGAATCCCTTCATGATCAGGTGGGCAATGGAGAAGGTCTTTCTAACCACTTTAGCAATGTGAGTGTCAAAAGAAAGGCCACTGTCAACCTGGGTCCCCAGGTCCCTGATAACCTCTTCTGTGCTTAGTGGATTGCCACCTATATGGTAGCTTGGGGTTACCTTGTTTTTCCCGAAGGGTAT
>NC_056727.1:142122112-142148558 GCF_019279795.1 Protopterus annectens | reverse complement strand
TGATGGGTTACAAAAAGGAGAAAAAGTGCAATATTTAGATATTTCATTAATAGGAAACAAAGGATATAAATTAGAATATCAAATACATAGGAAATTTCAAGGAAGTGGTTCCATATTACATGGTAGCAGCCATCATCCATTGCATATAATGAAAGCCATTCCCTATACAGAGTTTAATAGGGTAAGTAGATTGTGTAGCAATTTTAGTACTAAAGAAAAGGAGCTTATACAAAGCTGCAATAAATTCAAAGAAAGAGGTTATGACCAATATAATTTAAAGCAAAGTTTAAATAAAGTCAAAAAATGTGGAAAGTATTATGTTGGGGGGACATGCAACATACTACAAGAAAGCAAAGAAGATGTGTATTTTGTGTCTACATATTCTATAGCCTCGGATAGGGTTAAAGAACATGTTTTAAATAGCTGGAATTTATTAAAAAAAGAAGTAGACTATTTATCTAACAAGAATGTTGTTTTTTCCTATAAGAGAGGGAGAAATATACAAGATTTTTTGATACATAGTAGGTTTAAGATGGCATGTGTGCCAATGTATTCACAAGTTATAGAACAGGGAACTAAAAAATGTGGGAAATGTACTATTTGTAAGTTCATTGTAAAACAATTTCACCAAATGAATGATATTACAGTTGAAATTAAGGGTAGTTATAATTGTAATTCTACAGCGTAGTGTATGGATTGAATGTCCTGCAAAAAGTTCTATGTGGGAGAAACAAAAGAACATTAGCTTGTAGGATTAAGGAACACGTTAGGGACATTTTGAAAAATAAGGAAACTAGCCCCTTGGCAGGACATTTTCAGAAGTACCATGGGGTAAGGTGGAGAATTTGAAGGTCACAGTGTTGGACAGCATTAAAAAATAATGTATTTAAATGATAAGTCTATAAAACAAATATTAAGGAAGAAGGAATTATATTTTATATTAAAATTTAATACGCTGAAACCTAATGGTTTGAATTATGATTGTTCATGGAAGAGTTTGTTGTAATAAGTGTTTTAAAAAATACACTGTTTTATGCATTTTATTATTTTTTCTATTTTTTCCTTTTTTAATATTATTGAATCAAGTGGTTGATTGAATAATTGCAAGCAATTAATGTATGAGAGTAGTTGTTTAAAAGGGAGGCTAACTGTTTAGTCCAATGAATGATTTACTCTGTAAAGGCTATTTGCCGAGGCGCTAGAGAAGAGAACAGAAGTGTGTTTCTTGTGTTATTGGATGTAACTACATCTGGTTGGATTAAAGCTTTCTAAAAGTTGCAATGGAGTCCTCCTTTGTGTGGTATAACAACAAGTGTTCGTGACTTTTTTGTGGTTTTGGAATTAACACAACTGTTGTTGAGTAGCATTACCCTTAGTTTCATTTAACCTGTAATGTCTATGGAGGTGGGTTTGTCTTCTGAGCGCTGCTTAAAAAAGGCACTCTGGTGGTAGCAAGAGCCTTATCCAGCATACCAAAGTCCAAGGGTGACAGGTGCAAGCTGTCCATAGTGAAGCTACGTGGCATGTTGAGCATGTCACCATACGCTGACAGACACTGTATCCCCTATGAATGAAACAAATTTGTTAGCCAACTGTTAAATGTGATATGTGTGTCCGTATACTGTGACATCATAATTGGTGGGTGTAAGATGCTAGACAAGGTCAGGGTCATACTGGCCTGGGCTGCATGATCAGAGTCTACCTCCATGTATCATGTCATGTGGTCCAGGAGTAACGTCTGAGGTTACACAAACCAGCATGGACAATGATGGTGCCAGTCTTGTACTTGCTTTGGAGTGACCTGACTGCCTGTGTTATGCGGCAGATCCTGACACCCAACAGACAGCCCAAAGTGACTATTCCCTTGTCAGGGCTGGTGAGTGGTACGTCAGTGTGTCTGAACATAAGTGTCGCCTATTACAAGTATATTAGGTGTGTTGTTTAGCCCGAAGGGCAGTGACTGTGTGGCACACTGACATTGTGAACTTTGTGATATGTGGGTATTGTAGTGGGGTAGTAGGTGTGTTTGTGTCTGCTTTGGAGGTCTCTGCTGCGTAGGTAGAGTACATTCACAGCATCCGAGTATGTCAATGTGTGTTAATGTGGTTTGAGTGCTGTTGCTAGAGGATATGTGAGACTGATATGTGGTGCGTGTGGTTACCTTCACCACCTGATAGACTGTGCCAGTCATGGGTCGAGAGAGTTCAGCTCCCTGTATGTCTATATAGGTGCATCTCACACATATATCTGAGTTTGTCGGGAGGAGGAGAGGGTTGTCTGTGTACATGAGGCAGATGTGACATTGTGTCAATATCACAATATCCACCAGCTGGACTGAAGAGTACACACAAAACCGACCCCTGGACATGCCAGGATATTATCATGACATACTCTGTAGCCTGATCACAAAGGATCAGTAGGGTGTTAAGCATGTAAAAGAGTATAACAGGGATTAGTGCTCATGTTTGTTAGTGTTTTGTAAAGAGGAGCTGAGAAGGAGTCCAGACTGAATCATGACACTCCTTCAGCTATGTCATAAATATCAATGTACACCCATATATGTCCTGAGAAAGGGCCATCTGTACCTGAGTGTCAATACCAACATTATGACAGACAGGCCCATATGTACATACCCATCCCCCACTGACAATAGTCCACATCATCATACCAGGAGATATCACATGTAGAATGGATGAGCAGCTACCCCCACTGCCAAAAGCATGGCAGCAGATGAAATACATTGATTCACAATATGTGTCATGCACAAACTACAGAACAAATAGATCATGTACCTGAACAGTCAGCTGAGCCGCACCCCCTACACAGGATGTGGAACCGTTGAATGTGTCACAGCTACATATGGCACTCCCCACAAGTGTTGGTGCACAACACACCATGGGAAGTCAAGTCCAGTACACCTATGAGGTCTGATCTGCAAGGTCATGGAGTCCATCATGGTTGCAGTCATAAACAGAGCAATTGGAAGTTGACACACTCACAACCCTACCGGCTGTGGTATGTTCATGTGCGGATCATGGTTCCCAAACATGCTAGACTGTTGCAAGGCAGCCACCCAGGACATACATCAATGAACACATCTACACATGTGTCACATAGACTTTGAATAGCCCTTTATCAACATCCCAGACACATGTAGTATCCACAAAACCAAGAAGTTGTGCATAAATATGTGTTGACATATGACGGAATGTCAATGTGTCCACAGATAGATCACACAAGGTAAGGATACTGAGGTCATGTTCAAGCTGTTGACACCTGCTGACCCACATGGACCATTCCTGGAATGGCATAAAACAAAGTGTACACACATCACCATGTCCAGTCTGATGATGTCACCATCCTATAAATACAGCAGGAGAAGGGAAACCAGCCAGCAAAGCAAATAGTGCACCGTGTTAATGCGTCTTTTTCCAGTATCATGACATAGTTAGGTAGGGATTTGAATCCTGCAAACTGTGTGTGTGTGGGGGGGGGTGTATGTGTGCAGTTTCCTTTTAGAGGTGTTCCCTTTTTGGAGACTGGGAAAACTCAGTAAAGGAGGTACATTCCTCTTTGGAAAGTCTGATGATGTCACCATCCTACAAATACTGCAGGAGAAGGGAAACCAGCCTGTAAAGCAAATAGCGCGCCGTGTTAGTGCGTCTCTCTCTAGTATCATAGCATAGTTAGGTAGGGGTTTGAATCCTGCAAACAGTGAGTGTGTGTATGTGTGCAATTGTCTTTGAAAGGAGTGTCCTTTTTGAAGACTGTGAAAACACACTAAAAGAGGTACATTCCTCTTTGGAAAGTCTGATGATGTCACCATCCTACAAATACTGCAAGAGAAAAGAAACCAGTCAGTAAAGCAAATAGCGCGCCATGTTAGTGCGTCTCTTTCTAGTATTATAACATAGTTAGGTAGGGGTTTGAATCCTGCAAACAGTGAGAGTATGTATGTGTGCAATTGTCTTTGAAAGGAGTGTCCTTTTTGGAGACTATGAAAACACACTAAAAGAGGTAAATTACTCCTTGGAAAGTCTGATGATGTCACCATCCTACAAATACTGCAGGAGAAGGAAAGCCAGCCAATAAAGCAAATAGCGCTCCGTGTTAATGTGTCTCTCTCTCTAGTATCATAACATAGTTAGGTAGGGGTTTGAATCCTGCAACTGCTGACTGTGTGTGTGTCACTGTTGGTCAACGCGGTGTGGGTTTTGCTTTGACTATGGTATGACATAGTATGATGACAACAGTAAGTGCATTGCAGACATCAGGTATCTGCATGGGAAATATATATGTGTACATGTCCCCTCAATCAGTACATAGGTGTGAAGACTGCATACTACATGAATACATTTATTTCCATTGACAGGTTGTGCCGCTGCTTCTCAGATCATAGGTCACATATGTATGTATGTGACACGGCTGTCCACTGTCGTGTTCTGTGGCCAAGGTCATCTGTGGCACACACATACATGACAATTACTTAAGAGTAGTGTGAGTGAGGGTATATGTCAGACATGGTCATACACAACAAAGTCTGCCATGAATGGACAGTCTATATAGGTGTATGACTGCCTTGTGGATATGCATTCAGGCCTCTAATGTCTTATGTGATACACCTTGGGACTCCACAATACCTATGGATATGTGGATACCAAGGGACACATGACATAACATGGGTCTGTATGTACACAATGGTATCTGACATACATGTTGAGGGCTACCACCTGTGTGGTACTGACGCAATAGTATGTTTAGTACATGAGGATGACTATGCCATAGTCGGCATACTGCTATACAGCATGTATCACACAACAGATATCTGTCTGTATGATACCCTTGTGTAGGATATGCGTCCCATCCAGGGAATGCATTGTAGGCCAATCCATGCATTCTCAGATTTGGATGGACACATCCCTAGTGTGTCTGCATGTACCTAAGGGGGCTATATGACACACAGGTGTGGTCACAGTAATGGGTGGCGGTCATCACCACTGGTTAGTGTTATAGTGCAGCACCGGAAGGATCCAATTGATACTGGGTTCCCTACGACTGTGTGTCATTTGTCAGGACATCATCCAATGATTGCTTATAGTCATGCTGTTGAGGTTGTGTATACTACCAGACCGCAAATCATTGACTGATATTAACGGTATCACCCACAGCATAGTGTCAACCCATGTCATACACATGTCTACCCATGTTATTACATAACTGTAGTAGAATGCATACTGGCCATTGAAAGATGCAATGAGATGTTAACAATGTGTACGACACGGTATGCCACACGTCCCATGTGTCCACTATGCACTTACATCCAGACAGTGCGCACCCACCATATTCACAGATGTACACTTGCTAATCTGTACTGCACACATCACACACGTACTGTCCACTCACTAACACATGCTGGCAACACATCACACATCAGCCAAGTGGCACATGGGTGGATAATACATACTCAGACCTAACAGTGGTGTAAACAATGCTAAATTGACAAACATAGCTTTGATGCATAATGTCTGCTCAGATATACCTATAAGGACGTATTTACACTTACTTGTTGACAACTTGCTATTATTGCTACACTGCTATAGTGTCACCCTGTGCATAAGCACCATGTTAGCCTGTCCCTCCGTTGATAATGCAGATGACAGGAGGTGGCACAGGTATCATCATATGCACAGGGCATTTTGTTGTTTGCCGGAGCCTGATATTGACCCATCCAATCGACATGTCTGTGTGTGTGTGTGTGTGTGTGTGTGTGTGTGTGTGTGTGTGTGTGTGTGTGTGTGTGTGTGTGTGTGTGTGTGTGTGTGTGTGTGTGTGTGTGTGTGTGTGTGTGTGTGTGTGTGTGTGTGTGTGTGTGTGTGTGTGTGTGTGTGTGTGTGTGTGAGGGACAACAGTACAGCATGGCTATGATCTCCTTAGATCTGGGTGCCTTGCCATAACGTATAAGTTTATTTATTTTATTTTACATTTGTTTACCGGGATAGTCTGACTGGATACATGTCCATTTTCAGCGGAGGCCCGAGGATCATAGGTTGCACCATGTAGAAGAATTTTCTCACCACCATGGCACATAGGTTCATAGATTAGTACTAGGCTAACTGCCTTTGTGGGCCATTTTAAGCTTAACCAATTAATGCCTTTCTAAGCTAGTATAGTCCAATTTTCAGGCTAGTGCTAAATTCAGGGCTGTGTTACAAGTTTCTGAGTTGCCCATACCTTACTTGGATAGAGGGAAGCTTCTCTGTTCACCTGTGAGAGAGGGGAACTTTGAGCAGCCATCTGTCCCTGGAGGAGTGGTTTCAGCCCAGAAGTTAGTAGTTTAAAAACCGTGTTTGCATGGTTTTGTGTGCAGGGCAGCACCAGTTAGCTAGGGTTAAATTATTCCCAGCTCCACTAAGTCTCCTCTTCAGTTTTTCACTTGAAACTAGTCTAACTCTCAACCTAAGCACTCAAAAAGCATCCTACAGTCCAGCACTTGCTCAGACCTAATAGCAAGCACTAATATACCCCAACACTTTATTCACCCCTCACCAACCAAGTGGCTAAGCAGCTCACCCTACTATTCTGGCATGACCAAATGGCAACTTCGGGTGTACACTCCAGTCCAGCTGGTGAATCTGGATATTCTGAGGCAATGTTACAACTGCACCATGTACACAGGAAGCACTCTCCTCCTACCACAAAACACTAACATATGCGAGAAATGCAATTATACAGCCAAACTGGAAGCTAAGGTCTCTCCACCCAAGACTGGAACAGACAGTCATGAGGAAAAGGTTAACACTTGCACCACACCTCCAGCCTCACATAGACCTACTAAACCAGCATTGGGAAAAAAATACACATAAAACACAAAATCATACTTGGAGGCTCTAAATAAAAACCTGCAAAAGCATCAGAGAGCTCCAAAGCAGACACCCACAAAACATGCACCTCCTGTCACAAACCAGACAACACATAAAACACAAAATCAATGTGCTGCACAATCACAGCCCTTAAGGCAAAATAACATACCTAACACACTTGTAATAGGTGACTCAATAGTCAGACACACTGATGCCCCACTCACTAGGCTGGACAAGGAGACGGTTACTGTTAGCTGCTTATCGGGAGCCAGAATCCGCCACATAACACAAGCACTCAGGTCACTCCAGAACAAGTACAAATATGACTCTGTCATTGTTCATGTTGGTGTGAATGACCTGAGATGTACCTCCCTGGACTACATGAAAAGAGACATGGAAGAGCTCTCTGATCATGTAGCCCAGGCGGGTATGATCCTGACCCTGAGTAGCATCCTGCCCTCACCAAGAATGATACCTCAGTATAAAGAAAAAATGATCAATTTTAACAACTGGCTAAGCTTTTGGTGTCATTCAAAGGGGATCCAGTGTCTGTCAACCTGGGATGACATGCTTAACAAGCCGCATTGCTTTGCAAGAGACAGCTTGCACCTATCACCCCTTGGCTTTTGAATACTGGCCAAGGCTCTTGCTGCCCCCATAGTGCCTTTTTTAGGCAAGGCTCAAAATTCAAACCCACCACCATAAACAGCACAAGTAAAAAAATGAAGGTTATGCTACTCAACACCAGGAGTTTAAATCTCAAAATGCATGCGCTCGAAGCACTCCTAAGTATGGAGAACATTGATATCTGTGCAGTAACTGAAACCTGGTTCAAGGCTCCAGAGAGCACTCCAGCACTACTGGGCTACAACTCATACCACACATTTCAGCCACAGAACATGGACCAAAACTCAAAAGGAGGGGGTGTATCCATATTCATCAAGGACACTCACACCTCCAGGTTAGTGGTGCAGCATGATACCTCTGAGATCATCCATGTGCAACTAACATCGGGAAAATCTGTAATGCAAATTGTGGCCTGCTACAGATCACCCTCCATGACCCAGGACCACCGCTCTGCCTTTCTTGAGACACTAGAAAACATGAACACCCTGATATGAGGCGATACCATTAACTGGGAAAAATATTGAGTACAAACTCCTAGGCTCAGTGCTTCCTGGAATTTATCAACTCAAATGCCTTGGATCAGCTGGTAAACTCCCTTACCAGAGGCCACAACATATTGGACCTGGTCATCACCAACATGGGCGACAGGTGTTCCATACAAGAGGTCAACCCGTCACTGGTTAGATCAAACCATAAAATAATCACTCTGAATGTCCACACCCTACCACCACCCCCAACTAAGGAAACCACAGTAAAAAGCTTTTCTAAAGCAAACTTCACCTTACTTAAGACAGAGGCAGGAAGTTTCACAGCTTCCACACTAAAGGATAACATTGCCCAAGATGCAGAAACCTTTACAATTGCACTCTATGAGCACCTACAAAGATACATGGATTGTGCCATTCCTAGCAAAACCATGACTCACTCCCCTAAGAGAAGGAAAGCAGTCTGCTGGACCCCTGCCATAAACAGGTTATACAACAGAAGGAGGAAACTAGTTCAGAAAAAAAGCAAATCTCAAGAAGGGAAGACATCCCTGATCAGTATCAGTAAGAAACTAAGGTCCCTCATAAAATCATCCAAGGCTAACTTCAAAAGAAAAATAGCCAAGGATTCAAAAGATAACCACAAAGCCTTCTTTAGCTATGTCAAGAATCTAAGTGGTAACTCACAGATATGCTCTGAGCTAGTGCAAAATAGCACAAAATATACTGAACCTACTGATATTGCCAACATCCTGGCAGAAAGATTCAGTGCAAACTTCACCTCCCTCTCACCTTCAAAAGGGCCCACAACAATACCGGAAAAGTGTAGTGTCCTGGAAATCACAGAAGCACAGGTGAAAACAGTCCTTTCAAAAGCCAAAAACACAGCATCAATGGGGCCAGATGGTGTCCCAGGCTGCGTCTTGCATGAACTACAAAATGAACTAAACCCCCGCCTAAACACGCTGTTCAACCTCAGCCTCTCCTCAGGCTATGTGCCTATAGAATGGCGCACAGCAATGGTTATTCCGCTCCACAAAGAAGAGGCCACAACTGACCCTGCTAACTATCACCCCATAAGCCTGACTAGCCTGGTCTGCAAGGCTATGGAGCTCATCATCATGGAACTCATTAACAAAGACATTGGGAACCTCCAAACACTTGACCCGACCCAGTTTGGCTTTGTTAAAGGCAGATCCTGCCTACTAAACCTGGTTGACTTCTTTGAGACAGTCACCAAGGCCATAGATGAGGGAAAGGTGGTTCACACAGCCTACCTTGATCTTGCCAAGGTGTTCGACACCATTCCTCACTCGGGTATTATAGAAAAACTCACCACCCTGAACATAAACTCCTACATCACAAGATGGGTTGCCAACTGGATTACAGACAGAACTCACACAGTAAGAATAGCGGGCTCCAGGTCCAACTCTAAACCAGTCACAAGTAGTGTCCCTCAAGGCTCGGTTCTGGGACCCCTATTGTTCGGCATATATTTCTCAGAAGTACAGGCAAACACAGGAGGACTATGGCTAACCAAGTTCGCCAATGACTGCAAACTGGGAGCCATAATCGACTCTCCGGCTGACACGGACATCCTTCAAAAAGGCCTTACTGAGAAAGAAACCTGGTGTCAAAGTCATGACTTCAAGCTAAATGCCAAAAAATGCATGGTCATCCCGTTTTGGGGAAAAACAAAACACCCACAATTTACCACATAGGCGGCAGCTCCATTAATACAGAAGAGGTAGTAAGAGATCTGGGGACCCAGGTAGATAGTAATCTCTCCTTTGGCAATCATATTGCCAAAGTAGTTAGGAAATCCTTCTATGTGGCCCATCTAATTACTAAGGGGTTCACATCTAGAAATAAAGAGCTTATAGTGCCCATCTACTCATCACTCATCAGACCCATCATAGAGTACAATGTTCCATTTGGGATGTACCTCACAAGACACTTCCAACAGCTAGAAAGACCACAAAAGCACCTCACCAAGAGGATTACTGGCCTAAAACATATGTCCTATGCAGCCCGACTGAAAAAACTTCGGCTGTACTCAGTGGCATATCGCTCACTCAGAGGTGATCTCTGCCTGACCTACAAAGCCATGTCCAACTCAGAATTGATGGACATGCTCCACCTAAAGAAAATCCAAGTCACTGCGAGCTACGCGCTCAAGTGAGCTAAACCTCACCATAACAATAAATAGAACATGCTGGAGGGATAGATTCCTGTCACAGAGACTTTCCATGCTTTGGAACAAAATTCCTAACTACATTAGGCAGAGCCCCTCACTAACACTCTTCAAGAGAAGCCTTGATGAGTGGATGGGTAACAGAAAATACACCCCTGAGATCACTTCATTGGCTCTGCTTGACAGAGGCTCAGTTAATTAATCAATGGGGTGGCGAAAGCCGACAACTTCTGGCTAGGCTTATAAATGCCCTCGGGCAGATAGCCTAGTACCTACCTATGAACCTATGAACCCATGTGAGAATCACACCCTGCACCTTGTGTCTATAAGGCAAATATCTTAACCATTATGCCAATCTAAATGACACACTAATGAATTATTAGATCTTCGTAGGTAAGTACTAGCCTAACTGCCCTTCTTTACCTTTTAAGCCTAGCCAATTTCCCTCCAAGGATATTCTTAGCTGGGGTGTATTCTGTGTGGAGTCTACATGTCTTCCCTGCATTTGTGTGGGTTTCCTCTGGGTGCATCAGTTTCCTCTCACATTAGAAAGACATGCATCTGGACTTTTTTCTCCCCAGGCCTCCAGTGAAATTGGCTCATTCCAAGTAGGACTTTCTCGGTAAATACATTTTAAATAAAAAAAAATATTTTGCCCTCATCCATGGCTCTAGTGACCTTCTCAAAGAAGTTCACCAGGTTTAGTAGGCATTAACTGCCATTGACAAAACCAAATAAGGATGGGTCCGTTTTCTTTTTTTTTTTAATATTTCCTATGTCTTTATCAGGTCCGTGATAATTCTTTCCATGACTTTGCATGTAAGATTAGACAAACGTATGGGTCTGTAGTTCCCTGGATTAGTTGATGGTCCACCTTTGTGAAGTAGGGTGACAGTTGCAGTCTTTAATTCCCTAGGGACGAAGCTGTCTGGAGGGTATGGTTAAACAAAGATTCTAGTGAGCCTTACAGGTCATGGTTGAAACTGTTTAGGAGGCATCCATTTGTATTATCAGGGCCCATTGATGCAGTGTTTTTAAATGTGGAATGTGTGGTGAGGACCTGTTCTTTAGTGATAGTTGGAAGAGAAATGGTACAGGGTATTTGATGGGGAGTACCCGATCATCTCAGAGCCATATGAATTCTATGTTCTGCCTTGCACCTTATTGTTCTTGTTAACACTTTTAAGTAAAGGTACCATCCACTACTCTCTTATCTTGGACTTTGGTAACTACTTTAGCCGATTAAATGTTTCTGTCAAGACTTTTGTCTCTATACTTACAGGTTGAGATGTATGCTTTCAGTTATACCTGAAGTGTCAGAAAATCACAAGAAATTAATTTTTTTGCATGTATATTCTTATTGACTAGGCAGTTGTCTTTTTTTCTAATTACAGTAAACTCTCAGTTAACTGGATCTCAAGCAACCAGCACTTTCAAGCAAATGGCAAAAAATATTGGAGAAATACAGTGTCATTTTCATGTGTTGCACTTTGTGCCCCCCCCCCACCACAGAATCATTCCTTACATTTTTAGAGGTGTAGAGTTTTAAAAAGGAAGATAGGAATAAAGTCCCTCTCCCCCAACCTGAGAACAAGTCAAACCAAACAGTATAGGGTGCAGTATTAGTCAAGCCTATTTTAATAGTAACTCTCAAGGAACCAGAAACTACAGTTATCTAGTATCTACCAATCCCCATGGGTACCGGTTACCTGACAGTTAACTGTAAAACTAGCCAGTACAATTTTAACTGACATTTGTACATGCATACTGTACATAAATAAGTAAACAGACACACGCATTCTATGTGAAATTGTGATTTCATTTATTTAAAAAAAATAAACAAGCAAGCAGACACACAGGTCTCATGTGAAGACAATGGTTTTATTTATTTGACTATCTAGGCATACATAGTTATTTTTGATATAATGTAACAGTTGTACAGTGAAACGTTGTAAATTGCAACTGAGAGCAAATGTGATATTTTGTTGCAAGCAGAGAATTTGCGGATCAATCACGACAATTCAAGATGCCTGTAATATTAGTTTAAAGAATACCATTACACCTAAAAATAAAACATAAAAATGAGTGCATCCTTGTATATATAACATAGCCAGTTAATTACATAGCTTATTTATATTTATATATCTTACACACGTATATAAAACAAGTAATCTCCGTGGTATCCCCAAAGTCTCAAAACAACCCACTAAACAAGTGTAGTGGGTCCAAAAACAAAACAGTGTAAGAAACTTCTCTGTGTGGAAGATTTTCAATCCATATATCTCTAATTAATCACTGTATATTAATCAGATGAGACAATAGTAGTAGAAGTAGCGAACTTAAACTCATCTTAAGTCAAAACAAAACAAAAAATAATAGAAAATATATAATTGTACAGCATTACTAAGTATTCAAAAGTAATCTAAGCAAGGCAGGTAGTCTGTTTCCAGTCGAAAATCCTTTATTAAGTAAACAGACTCCAGTCGAAAGGATTTTCGACTGGAAACAGACTGCCTGCCTTGCTTGGATTACTTTTGAATACTTAGTAATGCTATACAAGTATATATTTTCTATTATTTTTTGTTTTGTTTTGACTTAAGGTGAGTTTAAGTTCGTTACTTCTACTACTATTGTCTCATCTGATTAATATACAGTGATTAACTAGAGATATATGGACTGAAAATCTTCCACACAGAGAAGTTACTTACATTTAGGCATGGGTAATAATGCCCTTCTAGCTTGTAAATGTACCAGAATAGTCATTTCAGTGAAAAAGACATTCTTAAAAAATTGCAAAGTAGTGCTTTCTTTATTATAATTAGAAATGATATTCCATGTGTCAGCTACTCTTACAGAGAACAAGTTACTACATCTCTCATTCCTGTATCATCTCCTACACAGATTGTCTGCTTTTTAATTGCTTTTTGATAACTGTAAACATTCCTGGAGGTAGTTGTCTCTAATTACTCTCTTCTTAAGGTCTCCACTTAAATATCAATATGAAGTGGAGTAAAAAGTTCAAGTATTTTAATGTTTTGTAATAACTGAAACTTTCAGATCCATGCATGCCTTTGGTATATTTTCTCTCTGCTCTTTCCAATATAGTTATGCTAATTTTATTATAAGATTTGTAATTATTATTCCATACTCTAATTTGGGTCTGGTGTAACTTACAATCCATCACTTCATCATTTCTGATTTCCTAGACTTTATAAATCATTTTATTTATTTTTATTATTTTTTGCTTTTACAGCCTATAGTTTCAAAAATGATTAACAAATTTACTGGTATAATCATAAAAGAAAAAAAAAATCAAATCTGGATCTACCTATATACCCAGGTTATTAAATGAATCCAGATTTCAAATCACAGTTGTATTAAATATTCATTCTTCAATCTATCTCTCTGAAATCTCATAGGTTTTGCTATTGATAAATTTATCAGCATATTATTCTCCTGTGCCCAAATGGTTTGAAGTATTCAAGTTATTTTGACCTGTCTGTGACAGATGTAACCTGTTTACCTATTTAAAGTTACCTGTATGCAGACAATAGAGCACCACAAATGAAAAAGATAGATCAGAAAGATGTGATGCAAAATGTTACGGGCCTGAGTGAGAGCTCTATAGGACATCCTGACTGTAACCTAGAGATTCACCATTATGCAAATAACCACCTTCTCCATTGTTTTTCCCTCTAAAAGAAAGTAAAATTATGGGTCTCTGTGTAACCCCTCCATATATTTAAAATGTTGGAAACCACAGACATGGATACTTACAAGCCGAATGAATAACTCTTTCCAGAAGATAATATATACCCAAACTATGACATGGCCGACAGACCACGATCCTTTGCCAGAGATGGCCTGCACCTGTCGCCCCTGGGATTCGAGATACTGCCTAAGGCTCTTTCTGCCCCTATAGTGCCTTTTTTAGGCAAGGTTCAAATGACAAATTCACCATTGTAACAGGAACAGGCAAGCAAAAACTGAGGGTAATGCTACTCAATGGTAGAAGTCTAAATCTCAAAATGCACTCACTCGAGGCACTCCTTAAAATGGAGAACATCGATATCTGTGTAGGACTGAGACCTGATTCAAGGCTCTAGAGAGCACCCCTGTATTATCAGCCTATAACTCATACCACACTTTTCGGCCATCTAACCTTAACCGGAACACCAAAGGCAGAGGTGTGTCCATATTCATTAAGGATATCCACACCACCGGGCTAGTTGCTCAGCATAATGCATCTGAGGCTATCCAAGTGCAACTAACTCTGGCAAAACTGCAATCCAAATTGCAGCTTGCTACAGATCCAGCACCATGCCCCAGGATTCCCACTCCTCTTTTCTTGGCATACTGGAAAATATTAGGGTTCAACCAAACACCCTAATAATGGGCAATTTCAACTACCCCACCATTAACTGGGAAAACTACTTATGTACCAACTCCTTCGCTCAATGCTTTCTGGAATTCATAAATTCCAGTGCCCTGGATCAACTTATCCACACCCCCACCAGGGTCAACAATATCCTAGACCTAGTCATTGCCAACATGAGTGACCAGTGTTCCACACCTGAAGTCAACTCCTGTTTGGTCAGATCCGATCATAAGCTAATCACCCTAGATATCCACATCCTGCCCTCACCCCCATTAAGGAAACCATGGTAAAAAAGTTCTCCAAAGCCAACTTTATGCTTCTTAAGACAGAAGTGGCAAACTTCATGACACCCATGCATATTGACAATACAGTTACGACTGCTGAATCCTACACAAATGCATTCTATAAGCACTTACACGAGTGCATGGATCATGCTATCCAAAACAGAACCAAGACGTTATCCTCCAAAAAAAAGGAAGCCAATCTGGTGGTCCCCTGCCATAAACAAACTCTACAACAGAAGGAAGAAACTGTTGCAAAAGAGAGTAAAAGTCCATGAGTGGAGGCGCTCCCTGGTCAGCCTCAGTAAGAAGCTGAGATCCCTTATAAGATCCTCCAAAGCTAGCTATGTAAACAAAATCACCACTGATTCTAAGGGCAACCACAAAGCATTCTATAACTATGTCAAGAATCTCAATGGCAACACCCAGATCTGCTCTGAGTTACAGCACAACAGCATGAAAATTACAGAACCAATTGATATTGCCAACATCCTGGCTAACTTTACCCCCCTCTCACCCCCTAATGGGCTCATATCTATACAGGAAGAATGCAGAATCCCTGTAATCGCAACTACACAGGTAAAAGCTGCATTCTCTAAAACCAAAAACACAGCATCTATGGGACAGGACAACATCCCAGGCTGCATTTTACATGAACTTCAGAACTAACTGGCTCCCCACCTAAGCACCATGTTCAAGCACAGCCTCACATCAGGCTTTCTGCCCACTGAATGGTGCACAGCAACAGTTATCCCACTCCACAAAGGAGGAGCCACCACTGATCCTGGGAACTATCGTACTATTATCCTGAAGAGCCTGGTCTGCAAGGCCATGGAACGTATCATCATGGAACTCATAAACAAAGAAATTGGTAACCTCCAAACTCTGGACCCTACCCAGTTTGGGTTTGTGAAAGTCAGATCATGCCTTCTGAACCTGATCGACTTCTTTGAGGCAGTCACTAAAGCCGTAGGAGAGGGTAAGCTGGTTCACACAGCCTATCTTGACCTCGCCAAGGCTTTCAACACCATCCCCCATTCTGGAATTATAGCCAAATTCACTAAACTAGGTATAAATCCCTATGTCACAAGATGGATTGCCAACTGGCTCACTGACAGAACCCACACTGTAAAGGTTGCAGACTCCAAATCTGACTTCAAACCAGTGACAAGTGGAGTACCACAGGGTTCAGTCCTAGGACCTCTCCTGTTTGGTATCTACTTCTCTGAAGTACAAGCTAACACAGAAGGCCTCTGGCTAATGAAGTTTGCAGATGACTGCAAACTAGGAGCCATAGTCTGAGTCCCCAAATGATGTGGAAATCCTACTGAAGGGCCTCACTGAGACAGATTCCTGGAGTCAGAGGCATGGCCTCAAGCTCAATGCCAAAAAGCGCATTGCCATCCCCTTTGGTAAAAACTCTGTGCCCATGGACTACCATATAAGCAGCAGTCTACTTAATGCCGAATGTGTGATAAGAGACCTTGGGACCCAGGTGGACAGCAGTCTCTCTGATAATTACGACGCCACAGTAGTCAGGAAATCCTTCTATGTGGCACATCTCATTACAAAAGAGTTCTCATCCAGGAAAAAAGAGGTCATTGTTCCCCTCTACTTGCATTCATTAGACCCATTATAGAGTGCAATGCCGCTTTCAGAATGTACCTCACAAGACATCTGCAGCAGCTGGAAAGGCCACAGAAGTACCTCACAAAGTGGATTACTGGTCTTAACCAGATGCCCTACACTGACCGTCTCAAAAAACTCCAGCTTTACTCTGTAGCATATCACCTACTCCAAGGTGATCTCTGCCTAACATATAAAGCTATGTCAAACCCAGAGCTGTTGGACATGCTGTACCTAAAGAAATCCCAATCTGTCCGAGCTACACACTCTAGGGACCTAAACCTTGTCCCCACAATAAACAGGACATGCTGGAGGGATAGATTCCTGTCCCAGAGACTTCAAATACTCGGAACAAGCTACCCATCTATGTCAAGCAAAGTTCCTGATTAGCACTCTACAAGAAAAATCTTGATGAGTGGATGGGAAATAGGAACTACACCCCAGGGATCACTTCTGTGGCTCTGCTCAACATGGGCACAGGAAATTAACTTTCTTGAGTGGCATAAGCCGGGGAACCTTGTTAGCTAGTCTTACTTAGGCCCTTGGGCCAATAGCCTAGTACCTACCTATGAACCTATGTCCCCCACACCCCCTTACTATATATATATATACTAACTCCAGGATCACACTACAGTGGGGAACAGGGCATATGCCTTTCAACAAAATGAGTTTCAGTCAAATGAGTTTTCAGTGAAGTGAGCTTTCATTGAATTGTGCTCAGGCAACTGATTTTCAGTGAAATGAGTTTCAGTTAAGTGTGTTTACAGTGAAATGAAGTAGACATATATATATATATATATATATATATATATATATATATATATATATATATATATATATATATATATATATATATACACTCAGAACACATTATTGATTCAATTTAGAGGTAGTTACACAAATAAGGGTGTGGATAACAGAGTGGAAGACATGGACAGTACAGTAATATGGTGCAGGCTGATCAGCACCCAGATGTACTAAAAATATAATTCCACATTGTAGTATAACAACAGAACTATTTGTGTTGTTGGGAAAGTGAATTGACAGAAAACTATGTATACAGTGTATGAATGTTGTAGTACCTAGCATAATATTACTGAATTCCATAATAAGTCATTATGGTTACATTACCCTTTAATGTTTAACTGACCCTCAGCATTATGTCAGACATTTGCATAGACCTAAAATGTGACATTAACACACTGGCCATACCTTGTGTGTACTGTTGTGGACATCTGACAAGGTGATGGCAGTCCTATACTTGGACTGAGACTAGACGTCCTTGTTTTCATTTGATGCATTCAGGTATGGGGTGTAGCACTTTATAGCTTATCATCAGTGCATAACAATGAGAGCAATCATCAGAGTTGACATATTGAGTGGGAACACTGTTCTGTCACTGGCATAATATCTGCAGTCTAGCTGTCTAGACAATACATTTTGTGTGAGTAGTCTATTTCTCATTCAGGGGGTGGGGTGTGCTTGTATCATTTGGGTCATCCAGAAGTGTACTGGCAGTCCTTATATAAATGTTGTTGCTCATTCATGTCATGCTAAGGTCTTCCAGGATGACAGTACTGCATCTGTATATGTTTTTAGGTTTTGTCACTTCTCTAAACTACATAACATTATGTTATGTGATGCTATCATGTAGCTGATGTACAGATGTGATTAATAGGTCTGTAAATACCATCCATGGGTCTGATCAAGGATACTGGTTTGCTAGCATGCGGTGATGCCAAAATGAAATGTGTGCACATTTAGGTTCATAGATTCATGGGTTAACAGTAGGCTATTGAGCCAGAGGAACATTAGTAGCCTGGCCACAATATCCCATATTGTAAGTACCCAGTGGCATGACTAATTTATATCTAGTTTTAAGCCCCTTTCAATGACAGCTTCAGGGGCCAGACCAGGGCTGTAATTGTGATTGCCCATCCATGCATTCAGGTTATGCTTGAAGAGGGTCAGGGAGCTACTTTGCTTTATATCCAAAGGAAGTCCATTCTGTTAACTGGGGGATTCTCTGGGATATATAGCTTTCTTGCCAGCAGGTCCTATTTATGTTATGGTAGAAGATGAGCTCTCTTGAACAGGTGTTTAGGATGTTACTAGTTCTGGGGATGTGCAGTAGGTGACAGTGGACTGAATCATTTAAGGCTATGCCTTTTAGACAGAGATTACCTCTCCAGAGTGTATAGGAAAACAGAAAAAAGACAAAGTGTTTTAAGGCTGTCTGGGTAGCTCAAGAAAGACATACACTTGATTATTGTAATGAGGAAACAATGCAGTCTCTGAAGGTCATGTGCTTAGACAAGTACACACCAAAGGGGACATTATACTCTGTTAATCATCCCTGGTGATTAAGTAAACGGATTTCCAACATTAGCAGATGCATAATGATCAAAGGATAACTAATTGCCAGTGAATGTACTCGGGTCCCTAATGACTGAGTCAGTTTTGGCTAAAGACATAGTGCTAGTGCTGCATTTTTGGAAAGTAGTTTTAGCATGTCCTCCTGTGCTGCAGGCACAACTTACTGCTGCATGTTAGTCCCTCCTGAAAAATCTGGAAGTCAGATGGTGAGGTAGTGACACTACAAGCCCTTAATGTCAGCCTTGATGTTGGAAAAGTAAATACCAAAGACAAGTCGTCCTTGGAAATGATCACTTGGGGATACCACAGGTGAATACTCTTTTTGAAGAGAGGATACCTCTCATCTAATAGACGTTTGTATGACCATTAATTAGCCAGTTTGTTTTCTAGCAAGAAGCATGAGTTTACATTGATAGTAGTGCACTTCTGAAACAGTTATGTGCACTGTATACATAGTTTCACCAAAATATCTGCATTATCAGATATGTAGCATATATGAAATTTATAGACATTCAAGAATGCCTAGAATTTCAAGTCTGTCAGTAACACATGTAGAGGCTGTTGTGTTTTAAACCACATGAATATAAACATAGATTATGTGTTACATATATGCATACATAGAAAAATAGCTACTATAACTTGTCAAAATATAGGGTTATCAATGACATGAGATTTTGGTTGCAGCACTTAATTTTTACTGCCATAGTAAAAGTACCCCTGTAATTACCTACTGTATATACAAGGAATGGCACTAGAAATCATATGGGGAATGTATAGACTGCATTTCCTTCAACTTTCAAATGCTAATCAGTGTAAACTAACTGTACTTCAGTCAAACATTCAGGAAGGATGTGACAGTTGAAAACATTTTACCACAATGAATGATAGAAAAAAGTGAGAAAAGAAATCCAGTAGGAGAGAATCACTATTAGACAAATAGTGTGCGATTTCCGAAGGACAACATACAGCAACAGCTAATGAGAAAATACTTTTAGAACACTGATTAGATTCAGGGCCGGATTCATGATGGCTTGCACGGAGTCTAAGAGTAGAGTAAGACTCCATGCAGCCATCATGTCCGACGAGCGATCCAGGAACAGCCTGTAGGGGCATGTAAGAGAGCTCCTAAAACGGCTCTTACACGGACAGGGCTGGGACATGCAAATCACCTCAATTGCAGGTGAAAGGCATGCAAATGAGGTAGATTTGCGATTCAGGAAACCCAAACCTGTCCGAGTAACAGCAGTGTTATTTGCAGAAATGTACTCAGTTGACAACTGAGTACCATTCTGCAAATAGCAAAACGGAGCCATGACAGCTCCAAATAAAGGTTGCATCCAGTGCAGGAAGCATGCCAATGGCCAAATATACAGCCATTGGAAATGTTCCCTGATGCAAAATAAAAATAAAAAAATATATATATTTTTTTTTGCTGATTTCCGATGTTTAAGCGTAGTGCAGCGCCGCGCAAACGGGCTGCACTCTAAAACACAGAATACTACAAATTAAAACCCACAAATGTGGATTTTATTGAAAGTGGTAATGTACAATGCAAGGGAATGGCAGGCTGAAGACAAGATGGCCACCGAGTAGAGGTTGCTAAGGGGGGAAGCTCAGTCTAAGACATGTAACCAAGCATTAGTAGGCAATCCAATGTAAATGAGTGTTAGAATAGTGAATCGCTAGTTTACATAGCAAATGAGCACAGTCAGTGGAGTGTAGGAGTAGGATATGGGGAGTAACAGAGTAGAAGATAGGTGACTTCACAAGGGGGTATGTATGAAAGAAGTGAAGCTCATTGGAGCAGAGTGGCATGTGTCCGCTGTCATTTAGACATCATGGAAAGAGGTGTGTCAACAGGTAGGCTAGGGAAAGCCAAGAAATGGAAGGTGTATGCTGTGGATAACACCAAAGTTTCTTGCTGAGTGGGTATGCATGCGCGTGCACACCTGTAAACCCAAGTAAGACAGAGTGCATGCGTGTAAGCGTGAGTGTGTGCGTTTAAGCCGGAGTAAGCATGTATAAGGCTGTTTAAAGAGTTGTAAGCGCATTTGCGCTGGTGTGCGCACGGTTTAACCTGAATAAGCAAGTTTTAGTCCATGTAAGCATGTGTGCGTGCATGTTAGCTGCTGTGTGAGTGTTTGTGCTTGTGTGCGTGGCGCTCCCCCCTGAGGAAACAGAAAGGAAAAAGGAAGCACAACAAATAGTAGGAAGCTACCAGGGAGTACTAGCAGAGCTAACAAGTGAAAACAGTCAGAATCAGGCAATTACACAGGCAGTACACTAGCCCAGCCCAGCCTAGCACTTAAAACTCTACCAACAACAGTCCATTATGTTTCTCACAACAGACACTGCAGTAAGCTAATAGAAGTGAAAACTGAAAAAGCTTTACTGAGACAAAGAAATGTTAGGGGCTGCCATTGCTGTTATAAGGCAACATATGCAACATGCTGAGGGTGGTGACAATGGAAATGCTGCTGGACAACCCGCAGTGAGGAGACGGAGAAGAGTGTACAGGCCCAGGGTAACCTACCAGGGGCTACATGAGCTGGAGATAGTGAAGTGCTATAGAGTGGACAGAGACCTCCTGCAGCAAATTGTTGAGCTGTGCAGGCCACGCCTCACACAGAACCAACAGAGGGGGACCCATCACAGTGGAAACCAAGGTATGTGCTGATCTAAGAATATTAGCAACAGGTACCTTCCAGAGACCAACTGTTGATATGATGGGGATATCACAGGCTTCAGCATCCAGGGTACTACACCAGTTCCTGGATGCCATGTCAGCACATGTCGGTGATCATGTATATTTCCCCAATTCCCGTGAGGTATTGGCCAGCAATATGCATCTCTTCCAGCAAATAGCGGAATACCCTGAGGTAGTGGGTGCAATAGACTGCACGCACATATGCATCAAAGCACCAGCCGGTGAGCGGGGTAGGGTTTACTTCAACCGCAAGGGCTTCCCCTCCATCAACTGCCAGGTCGTGTGTGATGCCCAGGGCATAATACTGAATGTGTGTGCAGGCTGCCCTGGAAGCTACCATGATTCCCATATCTGGCATCTGATGCAGCTGTACCAGACATTTGCCAATGGGGACATCCCACATGGTCACCTAGTGGGAGATGCTAGCTATGCACTGGAGCCGTGGCTGATGACATCCATCAGAAACGCACCCACACCTGAACAGGAATGCCATAATGAGGCACACGCACAAACACGTAATGTAATAGAGCATGTGTTTGGACTGCTCAGGTCATGGTTCTGATGCCTGGACACATCTGGTGGAGCCTTGCAGTACTCACCAACTACATGTACCCAAATTGTCATGGTATGTGCTATGCTACATAATATGATCCTGCGAAAACAGCTGCAGCAGGACCAACATAGGCCTGGGCGAAACAGCCCCCCACCATTGCCAAGGCCATCACAGGCAGAGAGTGACTCGGAGGAGGAACAACCTGAGCCTGCCCCAGTAGGCAGAAGGAGGCATGCCCAGTATGCTTTGGCCCTGGCAAAGAGGCAATGCATAGCACATACACTGGCTGAGTAGGAACTCTGGAAATGATACCCCTCTCCGACTCGCACATAAAGTAAAAGGGATGCCTAAGTTGACACTACCTGCTTCCGAGCATGTGCAGGGAGTGTAGTATGTGCATCCGACATAGGCAGCCTTGCAGCACCACCTAAGGCATGAATGCCATGTGTTAAGCAATATAAAGCAGTGCTAAACAGCAATTACCACCATGTAGTATATGCAAACAAAATCGCACACACCAACTAGCATAACTGTGGTCAATGTTCAGTAATGTTGGGCAACTTCCAGCAATGTTGGTGAATATTGAGCAATGTCGGACAAGCCTGGTTTAAGTAGGGCATAGCTGAACAAAAGCCAACATGCTCATATTTGCTTAACAGGCCCTTAAGCAGTCTGGTCTGCTCAGTATGAAAATATAAAGCAGTGATGGGTCTCGAACCCAGGCTACTGTGCACTATAGCCAAAGTACTGAACCACTAAACCATGACAGTATTGCAGTGGTCCACCTGTATGATGGAATGCTGATAAGTCTATGCAAAGTATTCCATGGAAACCCTGCAGGCACAGCATAATCCTTGTTGAGTTATGACACAAAGGTGAGTCCTGCAGTGAGAACAGAACCTGACTTCCAACACACACAGTATAAATGTTAATATTGGTCATGTTCACACACATCAGCAAATGTAGTGGACCTCAGATAGCAACATACTGAAGGGTCACACTGGGCATGCTCACACACTTGAATAAATGAGACAAATGTCAGGCAACAAAACATGGAATGTCAGAACTGGGCATGCTCACACACTTAGGCCATGTCTGAGTACAGCAGTGGGCCACGCATATCTGGCAGTTGCATGTGTTAACCCAGGAACCTGTCACTATACAGCAATCCGCCCTGTGCACACAGTTATATGACAACAGACACATCTATAATATAGTGGAACCCTGTCATAATCAAATATGTTCTGCAGATACTGAAGTTCTTCATGGAAACTGATAAAGTAAAGATGATAAAGACCTGCAAACAGTATCAGCAATAAACATTGTGCATCTTGAACATTAGCATAGGTTCAGAGGTCGATACTAGGCTATCTGCCATAGGGCATGTACAAGCCTAGCCAGAGTGTGTTTAGCATTCGCAACCCTGTCAGATTACTACACTGTGTGCGTGAATAGTAGGTCATACAAGATAGCCCATGTACGTTTATGCTAGTGTGCCTCTGTCTAGCAGGGACAAAGAAGATATCCCAGGGGTAAATATGCAATCACCCATACAGTTGTCAAGATGTCTCCAGTAGGTGGTCAGTGGGTGGCTCTGCCTATGTGAAACTGGGATTACATTCTGTAGTGAGTGGAGCATCTGGGACAAGAATCTGTCCCTCCACAATGTCCTATTAACATCTGTGCTGAGGTATACGTCTCTGCTGTGTGAAGCTCCAAGGGAGTTGGATATCCTGAGGTGGAGCATGTCCAGTAATTCTGGTTTGGGTATAGCTGTAAACAACAGGCACACATCATATCTGAGTAGGTGGTAAGCGACTGAGTAGAGCTGGAGTTACTGCATCTGAACTATGCAGGGCATCTGTGTGAGTCCCTAGATCTGCTTGGTGAGGACCGTCCATGGCCAGTACAGTTGCTGCAGGTGTCAGGTAAGGTACACCCCAAATGTGGCATTGTAACCAAGCATGGATGTGATGAGTATAGGGGCACAATGACCTCACCGATCTAGATGTGAAACCATATGGGATAAGGTGGCACACATAGAAGGTGTGTCCAACCACTTTGGCAACGTGAATGTTAAAGGCGACAGTACCTAACAAGTGATGTTCCCAAACCCTAACAACTCCTACCGTATGTAATGGAGTACTACCTATGTGGTAATGTGTGGGCATGTTGTTACTCCCAAAGGGGATGACTATGCAACTAATGGTATTTAGCTGTAGGCCATGGCTCAGGCACCAGTCATCCATCTCTGTGAGACCCTGATTGAGTATGCATGCGGCAGCTGGAGAGTTGATCATGGCACTCAGTTTGCAGTCAAGTGCAAACATGTTCAGCCATATTCCCCCTGTGATAGCCTGTACGTAAGACAAATATATACTGAACAAGAGAGATCTCAGGACCAAGCTGTGTGGGATGCCATGTGTAACTGGTGCATAGTCAGACATGGCACCTGCAATTATGACCATGTGGGTGCTATCCCTGATCTAGGTATCAATCCATTGTGTGAGATATGTGTCCAAATTGACGCTGGTGAGCCTATGCATAATGGCCCAGTGGGTTATTGTGTTGAATGGTTTTGCAAGGTTCAGGTAGGCTGTGTGGACAGCCGTCCCTATGTCGATGGACCTGTTAGCCATTTAAAGAATACCTACAGGTTCAAGAGGCAAGATCTGCCCACAACAATGCTGAAATGAGTAGGACACAGTTTCTGTAGGTTCCCGATGTCTATCTGTAGGAGTCCTATGACAATATGCTCCATAGCTTTGCAGAACAGGCTACATAGGCTTATAGGGCAATATTGTCTGTGGTCCATTGTGGCACCAACTCTGTGGAGCGGGACCACTGTCACAGTACGCCATTCCTTGGGTACATATCCTGTGGCAACTCTGATATTGAACAGTGATGTAATGTGAGGGTTGCATTTGTCATGATGCTCGTGTATGATGCAGGCTGGGACACCATCTGGTCACATTGATACTGTGATGTACGCTGTGGGGAGGGCAGCACTCACCTCTTACTGTGTGATGTCAGGGAGGTTATACTCTGTTGGGATGGATAGTTGCTCCTTAGGGGGGATGGGTGGGAGACATCTGCACTGAACCTGTTTGTCAGGATGTAGGCAATGCCAGTGGGTTCAGGGTAGGTTTAGTCAGTATGCAGTAACTCACAGCATATCAGTGAGTGTCCACCCAGGTTCCTGACATAACTGAAGAAGGCCGTGTGATAGTCCTACATGTTAGGTGCAATTGTCTGGTAAAAGTGGCCCTTAGAAAAGTCCATGAGTGATTGTAGCTGTCTGCTAGTACAGATCACAGATGCCTTCCCAGTCTGGGATTGTGCTCTATCATGTAGTAGTGTCCTCCTGATGTTGTACAGCTTATGAATGGTTGGGGTCTACGAGACAGGTCCCCTGCCATTGTAGTAGTGGGTCTTGTTGTTATTTGGGATAGCACAATCCATGCAGTCCACTAGGTGTCCATAGAATGTGTATGTAAAAGATGCAGCAGTGTGAGCCATATATGCCACTGTCTCAGGATCTCTGAAGGATACCACCTTGCTTTGGTGAAGTGAGATGTTGGCTCATGAGAAGTTCACCAAGATTACCCAGAATGGGTGTATGGAGGGTATATGTATGTCCTGTGAGATACATGTATGTTCTGACCTTATCAATGAGGGGTGTATCGCTGGTGTGAAACATAGAGTCCCCATGTTGGTGATGAGCAGGTCCAATATGTATTCCCCCTTGCGGCTGTGCTGACTGGTTGTGCCAAAGCATATGAGTCCACAAATTGTAGTGACTTTTGGGTGAGGTTGTCGGGGCTTGAGTAGTATCCCCAGTCAATATGTGTGTATATGAAGTCACACAATATAATGGTGTCTGTGGAGACCTTCATATTCACCATAGTTCCCACAAAAGCCGAGTGTGGTTCCTGAGTTTGGGAGTGTGTTCTGTAGCAGGCAACAAACTGAAAGGCAGTATTGCACAATGGTAGTTGTATATGTATGGTCTGTGATGCTTTGTGCAGTGCTACTAACCTGGAGGTGTGTGTATCTGTGATGTATATGGATACTCCCCCTAGTTGTGTTGTCTGTTCCAAGTCTTGTTGTCAGACAGCATGGTATGAAACATAACTTGGTAGTGCTGGTGTGCATAAGCAAGCCTGAACCAGGTGTCTGTCAGTGCACAGATATTACTCTCCTCCATACTGACGAGAGTCCTGAGTGGCCACAATATGAGGTTAACACAACTGTTGTTGAGCAGCATTACCCTTAGTTTCATTTAACCTGTAATGTCTATGGAGGTAGGTTTGTCTTCTGAGCCCTGCTTAAAAAAGGCACTCTGGTGGTAGCAAGAAG